>NC_092804.1:156505809-156821643 GCF_040954645.1 Diabrotica undecimpunctata
CTGTGTTTTTATTATCAAATCGTTTAAAATTGATATTAAAAGGGAAATGATATTTCTGAAGCTAGATAACCTAACCGATAATAATTACCAAGGCAATGTTGTTGACAGTGGAATTTTTTCAGTAATATAAATATCATGAATATCATTCGTGTTACCATTTTAATATATTCGCAGAAATTTTCATTGTTTGAAGTTTAAAACACTACATTAAATATACAAACAAACCGCTTCTTCTAAAAAAAAGTCTTCGAAAGATCTATCTTTTCTTCCATGGACGTGTTTATAGGTCCATGTTTTTTTCTAAATCTATCTTCTAGATCTATTCTTCATCTTCTTATATTAGGCCTTAGCTCTTTTCTTTCTTGGTTTCTTTCTTTTAGTAATTGTATAAAATCTTCTATCTAGTGCAGTCAAAGGCTTTGGTCAGACCTACAAAGCACATATAGGCACATATATTCTAACGCTTTCTTACTAATTTGTCTGGCTATGAATATGAATATAGCATCTATAGTAGTTGATGCTATTTACTGATTATATATTTTCAATTAATCCTATTGGAAATCATCCTTGTTAGCAGTTTAAGAGTTGTGTTGAGCAAGGTAATTTTATGATAATTGGTAGGATTTTTATTGTTTTTAAGTAGGTAGATTATTTCTTTTTTTTTTGTGTATTGGTATGGTAATGTTGGTCTGTAGATGTTTGCTATTTAAAATTTCCTGAAAAAGTAACTCTGTTTTCATTTATCATTTCTCCACCGTATTTAAAGATTTCATTAGGTATGTCATCGGCTGCCGGAGCTTTCATGTTTTTTTATTTACATTAACTCCTTGATTTCCACTTTTTTTTTGCTTCTGTAGGCCTAATACCTTCTCCATTGTAAAGTTATTTTATACAGGGTGTTTCTTTGGGAAAGTAACATACGTTAACTGGAAAAAATAGACACTTTGCTCTCGCAATTCACATAATTTTCAGAATTCAAATGCAAAATTTTTCCAGAAAAAACATTATGCCGAAAATCAAAATTATACCATTAAATTTAGTTTTTTACTATCTTTTCAAATGCAGAATCCATTTTTAAAACCTCTAATATACAGGGTGTTGTTTTTGGGTCGGAATATTGTTCCAATATTTTTTAATCCGGACCTGGATTTCTTATAATTATAAATAAATTAATCGACTGGACACCTTAAAGTATATTCGCGTGTCAAATATAAAGAAAATATACAGTAAATGTACAGTTATGAATCAAATAAGAAATTGGCAAAATAAATAAAACACCCAGTAGCTGTGTTATTGATGAAGTAAGACCCATTAAGTATAGGGTTTTTGAGATCGCCTTAGTGTCCCCTTTTGTCAATTAACTTATGTTACTCTTCCAAAGAAACCCCTGTATATACACTCATGGACAAAAATATCGAATATTTTGGAATTTTCAAATTTTTGTTTTTTCAAAATAAATTCTGGTCAAGCAAGTCGTTTATTGTAAAATAGAGTTTATTTTAACAATGTTAAATGAACAATTTTAAGTTTTTATGCGGAGAAAATTGTGAAAAAAATAAATGTTTAATATTAGGTAAATAAGGGTATTTTACTCTAAACTTAAATGATAATTTAAATTGCTTAAACAACTGGTTTAAACTGAAAGAAGTACATGATCAGTAACGAGTATTCCCCCCTCTAGCTTTTATTAATGCTTGCATCTTTCTCAGCATATTTGCAAGTAAATTTTGGACATATTCTTAGGAAATTGCATTCCATTCATACTGTGCAGCAAGCCGAAGCTGCTCTATCGTATTTGGAACGGGATTTCTTTGTCGTATGCTGCGTTTTAGGTGATCCCAAATGTGCTCTATTGGATTTAAATCCGGGCTAGAGGGTGGCCAATCCAAACTTCGAATTTGGACCTCATCAAGATAATTACTTACTATGGCAGCGGCATGTGGACAAGCATTATCGTGCATTAACGTGAATCTTTCATATCCAATGTAAGCAACATATGACAAAACATGATCTTGCAGGATATTTTAAACGTAAGAAGTACCAATCATCCATCCAATCACTTCCACAAGTGCGGTACGTACCTCCCAACTAATACCTTCCCAAAGAATTATGCCATCAACTCCAAAACTAACGGTCTGGGCGAGACTGCAGCTGGCGAATCATTCTCCAACTCTTCTGTAGACATAGTTTTGACCATCTGGCTTCCATAATAGGATTCTGGTCTCATCAGTGAAAAGAACGTTTTTGCAGTTGTCGATATTCCACTAAATATGTGTTCTTGCAAATTCCAATCGACGAGCTTTATGCTTTTGGAGAAGACGTGGAACTTTGGCGGGGCGTCTGGGCTTTAAGTTTGCTTTATTTGATCTTCGTCTAACTGTTTGTGAACTCATATTAACTTGTCTAACATTTAATAGCTCATTTCTGAGGTGCATCGATGTCAATGAACGATTTCGTGTAGAATTAAGAACCAAAAAACGGTCATCAATTGCGGTTGTGCACCTTGGGCGTCCTTGACCAGGCCTTCGTACAAAATTTCCTGTTTCGCGGTACTTTTTTAGAGTATTTGAAACTATAGATTCAGTTCTGGTGAGACGTCGTGCGATACCTTTTTGTGCATATCCTTCCTCGTAAAAAATTACAATATGTGGTACTTGGATTTCATCGCAGTGCCGAATTGGTGGGATACTTATTTTAAACTTAGTTAAATCAAAACAATATTTAATAAAACTTAATAAATTAAACTAAAAATAACCGAATTAGTATGATTTTTCCTTTGCGTGAAGAAGGATTTTTACGATAAAATGTACGAATGACACTAACCACTGAATAAACGTCAAAATAAACATCAAAATATTTCAAACCAGTTGAGTACATCAGTCTACTATATGAGTATTATCAGTAATCTAAAATTATTTTGAAATAATAGTGACTACAAAAAAAATTGGTAAATTCCAAAATATTCGATATTTTTGTCCATGAGTGTATTATACTTATGTAAATTTTCTTTATGAAGTATAATGTAATTTTGTATAACTTTAATATAATAAAATAATTGTACCTATGTCAATGACATCAAACAACAAATGATAGAACCATCTACCATCTAGCTAAAAGAGCAAAAAAAAATAGAACCAAAACAAATCTAGCAATTAACATGGTTGCTGTACAGTTTACAGAAAATTTTAGTTATTGTACATTATTAACGATATTTCTAACCGTCCAAGTGTATATTTTTCTCAGGTTTAAATTGATTAATCTAAGGAATTATGTTGCAAGTTCTGTCCGGTTTTTATTCCTTAAAAGGAAATGAGTCATTTTGGTTGATAATTGCGAAGTAAATGTCTATAAAAATCTGTTTACAAAAGTTCCTTTGTTGATAAAGCATTGTTTAAAAACTATTATTCACGTATCTCGTGATACAATATAATTTTTGATAGTTTGTACTTCTCTTTATAAAACTAGTCTTTGTAATATAATGTACATTTTTGGTCGTTAATATCTATCCAAATTTATAAAAACTGGTTATTTATTTTTAAACTGCCAAATTCGAAATATATTTTCGTACATCAGCATATGATAGTTTAATTCTGTTATGATAATTTAATTCATTTCTTGAGGTGGATCACCTCCTTTTCCTTCCGGTGTAAAACACGCTCCGAACAATATTTTTGCATGTTCTGGTCCAATTAGTCATATTTTTTTAAGTTTTCGTGATTTTCGCGTTTTGTTTTATGCGGTTTAAAGATCTTTTACTTGCTGTAATTGTTTAGTTGATTATTCGTATCACTTCGACTCATTCTAAATTTAATATAAATTATGATTTCTCTATTCATTTCTTGTATTTTTATTTGCTTTGATTTCTATTTCTAATTTGCCTTAAGTTTGGCACTAGGATGGTGCTTTCATCAAATATACTTTTAGGAAATAGAAAATTTTATTCTGGAAAGGGGTTGTGATTTAAAATATGCTAGTATGCCAGAAGTAAACAGTTTCAGAATATTATTAAGGATGGTTCTTATAATTTCCCTTCTTATATCGTTTATTCCTGCTTTAATTTTAATAAAATCTGTTAGAACGCTGCACGGTGATTTAAACACTAAGATAAAACGGATAATTCATTAATGACTGCTTTACCAATTACTAGAGGAGTTAAACAAGGATGTTGTCTATCGCATACACAAGTTAAAATATTCTTAGAATAACCATTGAATTAGTGGAAATCGCCGCTCAATGAAAATATATGAAAATGACAAAAGATAGTAAGAGTTAAATCTGAAAAACGCCGAGTACAAATTACTTAGAAATGAAACTTTTACGCAGGAAAACCGTAGACGAAGCAATTAAAGTCAGAAATATACAAAGAAGAAAACCCAAATCAAGTCCATGGGATAGAAATATCAATCTAGAAAAGCAGACAAGAATCTACAGTCCCATATTCTGCAGAAATCAGACTAGGGGCCAATTCGATTCCATTTATGAAAGGAAAGCACATAATAATCGATGATATAATGGACAAACAATGCAATATAACAACCTTGAAGGCTTTGGACATATACAAAGAATATAATTATTAAATGGCACCCAGAGAGAACAAGATTAGGAAGACCCAGAAGAAGCGGAATGTGTGGGACAGATGATTAATGAGGAGTCATAGGTCTAAAAGCGACAATCGCAAGACGTCTAATTTCCTAAGAAAATTGAACATGATTAGAACAATCATTTTTTATATTTACATTATCGATGTTACTGTAGGCAACACACGTTACTACTGTAGCATTTTAAATGAACATCTTGTTCTAACAGCCTATACCTTGTATTCCAATAGTTAGTGATTACAAGAGAATGGTCCATGTTATACATTCAGATACACAAGAAGTCAGTTGTACAATAGAGATTCATACATTCCAATCGAAGACGACAGATTGTACACGATACACTTTGCTGACGACCAAGCCATTCTAGCTTGGACTCGCCAAAGACGAGAGTTATATAGACTATATGCTTACAAAACTTGAGGAGGAGTAAACCAAGTGGGGCCTTACAATTAATATACAAAAAACCTAGTATTTAGTTGCAGGAGAAAAATCAGAAAGCCTACAAATTGAAATGGGAACTATAAAATCAACTGAAACCTTCAAATACTTGGGAGTCCAAATAACGTCAAAAGCAGGGAGTAACGAAGAAATAACTTCTAGGATTGACCAAGCAAGATCAGCCACTAGACAGCTACACGGACTATTGTGAAATAATAAAATAACAAAAGACAATAAAAGAATTTTATAAAACAATAATAGAAAGTATTGGATTGTACAGCGCCGAACTTTGGGAAATCAATCAAAGAAACAAATCACAAATTAAGGCCATAGAAATGGACTATTGGAGACGATGTTGCCGGCACACTAGACTTGATAAGGTGAGGAACGTAGACATTAGGTGAGAAATGGAAATTGATCTAGACATAATAGATACTATCGAAGCGAGGTATGGACACATGCAGAAAATGCCATGAAAATAGATGGCCAAAAAGATGGACTCCGTCCACTAAAAGAAGACGAGGTAAACCAAGACGGTCATGGAGAGAAGATGTAGAAGATGTAATAACCGCCAGAGATTCAAAAAACTGAAGATTGCTTTGAAAGAAACGCTGGAATTAGGATGCGAGAAACGGTGCCAGCTGTAGAAGGCTCGAATATTATATATTATATATATTAGTTAAAGTTCGGAAGACAAAATAAGAAGGTAACATAATGGTTCGCTTGTCCATCAGAACTTCATTATCTTGGTCGTAAAAAGGAAATTTTGGTAGCTGTAGAATATAAGAATGATAAAAGTTCGTACCAAAAAAATATTTTATATGGGTGGAGAGTTTTTCATCCTCCATTACGGATTTATTACATTTTCTGACAAAAGTAAACTTATTTCGTGAACCATAAGTACACTGGAGTGCAAAATTTATCGGACAATCAGATTTTTCCTAAAAATTGGGGTTTAAAAAAGTTTAAGATGTTCCTAATTAAGTATTTAATAATAACCAAAATTTAAAAGTCAAATTTATTACAACTCAAGAATGTTACACAGAAAAAACAATAAACAATTCAAAAAATTTGAAAATCTGCAAAGAAACAATTTTATTTTAAATATAAACATTTTTTATGGAAAACGATATTTTGTAACGAATGCTCCGCCCATCATCGTATAAAGCAACAGCTTTTGCTAATTTATCTGGTGTCATAATTTTTTTAATTCAAGTTTTAAACAGGAGACAATACAAAAACTTACAACCGAACTTATAATCAGGTACAGTACCACAATAAACTTAAATTAATACTAATCCACTATTTCACATTAATAACAAAACGTATGTGTAAAAGTGTTGTTCGCACAAAACATCGAAACAGGTTCAAACAAGAAAAAAACGTTATCACTAATAAGGCATAAAATACAATTCAAACAAATTAAACAAGTTTTGATCTAAACACCAACAAAAAACAAAAAAATCTGAGTGTCCGGTTAATTTTGCACCCCAGTGTATATTATTTAACATTCTATTTATGTCTCACGTCTTAGTTTAAGTCGAAGATATAATTTTTAATCATCATAATTTTTTATCAATTCTTAGACAGATCTATTCGTATTTAGTGGATTTATTAATATTAAAATTCCTAACAAACCATACTTGTATAAAGATTACGATAACGATTTTTCGAAGCAATTTCATTTAAATCATCGGTTCGTAAAGCCTTTAATCTTTTAAGTATTTATCAGGTAACCAATTTATCATAATAATGTTTTGTTTTAATTGTTTTAGTGCATTTTTATGGTATGGCTTATGCTTCCTGGAGATGTCAATGGCTCAGTAATCCTCTACCGTAGAGTAATCAAGCCTTACTTCTTGAAACACCAAGGTGAAATCGACGGAGTCGTTAACAAAGTAAAGAATACAGTTAAAGACACAGGTAAGATATTTTTCTACTCATATAATTAGTAAGAATACCATTATGCAAAAGTCCATTCTTTAAATATATTCGGCACTATCTGTTATAACTTGTATCTTCAATTTAGACACAAAAAAGGCCTGACCTTGCATGGCGAGCTACCCAAATTTTATTATTCTAACCTTCAGAGGGGTCAATAGTAGTGTAAATTTAAAATCGTGACTGAATTCCGCCGCGTCAGCAATTATCTTGAATTTAAAGAACTGTTTTTGCTCAATCTCCGCTATTTTCAATTTTTCGACAAAAATGGTAAGTACTGAAATTGTTACAAATGCGATTTCCTACAATTTCTTGTTTGCAAATGTTTTCCTGTGGTCGATATTTTCCCGGTTAAGGGGGAAGATAGTGATAAAGCATAATTGTTGAATTATCTCGTTTATTATTAATTTTACGACATAAATGGAGAAAATTATATTTTATACAATTTTGATTTCTTTGGTTTTTTGTGCTACAATCAACATTTAAGGTCCTACGCCATGACAAGCATAACAAGACACAAGCGATTAACGAACCCTATGCGCTGACCACATCAGCAGCAGGCCATAAACAGGAACGAACCTGTCTCGTGAACAAGGCTCAGTTTGTCGATTGACGTTCATCGGAGTAGACGTATTGCAATCAAAATGGAGCAGTGTTTTTTGTCTACAATAGAAGCTGGAATAGAAACAAAGGATCTGCCTGTTTTTATGAATTGATCCCTTGTTCCTTGTTTATGTAATTTCACACCTCTTAGCACCTCGTGAGAAAACACAGACTTCACAGTGAAAAAACGTGGTCTTTAACGTCTTTTATCATCAAACATTATTCGTGGTGATAAAGAACACGTACGATAAGTGTATGCTTGAAGATGTATACTGCTGGGGATATCACGTAAAAAAACGTGCCTGGAAACTCTGTCCCTGTGGTGATCTAGTCACTATTTTCCCCCTTAACTCGGAAAATAACGACCGCACGAAAAAATTTGCTAAAAATTAACAAGAGCCAAAATAAAAACCCTTACACAGTGGTGTGTACAAACTTAAATGTGGCGACTGGCCAAAAACTTACATCGGTCAAACTGGTAGAAATTTTAATAAACGAATAGCAGAACATAAAAGGGCTTTCAATAATAGAAAAACAGATTCTACATACGCACTTCACCTTCTAGATCATAATCATTCTTTTAATGAAGAATTTAAAATTCTTCACATTCAAAAAAAAGGCCTTAAGCTATCTTTGTTAGAATCTATGGAAATTAATAAATTAAAAAACACAGATATAATTCTGAATGACCAACTTGAGACAAACAGTTCTCCCCTCCTCAACCTATTTCATTAGAGACTATAAAGCGTAAACGCATGCCAAAAATAGATCACTTGAGAAAGTAGTTGTGGGAAATCGCAGTAACAATTTAAGTCGGTACCATTTTGTCGAAAAGTTAAAAATGGCCGAGATATTGAACAAAAATAATTTCAATCCCCGCAAGGTCTTACGCTCGGGCCTTTACCGTATACGTACGACCCTAAATATTGATTTTATTAAAAAAATGGAAGGAATCAAAATTGTATAAAATATAATTCTCTCCCATCTAAATATCTCTAAATTGCATTTGCAACAATTTCAGTCCTTACCATTTTTGTCGAAAAGTTAAAATTGCGGAGATATTGATCAAAAACGGTTCTTCTTTAAATGCAAGATGGCGTCGAACGCTGCGGCGGAATTCAGTCGCGATTTTAAATTTACACTATTGAGCCCCCTAAAGGTTAGAACAATGAATTTGGGCTAGCTTACCATGCAAGGTTAAATGACATCCCAACTGGACTAAATAGACTTTCTGAGAAGCCGAGATCTGTTGATATAAGTAGTGTATATTCAAAAGAAGTTTCTCAGAAGAACTGAGAGAAGTTTTAGAGCCATTATTGACCTACGGATCAGAATGTTGGCAGATGAAGGAAACTGCATAGAAAAAAGTATACGCAGTTAAAATGGATGTTCTCCGAAGAGCGTGTCGGATATCTAGACTAGAGCACATACCGAATATTGATCCAAATAGTAAATAATTCTCTATGTATTATTAAAGTAATATATATATAATTATTGAGTGTCATTCATATCATTACTAAAATAATTTATTTTTTTTTTAGTTAACAAAGTGTCAGAAAAAGCAGAGTGAAAATAGCCAACATCGAAAGGTCTGAAATTTTTTCCATTGGTGGAATGTTTTATTTATATAAACTGGATATTATCCATATTCTAAGATATTTATATAAGCCAAGTACTTTATTGGTATTGTTGTGATTATATATAATCTCATATGTATAGTATTAATTTTTAAATATATCCAATTGAAGGCTTAATTTTTTTAAAGGGTTTTTGTAAAATTGTTCAATATTTGCTTAAGCACTTGTTTAAATTACTTGAAATTTTAAAGGGTACTTTTTAAAGATATAAACTATTTTGAGACTTTTTGGGCACCAAATAAATACAATTGTTCAATAAATGTGTTACCGTTATTTTTAACCTTATCCAAATCACTTTTTCTTCCTTTTTTTACATATACGCTGCCAATCATCGGATTTATGTAAATCATGACTACTAATGTATTTTAAGAACTATAAACTAAGAACCTGGCATATAAACCCAGTAATATGCAAATATGAAGGGTATATATATATGAGTAAACGAATTACTATAGTAGGGCCGCCGAAAAGATAAAATTATCCAAAGTTACAAGTTCGATTTACACCACCCACGAAACAAAACAAGAATGAAATATTCCAGAAACAAGATTTATTATTATTTATAACATTAAATATTAGTTGGTATTAAAATTGTAGGTACTCACTGAAAATTTGTCAATTTTAATACGTTTTTCAAAGTAGTTTTCTTTAAATTTGGTATTAATGCATTTTCTGAAATTTTTTCCATAATTTATTAAAAGCTCATTTAGTAAAAAGAAACTGAACAATTCATCGAAACCTTCTCTTATGTTCATCAGTGATTTCAGCGAGCACTTTTTTTTATTTTTGACAAGGTTTTGGTGGTTTAAATTCAGCGTTATTTTGGCGATGTTGACTGGATCAACCTGTTGCGGTAATATATTCGTCTTGTCTTAAATCAATCCAGCATTATGAGTTATGAGTAGTTGGCGTCGAAAATTGGGTTTCCCAATACTCTTGAATTTGTTCTTGGCTTGGGTAAGATTTATTTTCATTTTCTACAGTGGAATTCAGTTTCCTATAGAAAGCCTTCTCTGCATGCTCAAAAAGTATATTGTCGCATTTCCAGTTGTTACTAACTTGGTATCTCCTTAGGCGACCTAATGTTTTTGTTTTTAAGTAATTTTGTTTCAATTTGTCCAGGCTGTGTTGAGCTGTGATATTTTTTGGATCATGTCGTGAGTGTCTTAAAGTGTTCAGAATTATTTCTTCAGCTCTTTTAATTACTTTTTGACTTCTTACTCCTCGGATGATCGGATATATTCTGTAATTTGTCCAGTATCCATGCGAAATAATTCAATTTTCCTCAGTAGTCGTTTTCCCCAGGGTACAATTATGTTTTCAGTCCTTTCGATATTGTAATCAGCTGTGCGGCTGATTACTGTGCGGTGGAATATGCAAATATTCCAATATGTGGGCTTCCACGATATACATGGGTAGGACTTCGGTGTTCACAATGTGTAACAGCGCACCTAGTTTCTTAAAAGAGTTTATTTTTGGTAGCGGTGATCTGCTAAGTGGGTTTGTTCCATTAAACTCTTATACAGCACGTGCCATTTCACTTACCAGGCTACTGTGCAACTCGTTGTCCTGCTGCGTATTAAGGTTGAGTTTCTTGTATAAGAAGCTCAGGAACTTGCTCATTAGGGATTTGATCTCTAACTAGCTCTTGATCTGCTATTCGATGTTCAGATACTTGAATCTCTGGGTACTTCCTACAAAATTTGGCATGCAGATGTTGTCGATAGCCGATCGTTTCTCCGAGGCTCGTCACCTTGTAATAGAAGCGGAAAATGTTTTCGTTTATAGACACTTTCAGCGAGTGGAGCTCTTGTTGTTGTTTGGCTCACTTGTGGTTGTTATTCTGAGGCTTTATCTGATTTTATGACAGAATCCTGCCTCCTAAACACCCTGCTACCGACGTCCCAAATGCTGTCACGTCCAGCGCCGGCTCCAGACGTGCCCTGGCGGTCCCCAGGTAGCGACCCTAAACACAAATTATATAACTCCTTTTCATGGGTGTGCATTTTATACCTACTGCCAGTTTTTGTTCTACAGCAGGTATCCCTGCTCCTCTCTGGGTATTAGTGCATTCGCAGGGGGTGCGCCTAATAGAAGAACTTTTCTGAAATTGTTTGCATAATTTTTTAAATTGTTGGAAGCTCATTTAGAAGTAGTAAGGTTTAGTAAGTATAGTAAGAAGAAACTGAACAATTCGTGAACTCTTATGTTCATCATGCAGTGATTTCAGCAAGACTTTTTTGATAAGGTTTTTGTAGTTTAAATTCGGCATTATTTTGGCGATCTTTTTAACTTTTGATTTCTTAATACCTAAAATTATTTTCATTATTATTAATATCAACAATATTAAAAGTTTGCCTGCAGCTTCAGCGGTAAATTTAATGACATAATTAAATATCTTAATCATAGTATCACATCTTAATCATAGTATCATGGTGGAAGCCACAGTTAGAATGCCGCTCATGTGGACACAGTGGTAGGTGTATGGTATTTTATTCATTAATTTAACTGAGTTAAATAAGAGGAAAAAAAACAATAATTCTATATTATTTATAATTAAAATATATATATTATATTGAAATATAATAAAATATTAATTCTATCCCTGTATACATAAAATATATAATACCTCGTAAACATTATGTACTTATATACATATATACAAAAAAAAATGCAAGTAGTTTACCCTATACGGCACGATAAATATATATATATATATATATATATACATAAAATACACAAGATCATAACTGACATGTACTGTACGTAAAGTACTAAAAAAAACAAATTTGCATTAAATCTGAGATATTTCCCGTTAATTGATACTAATCGCAATATATATATCTAAATCGTCCTCATCCTCTGAATAATCTCCTGTATTAATTATCACCGGTTTAATATCTTCCTGCAAATTGTCCACCGCAAACATTTTTTCTTTTACTTTCTTGACGTGGTTCATATAATTATGCCACTTCTCTTTAGATTTACGCGTTGGTAAGCTTCTTTTATTAACCGCTCTACCATTTTTTCTTTAAAATCGACGTTGTTTGAAGCCACATACCTTTTCACTTGACTCCACACCATCTCAATCGGGTTCAACTCGAAATAGTAATGCGGCAGTCTCAAAATCTTAACGCCATATTTTTTCGCAATTGTTTCAAATTTGTACTTGTCGTACTCGTCTCTAAATGCGGCCGCAGTATCCAGTAATTCACTTTTTAGGTAATCTTCCTCGAAGAGAATGTTCCATTCGATTAGCCACTACTTGATTTGCCTTTTATCCCACAATTTTTTTGGACAATCAAATTTGCGGGAGTGCTACGACGTGTTATCCAAAACGACAACGTTTTCTTTGTCTTTCGGCAAGTTTGGAATTAACGTCTTCTCAAACCATTCTTCATATAGATCCCCGTCCATTTCGTCGTGGTAATCAGCGGTTTCCTTCTTGGTCAAGAAAGTTAATCCGGCCCATGCCGCAAAATTAGTTTCGCTTCCAGCATGAAGAAGACCGAGGACCTCTTTGGGTTGGAGCTTTCAGTCCAGTAGAGCCCTTTTATGAGGGTATCTCGTGGATTCTTGATCGTTGTGTCCATCCATTCCTTTTGACTGAAGCACCGATGTTGGTCCAAGACTCATCGGTATAAACAAGGTTTACATTATCCTTCTTCATCAATGTTTTTATTTGTCTGAGGTACTTGTGTCTCCAGGATATGATATCTTTTCTTTTCATAATTATCGAATCTCGACCTCTTTTACCATATTCAAAACCCATGTCATTTAATAGCCTACCAAATGTAGTTTTTGAAAAAGCTGGTAGGTCCTCATCATCCTTCACTCTGTTCATTATACTGTCGAAGGTTTCTGGTATGTTTTCAAAAAAAAATCATGGACAATTTTTCTTATTCGAGATTTCACTCCGTCATCGTAAGAATTCTCACGTAAATTGGACTGGAAATTGTTTTTCTTCCTGTTTTGTACCGGTTTCAGTTCGCCTTGCTGAGCCTCTTCGCAATGTCATAAATATTGCAAACACACCGCATATTTTCGAAGCTTTTTCCGCAGTAATAGTCAAGCTGTCACCATCTTTCAAGTTTAGCGATGATAGTGCAATACATTTAACACCACACCTTTTACTCGCACAGTAAGAGTCATACATAGTGTGCTTAGAGCTTTCATAGTTTTTGCCAACAACAAGTTTTTGATCTAATGGCCAGTACCCAAATCGACAGAGACATATTTGCTCCTAATGACTTTATAATGATATTTTTCCCAAAGAATGAGTTTACAATGGAAGCTATTGAAAATTGATAAGCTATCGACAATGAGTTTTTGATATATTTTACTTTTTTTATAGTAATATTTTTCTTCATGTTATTGTGTTTTAGTTCGACAATATAACTCTCTTATTTATACATCGATGTGGATCATGCTTTAGTTGAAACAATAATGATAGTCTTTTATACAACTGTATGCAATTATTGTGTGCACGTATATTCCAGTGCTATGATTCTTAAATCCGGTCCTGATGCGCCGCTCGGAGCAAACCGGCAACATGGTCAGCCGTCCTCCCGTAAGAAATGCATTGCCTATCTTACCTGCACTGCATTCTAACTGTGGCTTCTACTATAGAGGTGATCTGCTTCCCAAACATATAGCACTCCATACCATAATGCTTCCCAAACTAGTTGTGATGGAATTTCTTCTTTAAAACCTATAACATGAAATTTCAATTTTGAGTTTTGGCAATAGATACGGAGCATTTGAAATATACCTAAAAACGCAGAATTTAAACTGTTACATTACAAATGATCGCACGTCACGGGAAGTTCCTTACGAAGACAGTATTAGATGGAATTTGTAGTCTCGAAAACGTACTTGTGTAATAAAAAAAAAGCATTTTTGAAACAATTTAGATTATTTGTAATGTGAAAGTTTAAATCTAGCGTTTTTTAGGCATATTTCAAATGACTCACATTTGTTGCCAAAATTCAAAACCGAAATTTCATGCTATAGGTTTTGAAGAATGGGCTCTATCAATGGAAATTCTAGAGTGACCGATCAATGAAAATGACGAATTTTATTGATCTCATGAGAATCATTAAAAATCGCACGTTTATTTATTTAGCACCTTTATAAAAACAGGCTTCATTTGCGGCAAAATACAAAAATTGCACTCTTCACCTTTCGTCGAGTTGATAGAAATTTTATTACAATTGATTTCGCGTGCGAAATAAAAATACTTGGGATTGCATCAGGATGAAAGACTTACATGGATAACGCACATTAAAACTAAACGGAAACAAGTAGATCATAAACTAAAAAATATGAACTGGCTACTCAACAAAAGGTCTGTTATCTCTTAAAAATAAACTGCTTCTGTACAAAGCTATACTCATACCAGTTTGGGCATATGGAATAGAACTATGGGGCTGTAGTAAACCTTCAAATACGAAGATACAAACATTCCAATCCAAAATACTCCGTATGATAAGTAAAGCTCGATGGTGTGTGTCTAACCAAACACTTCACAATGTGATGACTACATCCCATTACTTAACCCTTTGAGACCTGACTTTTTTATTTTCAAAAAAAAAAATCTTATGTGTTTTTATATTTCAAAAGTCTTCAATTAGTAAGATAAAATGAAAAAAACTTGTGTACGCTTTTAAAAAAAAATTTTTATTGTACATATGTATGTACATATGGTCTTAAATATAAACTCAACACTAAAAATATATTTACTACAAAGTAATTATTATTACATATTTATTGTTCATGAAAAGCTGCAAAACAGTTTCTAGCCTTAATTAAACACAGATGTATTTTACATTTTATACAGAATACATGACTACGTCCATTACAATCTGTGTTTTTACACCTAGTAGCCTCCTTCTTAGAATCAAACTCCGGTATGTGACCAAAATTGTCTGTTTGTATTTCCAAAAATGGTCTCGTCTCTCCTCGTCTTTTAAATGCTGAAATAGAAGGCTTAGGAGATGAAGATGCTGGTCTTCCTCGTTTTCTACTTACTGAATTGCCCATATTTATTAGGCTTTCGGGAACTCTGACTCTGAAGTCTAGAAATTTTATTCGATCCTTATTGGTTGTATTACATTTGTCGCAGTCCTTCCTGTATTCCAGCCAGCTGTTGGTGAGAGCAAAGTCTATCATGTGCATAATAACACGCAATGTCCACTTTCGCGATCTAATAAATATTCGATAATAATTAATTATCTGGTCCATTAGATCAACTCCGCCCATTCCAAAATTATAATCTTTGACAATTTCAGGTCGGTTAACATCTACATAACAAGAGCCTTTTTTGTCCCATCTTCTAACTATGTCTAAATTACCTGCACCAACATAATTGGAGGCTAATTTCACAGTCTTTGTATCTAACCATTTGACTAGCACCACATTTTTTTCTTTATTGACGACTTCATCTACGGAACCTCTCGGTAGTTTCAGCATTTCATTGTCTGGTAACACAGGAGGTTTGTAAAATCTATCTATTCGAATAGTCCCTCGTGCATATATTTTTTTGGCCAATAATATTTCAAGTAGTTCATAGGATGAGAAATAATTGTCATAATATAATTTGTGGCCTTCACTGGTGGAAATTCTTTCGGCTAGTTGAAGAACGATAGATGCCCCTAATCCATGTTTTGTTTTATTATCTGCATTCAGTTCTGTAGATTTACCCTGATAAAAAACAAAATCAAAAGCCTGACCACTTTTTCCGCACAAGACGAATAATTTTATTCCCCAAGGACAGGGCTTCCCCTTCACATATTGTTTTACGGAAAGTTTTCCTGTGTAAGGAATCATTTGTTCGTCAACACTAAGTACTTCCTCAAGTTCAAGCTGTAAACATCTCTTTCTGACAGCGTCGATGATAGGACGAACCTTATAAAATTTATCTGTATCACCTGCTGGTCTTTCCAAATTGTTCACTAGATATAAACATGTTCTAAGCTGGAAAAATCTGTCCCTAGACATGTTATCTAGGAACATTCTAATACCAAGGCTTCTTTCCCAGTACATCCTAATTTTGGGAAATTTGTTTAAATTTCCAATCATTATATGAAGTGCAAATAAAATTTTAATTTCTCTCTCATTAGTTGGTTTAAATTTTTTTCCGTTCTGTAAGGCATATACATTTGTGAATGTTGCTATATTTTCAAACAAATCATTATATGAAGTGCAAATAAAATTTTAATTTCTCTCTCATTAGTTGGTTTAAAATTTTTTCCGTTCTGTAAGGCATATACATTTGTAAATGTTGCTATATTTTCAAACAAATCATTTGAAATATACTTCGAAAAATACTGAATTGGGTACAGTGGCTATGTAAGACTTGTATTTGGGGAAGTAGGATGCCATGTAAATGTAGGAGTCTCTATCGATGCCTTAGTCCACTCTACGGTTCTCTTTTTTGTTTTAATTTCTCTTTATTTTGGTTGTTTAGAACAATCCTTTTCTAAGAAACATACTTTACTTCCTAATTTTTTTGTACCCGAGTAACCTGCAACTTCATCTGGTATATATTCGTCGTCTTAATCATAAGTTCTCCCTAACTCTTCATTATCATTTTCGCTGCCATCACCTTCTTCCAGTGTCACGTCTGGTCAAAGCATCAACCCCTGGTCTTATAATAGATTTATTCTCACAGTTATCCAGAATTCCATCCTCCTCGTCAGAACTCTCTCCTCCGGGAACTTCCAAATTGTCTATTTCTGATACGTTACCGTCCTCTATCAGGTCAATTAACTCTTGGAGATGTTTTGGGTTGTCGAAATTATATTTTTTTCTTTTGTAATCGATGTTATCTGCAATCAACAATACTAAGTTAAAACCCAAGTTTAGACCATAATATGTACATACAGATGTACAATCAGAAATATGCTTTCAGACCACTTGTACATGCTCATGTGCATCTAAAAAATGTTTGTTTATTTCAAAACTATCGTTTTTATGGCAATGTTTTGTACTTTATAAAAAACTACTTACCTTATAAATCACACTTAAAAAGTTGGATCGATTTCGTTTCACAAAAGATAACAGTTTCTCGTAAAATAAAACTAGCAGTATCGGTTACCAACTAAACAGCTGACACTTTACAACAAAATCGCTGACAACTTTACCTGTTGACCACTAGATGGAAGCAGAAGTTAAAAATGTGGATCTTAAACGTATATTTGAGTGACTGAATGCTATTTCGGTATAGATAAGCGAGTAGTTGGTATTTAACAAAACAATAAAAGCTATGTATATACACATGTACACAGGGTCTCAAAGGGTTAAGGACATAATAAAGAATCACTCAATAAAATATAAAAATCGCACCACTGATCACAACAACGAACTGATAAATAATTTATTCACCCAATCACTTGCCGAAAGAAGATTGAAGAGAGTATGACCAGAAGACCTACCGCAATAATACTTAGAGAACCGTCACTGAACTTTACCTAACTCACGTTAATTTACTTACAGACTATTTACTTATTACTCTGTGTATAGAGTAGATTGTAAACATGCAATGTAACAATAAAAAAAATTAATTAAAAATAATTTGGCGCGCATAACTGTCATTCAAAACCACCGGTCGCTTCAAAGGTTGTTTATGAGAGAACGGTTCATTCCACATAACAAGTGCTAATACAAGTTTTATTCAAAATTATCTCGGCTACATTTTTTATGTGAAATCTTTTTTCTACAGTGTACAGATTCTTGGTAAATCGATTTTTTTTCCGTTTTCCCTTCCTACGAGGGGGGTTTTAGCAGGAAGGTAGTGGTGGTAAACTTATGTGCAAATTTTTGGGGTCCCAAAATTGACATTCTCAGCAAAATTCAGCTTGTTCATATGATGTTTACAGGTTAACTGACATTTTCGTCTCTCTGACAACTTGAGTATTGTGGTAATTAATGTTTACACGAGATATATGCTAACCAATCCCCTAAATAATGCTTAAGTTTATGATGTGTAAAGCTCTCTAAAATGTATTCATTGTGTGACATGAGGTGTTCAATACAGATGTAGTTTATTACATTGTATTTACATATGTAAAAAATATAATTTAAAGTATAAACTTGTACTTTTAGTATTTATTTATTTGCTATATGGGTGAGATGACAAAGCTACCTCTTAACTTTATTGATATCTTTCAAGTTTCTATTAAATTTTCAGTGATTATCATACATTTTCGTTTCAGTTCTCCCAGAAAATTGTCAATACTGATACATTTGAGGCATAAATGTAGAGTTTGATCTAAATATTGGGAAATCTTTATCTCTATTATTTGTTATTCTGTAGGGATCAGGAACCGATCTTATGGACTAATATAATTAAGCAAAACAATTGAAGACGTGGTAATAAAGAAACCTAACAAAGTGATAGCAAATGAAAAGATTTAATTTATATTAAACTTTATTTAAAATACATAACAAAACATATATACATTATATCAAGAATTTTCACTCTCTTTGTATTTACATTTGGTACATGTATAAAAAACTGTTTGACCTTCATCTGCAGATCGCAATTGTAAAGTTGCATAGGACATTTTGTCATTGCCACATTTTGGACATTTTCTATCTACCACTGGGCCCTCATCATCATCATCATTTTCTTTTTGTCTCTTGTCTTCTTTAAGGTTCTTCTTTTTGGCTTCTCGTGAATTAAAGGTTATTGTGTACTGGACCTTCGAATTTCCAAATACTAGAAAATATTTATTGATTATGTTAATATTTAAACATTTACATCTAGACATATTAAGATCAACAATAAGTAGTTTGGCAAATAGGTTCAGCTCCCACAGTTATCAAAAAAGAAGGAAAAAACATATGTTATTACATTTTAAAATAAGGATTTTTTAAAAATATTTGCACAAATGATATCTAAATTTTTGGGTCCTCTATATGAGGATTCTTCTTAAAATTAAAACCACTAATTTTTTTATATATCTTACTTGAGTCGTCTATTATCAAAGGTGGCAATCTCCTTTCAATGACATTTTCCTCAGTGAGATATAAATCATATTGTAACTTATCACTTACTGCTATTAAAAATTTCTTAATAGGTCATAACATTGGATTTGATTTAAATATTTTCGTTAGTACTTTAGTTAAACACAAATAAAAAATTCGTGAAAACAAAACAGAGATTTCCGAGTTTGATAGTCAAATTTGGAGTTTTCTGGTTATGAAACCAAACGTAGTGGAGACTGCTGTTTTTGATACCAAGTAATGTCTAAATCTGATAATGGAATATTGTATTATCACAATTATTATTATTTAAGGGCGATAAAATTATATGTGGTGATATACACAATTATTCTCTACAAGATATATAAGAAATTTTTCTCTATTGTCCAAGGCACAGTTTTCATTTGGAGTATTATGCTAGCAAATTGTTAAAAAACACTGGTATATTCCTCAGGTAGTAAATAATAGTATTTTTTTCTTATATCTCTCTAAATTAATCCTGCCACCCCATAAGGAGGCATAAAAGAGTGACCAACCACAGGGAATATTAAATCCACTTTTTCAATATATGTCCTAGTCTCATGGAACCATTTGTGAAACATAATAAAAACAATTGTATTTTTATTTTGGTCTCCACATCCATCCGCTATTAACTTTAATATCTTTGCATCTCCAAAATTCATCACATTAAGTCTGTGGTAAACTGCAGAGGTTACTTCATTGGTTCCCTTGCTATGCAGATCCTCAGTCCAACAATGTGAGAATACATTTTATTGACTCTGTTGGTCTCTAAATGATCCATTTAAAAGTTGTAAATATTAAGATGCCTGCTGTAATATGCTGACTGATCAGCCACTTTTGGCAGTACTAGGTTTTTTTAAAAGTCAAAACTGAAGATAATAACATTCTCATCTGTTTCTTTAAGATATCTGTACTTTTGGTGAGTGAACTTGTTTCTGTATAACATATTTTGTTTTTTAGCACCATCACATTCTTGTTTCATTTTTTTCTGTCAAGCTTATACAGGTGCAGCAGGTATCCTTTTGGGGTGTACCAAATCCAATATTAAGTTGGTATTAAATATTTTTCTAAAATATGAGGCCTTTACATGTAGCTTGACATTTTCTGATACAGATTCTTGGTGCATTTTATATAACTTTTTCACATTTAAATTACACGGAAAATATTGTCTTTACTGAGTTTTACCTCTGCAGCAGTGCGACTCTATGCATTTAAGAGAAATAAGAAAATTCATAATTGAATCTGTTTGATATGAAAAAAATTTGATTTTCTGTCGCCACCCAGTTTTCAGGCTCTAGAACATTTTCTACAATTAGTTGGTGGTAGTTTAACACCTTGTTGTTCTATTATTATTTTTTGATAATCTATTATATGAATAGAATTCGACAAAAACAAATGCATACACTATATGTTTTAGTTATTTAAGTATCTATAAAGTGTCATTATAAAATAAAATCATGTGCATCACATTGAGCTATCTGATTGGCTAAGAGAGAGATTTCCATATTTGAAAGTAATATTCATATTTTATGTCTGTTTTTTAAACTGAATGATATTTTGTTTGGGTAATTACACATAATTTTTAGTTGACTATGATAATAACTGAAATGTTTTTTCTAAAAGGCCATGATTTAACCTATATTTTACCTGTAATTTAACTCAGTTTGACGAAAAAATGGAGATTGCCGCTTTTGATAATAGACGACTCACTTGGAAGATACTAGTCATATGACTTTTTAATCTAAAAAAAGGGATGATTTGATCCAACATCTAGTTTAAAAAGAATGTCAATTACAATTTATTCAATAATGTTTTATCTACCTTAAGGATCTTAAGGGAACTACACATCCAGCAAGTAAACAGCAATTTATTAACTTAGAAGACAAATTTTAATACAAAATCTGAATGAGAGTATTGCTAAGGCCAAATTAATGTGGTTTCGATTTGTGCTCACATATATCAGCTGTGATCATGCTAATATCAACTTAATGTGTTCTGAAGGTTCCTGAAAGTTCTATCAAACTTCTCTTATAAAAATCTAAACTAATCTACTAACTATTTTTATGCTTCAATCAACGGATGTGAAAGTCTCACAAGATGATTTGTAAATGTAATTTTCAGTATCATTTTATTGATTGAACATAATCCATACCCATTTTACTCTCAATCTACTACAAGTAGTAACGACTTTTACAATTTGGGTACTAACAGTTTTACTTTTTAGACTAAGTATATGGATTAGAAGTAAATACATAATATAGAAACTTTCTTCATCAACAGTTATGTTTCCAATTTTCTCATTCATTTTGTGTTATTTCTTGTTCTGCCCTTAAAATAGCAAGTATATTAACTATAAATTCACATTCACTTTTCAAATATATCAGTTTAAAACTCAGTTTCTACTAAAACATGCAATTACATAAAATTCAATCATTTATCAACTTTAATTGCTAAATTCATTAGATTACTAAGACGGAATATATTACATTTGCATTATGCAAGAGACATTAACATGAGGGCTTTCAAACTTAAGCAGATAAATATATACATAGGTAGTCAAGTGTCCATGGGGCCCTTGGAAGCTTGCTGGTTGAATTCTGACAATGACATATGCTAAAAGGGCTGAAGTACTGCATAAAACAAAAAGAATAAGCTCAAAAGTATAACAGGCTTCCTTACTATATAGGCATGTACCAGTTAGGAACACCTGCTTACAATGATGATGTTTCATGATGATCTAAGCTGCAGACTTAGTAGCAGAAAACCTGAACAGTCAACAATATGTTGCATGACTGCGAGGCTCTAGGGTTTCACAATTCTGGAATGCATATTATGAGTAAATGGCTGCAGTATGATCCCTTCATAACAATTTCTGAAAAAAAGGATGAAACTCTATATGAAAGTTGGGCCTAAATCCAAACATTCAATGACTAGGATTGACTTTACATTTTTGTTTGCTTATAAAAGCATAGTTAAACACACACAGTAAGATTAAATCATCCCAAATTCATTTATTAAAAGTAGAAAGCTACCTTCTTCTGCATCTTCTAAAAATACCCTAGAACAGGCATAACATGTAACACCACCCGTAGCCTGCAAAGGAGGTAAAATTGAGCCACAGTCAGGGCAAAACCCAGGAATTCGATTAAAAGAACTAGACATTATAAAAAAAAATATTAGAAAACTATGGTTATGGTTATGTATGAGTGCTACTATTAGGTTATCATTTTCTTCTTGTTTGGGTAATGTTAACTGTTTTAAAAATAGATCTTTTTAATTTCTGTGGAATTCCATATTGTCGAATATATAACGAAAATATGTTCATGCATATGTAGCCTGTCACAAAATGTTTAATGGATTTAGATTTTTCGTGTGGGATGAAAACGTCTGTCGTCTGCGTCTGTTTTAGCCATATTATGTTTTTATTTTATTTTTACAAAATGACTATCAATGTTGGCACCAGGCCAAGGTCTTTAAAGCAAAAGAGGAAGAATTTGACTTTGTTGACAATCATGACAGTTTTTATAACTAAGGTTATGTAAATAATATTAGTGTTTGATAAGTTAATTAATGATAGATTATATTGAAGAGTCGGTCGTCAATCTGATTAAATTATCATGTTACAAATGCGGCATTAGTGTTAATTACTCCAGAGATAAAGTATTTACGAGACTTGCGAATGAGTATGTGATAATAAACAGTCGGAATTGTGGTATGTTCAATTAAATTTGAGAATTTAATGTGAATTTAAAAAAAATGGATGATCCTGAGCAGAGTCCACTAGAAAACGACGAGTTGAGTGAATATGATATTTATTCAAAGACCCCTCCAAGAACGAAGATCTTAAGAAAAAATCGGGAGCGAAAAAACAGAGACAGACAGTCAAGGTATGTAATTATTATAAGATTGGAAAAATTAGTAACTCTAAATAATATTGTTTTTAAATCAACATAGTTATAATTTTACTTTTCCTAAAATCAATACGATATGTTACTCAATTTCGAGTTTTATAAGGATATAGTTGACATAATGAGAAACTTTGGAATTCCCCATTGCTTTCTTTTATATAGGGTTAATGTCATTTAAAACAAGTTTTAGCTTTAGGCAAATATGTTGGTGCTCAAAGAAATAAAAACATTGCATTCAAATATTATATCAATTCAACACTAATTGATATTAAAACATAAGTTACCTTTTTTCAATAATATCCCAAGTTTTTTTAATAAAAAAGAATTTTTTCCTAAGGAAAATATTTTATCATTTGTTTATCAGCTCATAATGAAGAAATGTTTAATTACACTAATAAAGGAAAAATCCACTTGTAGAACAAACACATCTAGTTTACTGACTAATTATGTAGTGCATAATTGTCATTAAGTTATACTGGTTTAAATAATAATTAAAGTTAACAGATAATATTGAGACAACTGTTTTAAATTGAAAAATTAAGAAATAAATAATGTAAAACAAATAAGTATGTGCAATAACAAATGTTGTGCCCAGTTTTTTTTCTTCCAGTCATTGTTATTCCTTTTTCTATTGTTATTTTACATTATTGTATTATATTACTGTTATGTATCAATTAAATTCTAACAGAGATAATAGGAGATTTAAAATAATATCATTTAAATAAATCAACTCATAACTCACATAACAATTCATAAATCATGTTCATAACTACTACAATATATGATAAACTATACTACAAGTTCTGAGGATTACATTCCCAATTAACATTAATAACATATAATCTGTATACATATTTTCTGTATAAATGTTAATACAAATTTTTCAAATTTGTTAAAATTAAAAAAAAATATTGTATACTATTCAAATTTACTCCATGGAGCTGAGCTGGATTGCAAAGTTATTTTATAAATTAAATATTATTATTATAATGTTTATATGGGATTAAGCCACAATTGGTTGTAATGAATATTACATTTTACCTTTATTATTACACATTAACCTTTTCTATTTGTTTAAAATATTTTAAACATTTGGTATTCCTTTCCTCAGGTAGCTGTAGCTTCCTCTGTGGATGTATTAGTTATTGCTCTAAGTTCTTAGGGTCTTCTACATTATTGCCACAAACTGGTTACATTGCTCCTGTAGTGATCCTTTCCCAAGTTAACATGGCCCTTTTCTAACTTGGTTGCACCATACTAATGATGACCTAATAGTCAGAAATACATATTTACAGTTGCCTTCTATCTATATACCTATTTATTTTTTGTTTTTTCTTGTTGTGTGATATGCCATTACATTTTACCTATATACATTCCTGTCTGCAACCTTCTTGAATGGCATTCAAATATGAAACTAAAGGTGTTAATGTTAACTGCCAAATTATTGATAACAGACTTTTACGTGTTATCATCAAAATTGTGTAAATGTAATAAAATGACTAGGTATGTAATGGGAACAGAAATATCAAACCATAATATACATTGAATAAATGTAATAAAAGGCAATGTGAATATAGGTTATACCTTTAAAACTTTCACTTCATAATGTTTCACTTTTTGTATATTTTAAATAAACCTCTCTTTGTCCTTGTATTTCATCTTGAATAATATACTTTATCTTGAATATTATTTAAAGGATACTTATGGTCACTTTTTAACTCATTTCACATTCTATCTAAACGAGTATCAGAAACATAATTACCAAATAGCTTAGAGCAAAAACACTATAAATATCACATAATAATTACTTTTTAATTGATATTTTAATAGTTAATGAATGTTATGGTAATTGAGCTTTTTACAAATATTCTTTACAAAAATATGGAGAAACCTATAACATATTTTCAAAAATTAATTTGAAATTTTGAAAGTTTATGGGAACTTTTTAATAAGAAAAGTTTAAAAGGAATTAAGAGCATTAAGGCGCAAAATTTCGGGTCAATGCTTTTTAAATGCATTCATTTTTTTCGAATCTTAAAAAAACTAATAAGTAAGTATTTTTGAAAAATTTAAACGCACAATAAAAGAATACATTATTACTGAGGGCCGAAAGTCCCTGAAAACTTCCATAATGTTTATTTTAATAAGTTACAGGGGTGACAAAAAAGAGAAAATTTAGTGTGGTTTTTATTTTCAAATATCTCATTCAAAAAAACTTTTTGTTTATTCTAAGGGACTTTCGGGCCCCGGTAATAATGTAATCTTTCATTCTGCGTTTAAATTTTTCAAAAATATTTGTTAGTTTTCTCAGGATTCGAAAAAAATTATTGCATTTAAAAACATTGGCCGAAATTTTGCGCCTACGCTCTTAACTCTTTAAATATAAATGGAAAATCGTTGAACTAGGTAGAAAACCTATAAAATTAATTGAATACATAAAACATACTGTAAGCGAGAAGTATCGAATTTTCTTCTTCTTCTTCCTCACTATTTAGTAATTCTGCTTGTTCATTGGCAGATCTATGGATGATTGTCACTATATCTTTTTTTGTGGTCAACCAATACTTATTCTATCGTTTGGTGATTTATCTTGTTTAGTATTCAGGTGTTTACAACCTAGATTTTATTCTTATGTCTACACTCCTCTTTCCGTTTCTCAGCTTATGTTATGTAATTCTTCTCAGTATTCTCTGCCCTTTCTAATAACCTTTGTGTTGTGTAGTGTAGTTAGCCATCCCTCCAGTTTATTTGCTTTTTGTACTTGATACCTCACTTCTCCCTCTAGGTTTCCATAATTGGACAGTGTTCAAAGTATTTTAAGTAAAGTAAATTAAGTCAATTTAGAGACTACATTCAGGACCAGCAACTGTTGTTGAGAGCTTTAATTGCCATGAAGCAAATCTACTTAAAATTTTAACATTCTACTTAATTAGCAGCAACAATGTAATCCATTACCAATTAAATAAGATTTAAAGGTATTTCACCCACATATTTGGTGGCTATAAATATGTATAACTAGTAGCAGCACTGAATATGAACTAATCAGTCCAAAATCGTCCTGTGATGTAGCTCATAAGGGTTCTTTTAAATGAGTGTACCATCTTATTTTTTAATAAAAATTTTTGCCTCTAATAAAAGTTTGTGACAACTATCTAAACACTGCATTTTTTTTTAAAACCAAATATTGTTCCTAAACGGATTTTTGAGGCACTCAATGAAAAGTGATTTATGTCCAGTTGTTTTTTTTTATGAAACTTAAATATATTTGAAAGAGTCATATAAACGGACAAGGCAAGATGACAATATAAAGAGCATATCGGTAATGGGTTTGTTAAAAATGCTGCACTGTTATTTTTCACCAAATTGAAGAGTGTTGACTATCATAGATTCGATGGTAAGGACTCTTTTAAAAAACGGATCTGCGAAAAGATCATAACAATGCTAGAGTAACCATTTCTAATTAATGTGGACAATGCATCATACCATAGTTCTCTGGTAGAAAAATTGCATCTACCTTCTTGGACAAAATCTCAGTTGTCTACAAGTTACAGGATCATTGCGTCCTCGTTAGGTGAAGCCACTATTGAAGCAAAGGCAGGAAGCGGCTGCCCACAAGGAGGAGTTTTATCCCCATTACTGTGGGCTACGCTTATGGACTACCTACTTAATACACTGTCCAGGGAGGGTTTTTACTGTCTGGGTTATGCGGACGATTTGGTAATTGTAGTCCGAGGACGCTTTACCAAAATAATTTCTGAGAGACTTCAAGTCGCTCTGAGGATGGTGGACAGCTGGTGTGAGGAAGAAGGCCTGAAGGTTAACCCTAAAAAAACATCTGTTGTTCCCTTCACCAGAAAAAGAGCACTGCAAGGCTTACAGCAACTAGTGCTCAAGGGAGTAGAAATCCCATTCACAAGTCAGGCCAAGTACTTGGGTGTAATATTCGACCAGAGGCTGACATGGAATGCACACATTCAGAAAGTCACACAGAATGAACCTCTGGTTGTACACAAGGGTTATAAGGCCCATGATAACTTATGGTTCAGTGGCGTGGTGGAACAAAACGCAACAGTCCGGGGCGATTCGATTGCTCAGTAGCACACAAAGGCTTGCATGCTTGAGTGTTACAGGAGCCATGAGAACAGCCCCAACGGACGCGCTAGAAGTTCTGCTAAACCTACCACCTCTGCATATATACATACAGAGTGAAGCCAGATCAACATTACATCGGTTGATCCAAGGCCAAGCTCCAATAAGTATGATGCAGGGAGATGATAACTTAAGGCTATACCAGGACATAAAGGCAGACCCCGTTCTAGGAATGCCTGTAGACCGAATGGTTACGAGGTATAGTTTTAACAAAAATTTTCAAATTTCAATACCAAAAAGAGAGGACTGGGAAACTGGTCCGCCGCTAACAGCAAACTCAATATGGTATACGGACGGCTCCAAAACGGATACAGGTACGGGGGCTGGAATATATGGCATAAAACCAAGGACGGAAGTCCGGGTATGTCTAGGAACATACGCGACCGTATTTCAAGCCGAATTAGCTGCTATACACAGGTGCGCTATGGAACTAATCGGCCGAAATGTAGATAACGACTCCATCGTTATCTATTCGGATAGTCAAGCGGCTCTAAAGGCTCTCAGTTCGGTACAGGTCGATTCATGGCTGGTATGGAACTGTTTGGATGTCCTCTCTCAGGTGGGAAGTCAAAACAGGTTGACACTTGCCTGGGTGCCGGGACATAAGGGTCATCGTGGCAACGAGAAGGCCGATGAATTGGCCCGAGAAGGCGCATCTACGCCACTGGTTGGTCCGGAACCCTTCTTTGGAATCGCAAATACGATAAAAAGGGCAGCCATACACAAATGGGTGCAACAGAAGTCTCTTGAATGGTGGAACAACTCACCAGGACAGAGGCAGGCCAAACAGTTCATCAAAGGACATTCGGCTAAATTTACAGCAGACTTACTTTCGCACAGACGCAGGACTGTCAGAATGATAGTGGGTCTGCTCACTGGGCACTGTAGACTCAATAGACACTTGAGTCTCATAGGCCTGACAGAAGAGGACAGCTGTCGTTTCTGTCTGGAAGAAGAGGAAACCGCTCTACACGTTCTGTGCCATTGCGAAGGTCTCGCACGAATGCTATTTCTAGAACTCGGAGAGGAAAAACCGGAAGCACCAGGCTACATGAAAAGGCCACTATCAAGGCTGTTGAGTCTCATTAAGAGGACCAAGCTAGATGAAGTGCTTTAAAATAAGGGGGAAACACAATAGATCTGCAAAGGTCGCAGTGTATCAGGCTCTATTGGCCGCCCCATTTTCTACATTCTTTTCTACATTCTACATGTCTACAAGTTAAGCTATTAAGTCTTTGTCAACTGAAAAAGCCACAAAGCATCAAGTATGTTATAGACGAGTTACTTCAAGAACATAGGCATCAGGTTTTACAACTTCTTCTTCTTCAAGTGCCCTCTCTGCTACAGAGTTTGGCAATCATCATTGCTATTCGTATCTTTGAAGCTGTTGCTCTAAATAATTGGTTAGATGTGCACTGGAACCAGTCTCTTAAATTGCGCAGCCAATATATACGTCGTCTCCCCACTCTTCGTTTGCCCTGTGACTTTCCTTGGATAATTAACTGGAGCTATACTTTTTCCCTCTCATCACATGACCAAAATATTCCAACTTTCTTCTCTTGATGGTGATAAACAGCTCCCGTTCTTTGTTCATTCTTCGAAGAACTTCACTATTTGTTACTTTGTCTGTCCAAGGTATTTTCAAAATTCTTCTGTATATCCAACAGAATATATACAACTACCATAGTCATATCACTGTTAGTAGATTCGATCTATCATCCGATAGAGTTGGTCTGTGGAATTTGTAAATAGTACAATGATTACATTAAAGAAAATTGATGTGGATGTGCATTCAAAAAAGTAAGAAACAATGCTCTAAGTAAAGCATCACCTGAAGTTTGGACTAATGGTGTAAAGCACACAGAAGAATTGATACAAGAGGATTAGGCAAAGCTTACTACATACAACCAAGAGAAAACACTAGTTATTAAGTTTTTAATGAAGAAGGTTCTAAATTATAAATACTTTTCCCAATTTTAGAACTAAACTTTTATCTAAATAATATGTGTAGGTAATTTGTTTTTCTGTTTTTTTATGTTTTTCCAATTATAATGTTACAAATAGAGTATAACAAACATTTTTGTCAACTAGTCAGTCGGGACTATTTTATTCCTGCCTTCAATTTTTGGCGTATATATATATATCTATTATTTTTATGTATTTATAATTCAATTAGTCCATTAAAATGTTACATTTTTTATGCCTTGGTTCTTAGAGGACGCAATTTTTTTTTTGATGTGTTGAGAGGGTAAGTATAAGCTTTAGTTCAAATTTGTGTGGTCGCCATCCTTGTCCCTCGGCCGCGATGTTGATAACAGAGGGTAAGGGTTTTCATGGTGTATCTCGCAAACTAGCAATCTTACAAAACATGTTATCAGACATTATTTGTATCAAATTAAATTGTCTACAACTTTATTTCTATTATTTTTAATCGTAAAATAGAAAATAAAAAAGTTATAAACAAAAATAACTAAACATTTTTGAACAAATTATCTTTTGGGTCTTATAACTCTTTTTCTGGTCATTTTACAATAAAAAGACATCAGAGCAATGTTATAGATGTTATAGACGAATCATTTTCACTACAACTATGTTTAATTTCATTAATTTCTCTGGATTTTACAGCGCTACAACGTTGGCTGGGTTCTTGAATACTCACCATCTTAAAATGTGGGATGAAAGCGCTGTCTCTCGTAAACTAACAATCGTACAGAAAATTTTATTGGACATTATTTATAGCAAAATAAATTGTCTACAAATTTATTGCTATTCACTACAACTGAAGTTTTTGAACAAATTTTCTTTTTGGCAATTTTTTCTAGTCATTTTACAATAAAATGATGTCATAGCAATATTATAGTGGGTTTTGCAACGAATCATTTTCACTACAAATTTGTATAATTTCATTAATTTTTCTGGGTTTTACAGCCCTCCGAAGTTGATCGTGTTCTTGATTACTCGTAAGAATATGATAAAAACGAACCAACTAACGACTTAGTTTTCTATTAAGTATATATTATATATTTTTTATTCATATCATTTTAAATCAATTTATTGAAGAGAAGCTCCTATACTGGCGTTGTATTACTTTTTTTTCTATAGTAAAAAGCTGTGGCAAGCGCCACGGAACTAGCGCCACAAGATGACGTCGTTACGCCATCACTACGATTACGTCACGTTACCATTCACCACTTTCGTGAAAAATTAAAAGAATATCTGTCACTAAAAGATTCTATTCGTAACGATTGTCAAAATTTAATAAAAGGCATAAATGTCATTTGTTTAAATTTTTATAATAATTCTCGTTTTAAAATAATTTCATATAAATACAATTGTTTTTAAACATTATTTAGTTTATATAATAATTAAATTTTACGATCAACTGATATTTATTTATATTTTATTATTAATATTTGGTCTGAATTTAACAGTTTGTCGTAGGTAAACAACTTATGCTTTGGTACTTTATTTAATTTTAAATATATTATTTAAATTTTAAAAATGCAGCAATTTTAGTACGAAGCTCCGCGCTAGTCTACAGTACCGCCTACTGTTCCACTTTTTTTTATTTTCTTAACATTCCTATGTTATTATTAATTTATTATCTACCTAATGGACAGAGATAAAGTTTAATAAGAGCACCATACCAATATTATTACAAGATAATTCTTGGTAATGAAAAGAACAAAACAAACTTAATAGATCTTCTCAAAACTGCTCTATCAGAAGTGGGTTTTAGTGTCGACCAGGCTGCATCTGATGCAGATACAGTCATCATCCGTTCTGCGCTTGCTGCATTCCATGCCTATGATTCTGTGACTGTCGTAGCAGAGGACATTGACATTCTTGTCTTGTTCACAGCATTAGGAAGGGAGCAGTCCAATGTTGTGTGTCCAAAGTATCCAATTGTTTTAAACCTTTAAACACCCTGTAAGTCGTATCAATTCGTATCGCATCCTGAAAAAGCATCCTTTTTCAGGATGCGACACAAGATTAGTAGCTTACAAGATCGGCAAATTTAAATTCATCAAAATTTTACAGAAACATTCTGAGTTCGCTAGCGGTACAGTATTATTTCCTAGCGAGAAAGCCGAGCCATTTTTGCCTACTGTCGTTAGCCAACGTTTTTTCGTCACTTTATATGGTGGAAATAAAGATGAATCTCAAACAGCATGAGATAAAAACGATTCTCTATAAAATATATTTCTCTCCGTCATTCATAACTTGATTGAAAGTTTCATCTTACTTCATTGGTTTTCAAAATCAAATCGGCCAAAAAGGGTGAAACGGACTATAATACACAGTTTGCTCTTATATAATACAGTTTGGTGTTACAAGTTTGTAGTATTTTTTATGATTACTTAAATTACTTAATACATTATGCGGTTTTATAAATAGAACAACTATTTTATTGTTGCATAATAGTAATAATTTCCTATCGCAGTAATTATTCTGATTTCCGTAGCTCACTAATATTTTTCTAAGTTAATCTACAAGCTGATAAACATGTATAATAATTTAGTATAATATATAAATGTATCTGCCAAGGTCAGTCATATCCGAAAAAATTTAAAAACTGACGAAATCATTAATTCGCTTTTATTGTAATTTGCGAATTACCATACAAATCAAGTAATCTGCCTGTTAAGTTCTGAAATAATACGAGAATGAGTCAACTGAATTACAGTTTTTAATATTAACAATACTCTGGGGATTTACTTTGTTTATATAAAATTGTATGGAGAACATTACAGCGGGATTCAATATTGTTCTGAAATTGTCTCTAATAAAAGTCAATTAAAAAGTTAATATAAATGTTTCATTTGTCTACACTACAAGATATCTTATTCGATAATCACAATTTTTTCGAAAATTCAATATCGAAAAAATAGTCAAAACGATATACATACTTAGCCAATAACCGGTTTTGTTATTATTCATCGTCTTTTACTTTAATCTGTGTTTGCAAATCTGGTTTTAACAGTTTTTAATGATATATTATACTCCATACTAAAAATGGAGTTTCTTACTTTATTAATTTTAAGTGGAGGGTCTTTTCTTCACTAGACGGCATTGGTGGAGTTCCAGCGTTCATAATTAAAGCTTTTTTTTAAGTTAGGAGCCCATTTTCTGCGATGAATACAGTTTTCTTTAACAGAGTTGTTGCATCTCACCAACACTTTATATACATCATATATATATATATATATATATATATATATATATATATATATATATATATATATATAAGAAATACTGGATATTATTGACTGTCGATATAAACAAACACAGTTTATTAGGGCAGCAGTCTACTGACTGCAGCCCTAATAAACTGTGTTGTTTGTATATATATATATATATATATATATATATATATATATATATATACAGTGTGTCCGTAAACCTAAATGAAAAGCCTTTTAAAAAAAATCTAAAACACGTCGATTTTTAAATTTATTGTTCTACATTTTACAATAAAATTTTATTATACAAGGTGATACACATTATAGTGATGACGTCATCGGCTCTTTTTTAAATGTAACACCCTGTATTTTAGGACATTTTTAGATCGATAAAAATGAGCTGATTCCAAAAAAGTATAATCCTGGGGACTAACGGATATAATTTGAAAGCTGATTTAAGCTGAAATTTATTCGAGCTGATTTTAAGACGCCGGCTAAGTACAACAATTAAAAGAGTGCTTGAAGCTCGCACATGTCCGTAGCTAATTATCCTCTTTCACGAGGATAATTAGCTGCAGTTGAAGCACTATTCAGATTTGTATATTCGACAATAATTTTTAACATAACTGTATTAAAAAAGTATTTCCAGATTTCAAGTGGATCTTTCAATATTTTAGTTGAAGTTTTCGGACCAGCTAAATGTTCCAATAAATTTACAGGTCTGGCTTTAACAATCTTTGATGGTGCGACTTTTTTTCACTTAGTAGATTTGTTTTTGACAATAAAAAATGCTTCTGTGACAGGAGATGCTTCCATTTCAATATCCGAAATATCTTGTTCGCTCTCTGAATTATCACTTCTTTCTTCTACATAACCTTCTTCTTAGTGATCATCATCATCATAGAAAGGTTCTTCTTCCTCATCATCTAATAATGCTTCCTTCATAAACTTTTGAAGGCGGTTCTGCTCTGATTCGTAAGGCGCCATCTGGAAAAAATAAACTTGTCAAAAATTGCGTTGCCTTCTAAAATTATTTGCAAAGGTTATTTGTTTATAAAAAGAATTGAAGTTGAAAAAAATATGATCTTACCTTTTGTTAACTAAATACTCCAATAAATATAAAACCTATATCAGTTACACCAGTACACGCGCGCGGACTCTCAATCCAAATTTTCTTATAATTTTGAAATAAGTTAACGTACTAACTTCTCAGTCTAGACTAGACTACATTAAATTGTAACATAAAGCAGCCGACTGGATGAAGAATGAAGACTTACAAAGCGGCTACAGAAAATAGTGGGAGGTATGCGAGAAATTCTATATTTCAGTCAAGTCAGTCAACTGTCAGTCCGTGCGCGTATAGAGTAAGGTTAAATAAAACAGAAACCATGCGCATAGGAGGGATCGCATCAGACTTTGTGAAAATTATAAATATCTGAGCTTATATACTACTAATGTTACAATGGGCCACACAATATGAGAAAGAAACATACAGCGTAGGAGAACAATATGATTACTAAATTGAGTTCTTTGGGATCAGACGATATCGAAAACCAATAAACAAAAAATATATATAACACCAGAATTCGGGACATTATAACTGTAGACGACATTAGGACAAAACAACTGATATGTTACGGCCATCTACAGAGGATGACAGAAGATAGACTATCAAAGTAACTGTTAAATTGGATACCGCCGGGACGCACAAATCGTGGAAGACGTTTTGAACTTGAAGTTTGTTGTAGTGGTCATAATATTTTTTATAAAACTGGTTAAGAACTGGTGTCAAACTGAGACAAGAAGTTATCGATATTTATAATTTTTTCTGCTTAGAACGTTGTAATCTCGTGACATAAAAATTTTGCTATCATACATTTCCAAATTTGGTATAGTTTGTATTTCATGAAATTAATTTTTATGAAGTATCTGGTGACTGTATCGCCCATTAAAAAACACTGATATATTTTCATAATTACTATATTTCCTGATATATGTTCTAGGAACAATTAAAGCTAGTCTCGTTTTCAATTCATGTTGCTCTAGAACTAGCTGTGGTAATTCGGAAATCTTAATTGAAGTTGATCGCATTAAATAGTCATAAGAAAAACTAGATTGAAAAGTGAGTGTCAATTAAAACTAATTAAAAGAAATCTTTTCCCACATTTTTAACATTCCTAGTTTGGTGCAAGATTCAACATAATTCCCGTATCCGAGGTAAAGCATTATATTTTATGGGGTATTATATTTTACTTGGAAGTAGAATCGTGGTTAGCATTCGTCTAGAAGATTAATTTTGTTACTGTTTTGGTAGTTTTTGACAGGTCCACAGTGTTGGCACAACTAATATTACAGCCTTGTTTACGGGGGCCATGCCTATACTAATTACATTTTTTTATTTGGTTTTCTATTATCGTATAATCGGTTAGCATTACATTGTATCGTACTAAATCAATATTAACGCAATGTTTTCTATCTTTTTATTGTTATTAGAAATGTCAACGCACTCTTTTATTTTTGTTATTTATTTGTTTCGTCTGAAACAGTATTTGTTAAGTATGCGTGATTATCAGCAAATCACCAGTGTTAATAAATCTTCCAAAATTTGGAAAAACAACTAATTCAATAAATAGAATAAGATAAAAATTAAGAGATATTTAATTTTACCAAAATGAAAATTACTCCTTTTTTAAAAATGGAGAAAATGGCGTTTGGTAAACTTTGATCGGATTGTTAGGACCGGAGGTTATAACAATTTCTATGAGTATAATTCAGCTTTCATAATGTGCGATTAACTTAAAAAAAATTACCCTTAAAGGTAATTGTTTCAGCAATAAAGAAAACTTTGCAAAATTACTTTTTCTTTATTAATAAACAACTATTGAAGTTATAAAATTAAAAATTTCTCTAAAAAGTTGCGAATTAATTTGTTTATAAGAGACTTAAACAAAATTTAGCTATATACTTTGTCTTATTGAGGTTATAGTACAACTCAAAATGAACATTTTAAGCTTTGGTAAATGTTTCTATGTTAATTTTTGACCAAGATATGGAACTTTTATTAACGTACTCTGATGCGCACGGCCAGTTCGCAACAAATGCGGTCGCGTGTAAACCGGACGCGTAAATCGATTTTCAATATCTCGGAAAAAAATTAACATACAAACCAAAGCTTAAAATGTTTGTTATGAATTGTTCAATACGTTCCATTAACCAAACTGCCTACGTTTTCGGCTTAATTTTGTTTAAAACTCTTCTAATCTAATTTCGAATTTCAAAGACCCTCTATTTACTGTTGCCAAATTTAAATGTGGTGGATTCAAGTGTTACTTGATGGAAATTCATTTTATATAACAATAAAACACTGAAAATTTTGTTTTCAAAACTTTTACAAAATTTATTATAATATCTTATCACTACAGCTGTTTCGGCAGCTTAAGTGATCTATTTTTGGTATGTGTTTACACTATATAATCTTTAACTAAATAGGTTGAGGAGGGGAGATCTGTTTCTCTCAAGTTGGTCATTCAGAATTATATCTGTATCTATAATCTCTTTTAATTTGTTAATTTCCATAGATTCTTATAAACATAGCTTAAGGCCTTTATTTTGGATGTGAAGAATTTGTTTTTCCATTACTGAAAGCCCTTTTGTGTTCTACTATACGTTTGTTAAAAGTTCTACCAGTTTGACCGATGTAAGTTTTTGGGCAGTCGCCACATTTAAGTTTGTATACACAACGGTGTAAGTGCTTTTTCTTTTGGCTCTTGTTGTTTTTAATATATTTGCCCAAGTTGTTGTTTCTTCTAAAAGCTGGTGTTATTCCATTTTTTTAAAGGTTTGGCTATTTTTGTTGATATCTGGCCTGTATATAGTTGTGGTAATCTGAAAACTGCATGTAGCACTCATAATTAGTACGAAAAGAACAATATGAGTTTGTTCTGCTAACAGAGAGAGACCGAATATATGTAGTATGAAGGTACTGGGTTTTTTCTCTGGTGTTGAAAATACTAATTTCAGGGCTTTTAGGAAAATTCTGGACAAATCTTTCTGGAAATTTCAATGTTATGGCCCCCTGTTAAGAGGGCCATGCGATAAGTCATGATTCCTTATTTATTCACTGACAAATTTTGGAATACTGTATTCGGCACCGAAATACCTTAATAATCATGTCCCACATACGATCTATTTAAGTTTAAAGGTTTGTGATACTGGAAGGGAGTTCATTGAAAAATGACACATTTCTATATATATATATATATATATATATATATATATATATATATATATATATGTATATATATATATATATATATATATATATATATATATATATATATATATATATATATTTAGGGATTCTACAGTATTCACTGCCTTCCCTCGCTCAACCGTTTCCATCTCTCTCTGTTGTTCCATTCTCCATCGTTTAGTCCTCTCTTACTCATGGCGTCGTCTACTTCGTTCCTCCAGGATTTTCGGGGTCGTCCTCTTTTCCTCCTTCCTATGGGGCTCCATTCGGTTATTCTCTTTATCCATCTGCTGTCGCTAGTTCTTCTTACATGTTTATACCACTTTAGTCTTTTTTGTTCTATATATGTTAGTATGTCTGTTTCTATTGATGTTCTTTGCTTTATTTCGTCATTACTTCTCCTATCCATTCTTGTTCCTCTGCAGCATCTTCGCAGGCATTCCATCTCTGTTGCTACTATCTTACTGCTGTTTTTCTTGTTTATGATCCAATTTTCAGCCCCATATGTCATAATACTTCGCACTAATGTTTTATAAATCTGCGTTTTTGTCTTCATATTTAGGTGTCTATCCCACCATACTGAGTTAAGTTGTCGGATTGCTGTTCTTGTTTGTCCTAATCTTTGTGTAATTTCTTCCTCTGTTGTTGCCTTTTTCGTGATTATAAACCCCAGGTATTTGAATTTATCATTTCCTTTGATTGTTACGTTGTCATCAATCTGTAGATCTTCTATGTCTTCTTCACTTGTAGATAGGTACTCTGTTTTCGCGAGGTTAATATCTAGGCCAGCCTTGGTATATTCTTCTTGTAGTTTCTTCATCATGTAGCTGAGGTCGTCTTGGTCTTGTGCAATCACTACTTGATCGTCTGCAAAACTTAATGTATATAGGTATTCGTTCCGTACCGGTACTCCCATGCCTTCGCATTTTCTTTTCCATGTAGTCAAGGCTTTCTCTAAGTATATTTTGAATAGGGTTGGAGATGTGGAACAACCCTGCAGGAGCCCTTTTGTTGTGGTGAAGTCTCCTATGATTCTTGTTCCCATTTTAATGGACACTTTATTTTCTTTATACAGAGCTTTTGTAGCTTCTATAAGTTCCGTCTGTATTTCTAATTTGTACATTGCCTCCCATAGTTCTGACCTTGGTACAGAGTCATACGCCTTTCTCAGGTCCACAAATGCCAAGTGTATATCTCTATTTTTTGCTTTTTTCTTTTCCAACAGTTGTTCCAGTGTGTATATGTGGTCTATGCATGATCTTCCTGCCGTAAAGCCTGCCTGATCCTCTCCGATTTTGCCTTTTATCGCTTGCTCTATCTTTTCTCGCAGTATCTTCCCATATAATCTTCCTATTGATGATATTACGCTTATTCCTCTGTAGTTTTCGCATCGTTTTCTATCTCCTTTCTTAAATATAGATGTCATATATGCCGCCGTCCATTCCTTTGGGAGCTGTTCTCCATTTATGGCTTTCTGAAATATCCATTGTATTGTTACGATAAATATACTGGCCTAACTTTTATGACTAATTATTCTGTTTTATTGTAGAAATTTCGGTGGAAGTCTAGATTCAAATTATGGTGAATTCTCCAACTTGATGTTCTCGACTATTCCAGTATATCAGGATTTCGTATATAAATACAACATTTTTATATGGAGAGACAGTTAATACTCAAGACCCGCGCTCGCGAATTTGTAACGTACGGATATAATAAATTATTGTCAGATAAGTTAATATAAATAAAGAAATAAATTAAATCCATAAGTGTTATAAATATTGAACCTTTTAATAAATTCACAACAAATGGTGTCAGAGTGAGATCGAACATAAATTAGACTTATAATAATAATACAAGTGAATACGTAAAATAAATTGTGAAAATGGCTACGATTTATGAGCTCACAGTGACGAATTTAAGAAGACATCTCGAAGACAGAGAATTAGCTTCTACCGGAAAAAAGGCTGAGTTAGTCCAACGACTAAAGAACGCTTTGCTAGAAGAAGGTCTAGATCCAGAGACTTATATATTTGAAGATGCTGTCATCTCGTCGATTTCGAAATTGGAGAACAAAGTTTCTGACGATATTTCGAAAGTTTCTTCTGATGTAGCCAAAGTTTCCGGTGATATTGCATCATTAGAGAACAAAGTTTCTGGCGATATTTCGAAAGTTTCCGGCGACATCGCTTCTTTAGAAAGCAAAGTTTCTAACGAGATTTCTTCCCTGGAAAGCAAAGTTTCTGCTAACATCTCTTCAGAAATCTCTAAAGTCACTTCTGAGATGTCTGCCCTGGACGATAGAATATCTTCGTTAAAAAACCAAGTTGCTGCCGATAAGTTGGCCTTCGAAGAAAAGATTAAAGAGATGGAAAGGAAGATGGAAGAAACAGGGACAGCAGAGAGAGGTAACAATCCGATTACAGTGGAGATAAAAGAAGACGAGACGAAATTTAAGTTGGAGACACGGCCGAAATTTGAAGGAAGTGGAGGTTCTATTCATGTTAAAGTCCCAACTTTCGACGGAAAATCATCATGGAACAACTACATGAAACAGTTCGAATCAGCCGCAAGAGCAAATGGATGGTCTGAAAAAGAAAAGGCTGTAAACCTGACTATCGCTCTTCGAGGAGATGCCTTAGATGTGCTTCAGACCATAGCCGTAGAGGAGACCGATGATTTCGAACAACTGAAGAAGAGGTTAAATATGCGATATGGCCACGAACATTTGGAGCATGTATATCAGTCGCAGCTTAAAAATCGTAGACAGAAGAAAGATGAGGCTCTTCAAGAATATGAGGTAGATATTGCCAGATTAGTACGATATGCTTATCCAACAGCTCCCGAAGACATGATGGAAAAATTGGCCGTTCAAACGTTTATTGATGGTCTTCGTGATCATGAAATGCAGAGAACACTACGATTAGCTCGTCACAAGACGCTGGTTGATGTCTTATCCGCCGCCCTCGAATATGAGTCAGCTACGCAGGCCTCTGGAGGGTACAGTAAAGTTAGGACTGTAAAAGAGGAAGGAGAGGAAGATAAACTTGACCAGCTCGTTAATATGATGAAAAGCATGACATACAAGAAAACGAAGACCATCAGATGCTGGAATTGTGGCGAAATAGGACACGTACGAAGCTCCTGTAAGCACCCTAGGTACGACGCAAATCAAGAAACTCACCATCAGGAAAACTAGAACGGGTCAGCCTTAGGGGGGCAGCTTCGACCCAGAACTTTTCCAAAGACCCTCTCATACTAATAGCTTCTTTGAAATGTCGTGAAGATAGTGTATATGTAGATGGAGACATAAATGGTAAAAAGCATACGTTGTTGGTGGATACCGGAGCGACCAGAACCATTATACGCCCGACAGTTATAAACAGCCGAAAGAAACTGTTACCAACGAGGTTACGACTTCGGACCGCTACAGGTGAAAATGCCAACATTCATGGAGAAATCCAGGTACAATTGGGAATTGGGGCAGAAAAGTTTGTCCATACTGTTATAGTTGCTGACATCGAAGAGGATGTTATATTAGGAATGGACGTAATGAATATGCATGGATTCCAATTGGATTTTAAGAATAAGGTAATCAAAGTTGGCAACGAGGAGGTATTTCTCCATCCACATAATGACAACACTGTGCAAGCAGCCATTACAGAAGATACAGTCGTGCCTGCGAGAAGCGAAACGATCATAGTAGCGCGACTACAGGGAATTGTAGACGAAGGGAGACCTGTTATGATGGAGCCTTGGAACCACGACGATGAGGTTGGCCGTGGAATCATAATTGGAAAGGAATTGGTGACTTCGGCTAAAGAAATTCCTGTGAGACTTATCAATGTCAACGACTACCCAGTGACCATAAAGAAAGAGACAAAAGTAGGAACTTGTGTACCTGTGACATCCATAATCCGTCAGGCGACAACATCTGATAATTCCAACGACAAATTCGACCAAATGGTTGCAGTTGCAGGACAGTCTCTAAATCAGATGGAGAAAAGGAAATTAAGGGAATTTCTGCGGCAGTATCGTGATATTTTCGTACCGAAAGGAGGAAAGACGGGAAGAACTACCGTTGTTAAGCATAAAATTGATACTGGTAATGCTAAGCCAATTCGTCAAACAGCTCGACGATTACCACAGGCGAAGAGAGAGGAAGCTGAAACGATTGTTCAGGAAATGAAGAAAGACGGGGTGATAGAACCTTCTACGAGCCCATGGGTCTCTCCGGTAGTCCTGGTTAAGAAGAAAGACGGAACGACGAGGTTCTGTGTGGATTACCGTTTGCTGAACAACGTTACCAAGAAAGATAGTTATCCTCTGCCTCGGATCGATGACACATTGGACACATTGGCTGGAAGTAAATTGTTTTCTACTTTAGATTTGAAGTCTGGATACTGGCAGGTAGAAATGGACCCAGTCGATAAAGAAAAGACAGCCTTCACCACAGGATCTGGATTGTGGCAATTCAACGTTATGCCATTTGGACTTTGTAATGCTCCTGCGACATTTGAGAGGCTTATGGAAAATGTGTTGAGAGGGTTATCTTGGAAAACATGCCTGGTTTATTTGGATGACATAATCGTCTTGGGGGAGACATTCGAAGATCATTTGAGGAATTTAGAAAACGTTTTTAATCGACTTAAAGCTGCCCAATTGATGCTAAACCCCAAGAAGTGCCAGCTATTTCAAGGTAAAGTCAATTATCTGGGTCATATAGTCAGTAAAGAAGGAGTGGCCGTGGATAAAGGAAAAATCGATTCCATTAAGGAATGGCCAAAACCAACTGACAAACATCAAGTGAGAAGTTTTCTTGGACTATGTACTTACTACCGGAAGTTTATTAAGAAGTTTGCAGATATCGCTAAGCCATTAACGCGACTTACAGAGGAAGCAAGAGAATACCGCTGGGATATAGACTGCCAAAATGCCTTTGAAACGTTGAAAAAGCATTTAATAACAGCACCAATTTTGGGGTATCCACTGCCAGAAGGAGAGTTCATCTTAGATACGGATGCAAGTAATGTGGGAATTGGAGGAGTGCTGTCTCAGATTCAAGGAGGACAGGAACGAGTCCTCGGATATTTTAGTAAAGTTCTTTCAAAACCTGAGCGGAATTATTGCGTCACGAGAAGAGAACTTCTAGCAGTAGTTAAATCAGTAGAGCACTTCTATCAATACCTCTATGGAAGGAAGTTTTTAATCCGAACCGACCATGCCGCCCTTAAGTGGTTGATGCAGTTTAAGAATCCAGAGGGTCAGGTAGCCAGGTGGATCGAACGACTCCAAGAATACGATTTTAAGATTGAGCACCGAGCCGGAGTTAGCCACAGAAATGCTGATTCTCTTTCCAGAAGGCCATGCCCCGCAGAGTGTTCCCACTGCAACAAAACGGAATCCAAGGAAGCAGCAGTGCTAAGAACGACGATTGTCAACGACGACTGGACGCCTACTAAGATAAGGGAAGAACAAGAGAGAGATCCAGTTATACAGAAAATCCGAAAATGGAAAGAGGAAAACCGTCGACCACCTTGGCAGGAAATATCAAACCTATGCTCAGTAGTTAAGACGTATTGGGCCCAGTGGGACTCATTTATCATCGAAGATGGCTTGCTCAAACGAGTCCTGGAAAATGATGACGGTTCAGAGAAAAGAAGACAGTTGGTGATCCCAAAGAGCAGAATAGCCGAAGTACTTCGTCAGTTACACGACAGTCCATCGGGAGGGCATTTTGGTGTAAGGAAAACCCTTCAGCGAATTCGGGAACGGTTTTATTGGATGAACAGTTCCGACGACGTAAAAGACTGGTGTAAGAAATGTACTATTTGTGCTACGAGTAACGGGCCTCACCGGAAAAGGAGAGCTCCTATGAGACAATATAATGTTGGAAGCCCGTTTGAAAGAATAGCTTTGGACATTGCAGGGCCATTTCCAGAAAGTGAAAATGGGGGCAAGTACATGTTGGTAGTAATGGATTACTTCACTAAGTGGGTCGAGATTTATGCACTTCCAGACCAGAAGGCCGCCACCGTTGCAGATAAGTTGATCCAAGAATATATCAGCCGATTTGGAGTGCCTTTGGAGATCCATAGTGACCAAGGCAGGAACTTTGAAAGTGATCTATTCCAAGGAATATGTGATAGACTAGGCATGAAGAAAACAAGAACTACCGCGTATCATCCGCAATCGGATGGTATGGTAGAACGAATGAATAGGACAGTTGGCAAGTATTTGACAAAGATGGTGTCCGATCATCAGCGAGACTGGGACCAATACCTTCCGTTCTTCACAATGGCCTACAGATCTGCTGTTAACGAATCAACGGGCCAGACACCAGCCAGAGTCCTATTCGGACGCGAAATGCGACTACCTTGTGATCTAGAATTTGGGTGTCGACCTGGAGAAGATGTAGCAGGTGAAGATTATGTGATCGAATTACGAAGAAGAATGGACGATGTACATGAGTTGGTCCGTTCCCACCTTCAGATCGCTAGCGACCGAATGAAGAAACGGTACGATACACAAGCCGAAAAGGGTTGCTTTAAGAAGAACGACAAAGTATGGCTGTATAATCCCAAGAAGCGAAAAGGTTGTTCTCCCAAATTGCAGCAGTTTTGGGAAGGTCCATACCTCATCATGGAGAAGATCAACGATGTCATCTACCGAATAAGCAAGATTCCGAGGGGAAAGCCGATGATAGTACATCATAACCGGCTGGCGTCTTTCGAAGGTGACCACGACGTAGATGAAGAAGTGGAAGTAAACCAAGTACACGATGTGTCTGACCTCACGTTTGAGGAATTCATGGGTGCCTATGGAGGTACCGGTAAAGCGAGACATGGTGTTACCACTGAAGAAAAGCAAGATCTACTCGCGCTCCCCGATGACTACTCGCTGGCCCTCACCATCCCGGCCAGTATCAAAGACGCACCAGGGTTGGCATCCGTCTTTCGAAGGAAGTTTGGTCGAGTTGCAGAACTTCAATGCCAGGTGCCAGCTCCCGGTAAAACCTTGAAACTCCAAGATGCATCACGTTACCTTTTCTACCTGGTAACAAAAGACACTGCCCGTGACCAACCTACCTACCGAGATGTATGGGAAGCCTTACTTCAATTGAGAGAGCACGTACTAGAGTCCGACGTGCAAAAGTTAGCCATGCCAAAGTTGGAGTGCCGCCAATTAGATTGGAGGGTTATCCGAAATATGGTGGAGGAGATCTTTAAAGACACCGAAGTCCAGGTGTTAGTCTGTTGCAATCCGCATAGTTACTGGTGCGGAGAGAAAACCGTCCCTTGTCATTTTTATACAACTGGAAGTTGTAAAAGAGGGTCCAGTTGCCGATACCAGCATACAGTTCCGGTTCCAGTCCCGACAAGGTTCCAGGAGGAACCATCTTTTAAGAGGGGGGCAATGTTACGATAAATATACTGGCCTAACTTTTATGACTAATTATTCTGTTTTATTGTAGAAATTTCGGTGGAAGTCTAGATTCAAATTATGGTGAATTCTCCAACTTGATGTTCTCGACTATTCCAGTATATCAGGATTTCGTATATAAATACAACATTTTTATATGGAGAGACAGTTAATACTCAAGACCCGCGCTCGCGAATTTGTAACGTACGGATATAATAAATTATTGTCAGATAAGTTAATATAAATAAAGAAATAAATTAAATCCATAAGTGTTATAAATATTGAACCTTTTAATAAATTCACAACAGTATCATCCGGTGTAATTTTTTTGATCCGTATTTTATAAGCTCAGGTGAGATGCCTCCAGGTCCCGGTGCTTTCTTATTTTTGATTGCTTTTATGGCCGTTTTCATTTCCCTATCTGTTATTTCTATTTCTTGTTGTGGGAATCTGCTTCGTCTTCGCCTGTTTTCTTTTCCAATGAATTGTGGTCTTTGTTCTGTTAATAGTTCCTTGTAGTAGTCCTTCCATTCTTTGTCCTGTATATTTCCCAATTTAATTTTTTCTTTTGAGTTTTGTTTCAATCCTCTCAGTACTTTCCATGACTCCGAAGTTCTTGTACCTCCTATATATGTTTCAATATTTAAGCAGATTCTTTCCCATTCTTCATTCTTTTGCTGTGTTATTTGTTTTTTCACTTCTCTATCTTTTTCTCTATATTCTTTATAAACTTCATCGTTGTTTGTAGTCAGCCATTTTCTGTATAGTTGCTTTTTTTCTTGAATTATTCTTTTTGTTGGTTCATTTATTTCATAATAGTGCTGTTTATTTGTTATATGTTCTTTTTCCCCAAGGGCTTCGAATGCTGCTTGCTTTATACTCGCCTTTATATGCTCGTATATTTCTTCGATGTTGCCGTATATAAATTCTATTAATTTTTGGTCTAGACGTTGTTGGTATAGTTCTCTTATTGATTGTTCTTGGAGTAGTTCACAGTGTGAGTAGTGACACATTTCTATATCGTTAAAAGATGACCCATTTGGAATAAAAATGAACCTGCATCAGAATTTTCATAAAGTTCAACGAGTATTGCCAAATATCAGGGTCGACTCTTTTGAGTGGCCAACCCTGTATAAGATAATGATATATTAAATTTATCGTACAGTAAACTTAGTGTTTTACGACTAGTTTTTATGGAAATTTTTATGAAATGAATACGGCCATTCTCTTATGTTTATTTTTCTTGCAATTTTGCTTGGGGTATACTTAGCTTAAAAAAATTATTATCAAAGATACGACATTTATACATGTATATTAATTCCAGAATGAACTGCAGTTTTTCGTTTTAAATAACTGTAGAATTAATAAAATATAAATCATATTTTATATTTACTGGTACAAACTGCTTAAATTATACCAGTCTTGTTGCACGTGTTAATCTGTTTTTGGATGATAAATAAAATTTATTTATTTTGTAATTAGTGGTATAGTCGTTTGGAAAATTAATTATTAATGGAAGCGTTTGGTGTAATCATCAAATCTTGGCATATTTTAATAATATCAAGAAAACTCAATTAAGAATTTAGTTATGTAATTTCAACAAATTAATGGCCCTTTATTTCTTTAATTTATGAAGTTTTGTTTATGTCAGCTGTTGAAGATAGCAGAATGAAATGCCTAAGGAATGAGTTCACACGTTCAAAATCAAAACATTTATCACTAATAACAATACGGATATTTTACTGGATATGGATACAAAATATAATATCTATCAGACTTACCACAATAATTAGAGTACGTAACACTATAAAACATTATAATCTGGAAGGTTATAATAAGAAACATATTATACAAGCCACCTCAGTAGCACTGCAAAGTAATATAGGCACACTAGTAAATAAAAGAAACTATAATAAAGCCACACCAGAACTAAAACCACTTTTACTCACGACATATTATTCTCTCTAGCATGGAAAATTCAAGCAGCCTCCACAAAAAATACCCCCGATAAGAGACAACTCCGGATTCTGGACTAAAAATAATAGGGAAAAGGCAAAAAATACATTTTAGCAATATTTAAAAAATGTTTTAAACCCTACGGTTACGTACAAACATAATATAACGAAATACAAAGATTCCTCGAAAACCTTATCAGATGGATCTGCCCATTCGAAAATTTACTTGTATAGAAAATGGGGTTAAAAAGAAGAAAACTCAATGAAGAATTCATTTATGTAATTTCAATAAGAAACAATCTAATATATCTTTATTTCTTTATTTTGTGAAGTTTTGTTTGTATAGAGTTTTTGGAAACATCTGTAAAACATTAAATTCTCTTTAAACAATATTTACAATTGCATACTCATAAACAATGTACAACAAAACTGTTGTAAATTGCTGTTAAGGATGTATCGGATTGGGTACCTGGCCAATCCGACCAGATCCGGAATTCCTACCGCTAACCGGACCGGACTCCGGAATTCCGGCCGGATCAGGACTTTCCTATACGGTATTATGGAAAAATTATTATCTGTATAAGTATTTGAAAGCTGAAAAGCTTTGAAAGAAGCGGCATCTATTTCTTTAAGATCAGATATTTGGATATGCTTAAATACGAATGCAAGTTTTATTAGACCACTAGTTTTAAGAAATGTGGGAAAAACGCAATATTATTTTGCATTGCGATAAATATACAGGAAGTCTTACCGGACTTGCAATAGCTGACAAAATTGCAACCTTGACAAACACATGGGCAAGTGAAGAAAAAAAAAATTCATTTATTATTAAGGGATAGCGGACAAAATATGGTAAAAGTCTCTAAAGATACAGTTAGGGGTGTTTATTACATAAACTCCAATTAATAAATAATCAATGACATTATAAATTCTCAAAGAACCCTATCAAATACGATAGTACTGCCCGAAAAATACAAGAGTTTAATATGGACCAGAAAAAAATTATTCAAGATGTACAAACACGGTGTAACTCCAGTTTCTACATGTTGATTCATTTGAGACGACTTTGTGCAACTATGTATGTATTTATCTTACTGAAAATAGTAGAATAAATAATTTAAGCAGTACTCATTGGGACCTGTTATAATCTGTCCTTGAATTACTGATAATGAAACTCATGAGCAGCACGGAATCAGTTATTTCAGAAGTATGTAATTCCAATAATTGGCGTCCTAGGACAATTTGGGACGAAATTAGTCTTTTTTTTTAAATAATTCACAGCAGCTTTTTTATAACAATTAAGAAATCTAATTAGGTCATTTGAAAGAAAATACTTTAACAATTTAATGTACCAAATTCGAAAAAGATTGCCATTGCCAAATTTAGTTCTCAAACTCAGCGGGCTTTGAAACTCTTGGGAGTGATCCAGGGAGAAAGGGCTGTTAACTGTTTCTCTGGTTCTTGTTTATTGATTTCGACTTTCTTTTTTCACCAATCGGCAGAAGAAGTATCGGACGACCGCTCAAAAGATGGAGTGGCGGGCGTGCATGATTTGGACGCTAAATTTAAAATTCGACACTGAAAAATAAAATTACCTGCTTCTGCATACATGATTTGGACGCTGGGTGTAATTGAAATGTAAATGGAAAGTCAGGTAATAAAATTCTAGAGATTAAGCTTGATAAGGTTTATTTGTCACTTTGAAATAAATACGACATACATTTTACAAAATGGAATCGATCGATACAGTTAGTTTGATACTCATGTATCCTATTTCTAACGAACATAATTTTTTTTCTACTCTTTGGATCTTTAAGTCTATTACTTTCACTATTACAGACACTATTAATTTTAATGTAAGTTTCAGTTTGAAATTTTTTTAAAACATCCATAAAATGAAAAATATTTGGATGAGCATGGTAAAAATTATCATTAAAACGCGAGTGGAACGATTCACAAGCATTAGTTGTTAATTGTAAACTCTCACTCATCGCAGCCCACATCTCCGACGGAAATGTTGCGTGGTCGCCAATGTAGTTGTCCAATAAGTAGTCGGAAAACTTTTTAATTTTTGAATCCTTTGGTTGAATAGCCATAAAATCATATATGAAAGATTCTTCGACTTCTGAGGGAGGTAAAAATGGCAGCCCAAAAATATATTTCAGCCATTTAGATATTTCACTGTCTGCCAATTTATATTCCCGAATTAAGCCACAACCACCGATATTACGATACCAAGCTTGCATAAGATGAAAACGGCACCCTTTAATGTGCACATTTGGAAATTCAAAACGCGCAGCATTGTGGATAGCAATTTCAAAATCGGAGAAAATGATTTTTGAATTGAATTTTAGACCAATTACTTCACATTTGCGTTTGAAAACATTAAATAGTTTTATATAGGTTTGTTCCGATTTGTCGGGAAGTAAACAATAACACAATGGTATATAATGTCCATTGATAAATACATGTATGGTAAAAAATTGCTTGAAATATTGAGCACAGTAACTAAATGTCCATATAAATCGTTTCACTGCCGCACAGAAAACGCATGTTAGTGTTACACGAGAAGATGATAATGTTAGAACTTAGTTCAACCGCAAATATAAAATTCTCGTCTTTAAGTATTTTGATATTCATAATATTTACCGCAGCAATAGTTTCTTCTTTACTTTTGGGCAGTTTCGGTTGAGCCATTCGCCGTTCACTGTATATTTGATTTCGTATTAAATTAACGTCTTTAACAGACATGTGGCTCAAGCAATCTACATTTTCTTTCAACGCACTATGTAAGGATCGGATTCGGATCACTAACTTTTCTGGCCCTTTCGTGAATATCTTCGCTTTACACGACCGTTTTACGCACCTCCAATACGTTTCTCCCGATTTTAGTACTTTATCTTGAGAAAAAGTAAAACTGTCCACTTTGAGCAAAATTTTACCACGATTACTTACTAACGTTGAAATTTCCATGTTCACTTTTCACTATTCTCTGACAAACTAATAACTAGTAACTAAGTAAATTTCAATGACCATCATTAAACCCTAATTATATCTAATATCTGGTACCTGCGATAATCCTTCCGGCAGCGCCCAAAACAAGGGTACTTTTAAGACCCTCAGGTACTTCCGCGTCGAAAACATGCCCGCCCGGAGTGGCAACCTTCCATAGAGGTATTAATCCGCCAATGAACAAGCAGAATTGCTTATAAAGAAGAAGAAGAACAGTTTCTTTTTTTAATTCGTATGTACTTTTTGCGTACATTACGAATATGCATTATTTAAATAATTAAACTCTTAAATAAACCATCTAACTTTTTAAACAATTGCTTTTATAAATTTTTTATTTTGTTTTAGTAATATTTGACGTAATTTTTATTGTTAAACATAAATATATATGATTAATATACGTACACTTCTTCAATAAACTTCGTAAATAATTTACTTATAATAGATTTTTATGATTATTTAACAAATGACATTTAGTACCAATCCGATCAACAGACCTTCTTGTTCCAGACTTTTTTTTATTTTGATTACATAAAATTAATATTTTATTATTTTATTTCTATACTATTTACTTACAACTATAGATATTTAGTAAGTAAGCTGTCATTTAAATCTGTTCTTACGAATTACTTTCACTATTCAATTTTCGACAAGGTGTTTTGGGTACTTATAGATAGTTCAAACACTTCTGACCATGGAGCTGCGCGAAGGCGGAGTCAAATTCACGTAAAGGCAGAAAGGTTCTATTGTAAGTGGATTTATACAGTGCATAGTACAATGCATTTCGCATGAAAGTGGGGACTAAACCAAATTTCGTCTACTGCGCCGTGGTCAGGAGTGCTTGCACTATATCTACCTAATATAAGCTATAATATAAGCCTATGCCGTTTTAAATATGCCTTTCTTACTTCCTCCTGTTGAAAGCGGATACCACGTTAAATACTTTCGGGTACTGTATACAGGGCATGATATTTAAAGTTTAATTAAGGAAGTTTTAGTTAACTTTCGGTATAATCGGACGTAGTACACGGTACAAATATTTTAGATTAATTGGGCATATCTTAAAACCTCTCATACTAAATTTTCAGGTATTAATTATGTCAATTTTCTCTAAAACTGTCTAATCGGAACTCTCAAAGAAGTTTTTTTTTGTTTCAGCACGCCTGTTATCGTAAAAGCCAAGGCACCGATAGTACGTAGAAACACTACAGGAGCTTTTTACGATGACATTTTTGCAAAGGACGAAAACACCGATGACGATTGTAAGTATTTTCTTTAAATTTCGCATCATCCCAATAATTTTTTGCGCCTTTATCTCTATGTGAATTTTTCCACGTATTTCTTGTTCTTTATGTGCCTTGTTCGGCCTCTCTGACATTTGTAATTATTTTAGGCGAATTTTAAAGAGTTTGTAGACACTGAGATTGTCCACTTGCGAATGTTGTTCAGACTTGATGCTTATTTTGTAAGTAAGATGTGATTCTCATTACCTGGAATAGCATTAGCTCTTTGTAGGATTTCATCGTTTCATTGGTTTTCCTCCCATGGTATTTGCTATATTCTTCTGTGAATCCATATCTTTAGGGCCTCTAGCCGAGTTTTACTGGGTACTGGAGTTCAGATTTCAGTGCCGTACAAGAGCGTTGACCATATGTAACATTTTACTATCCTCTGTACAGGCTTGGTTCTACAGAGCTTCTTTAATTTTGTGACAATATGAATTAAAGAATAATGGTGACACATCGTATCCCTGCCTCAGTCCACATTCTATTTGCATTTCATACTTGCCATGATTGTCAACTTTTACGTTTGTCTTCTATCTTCAATATAAATTTTTTATTACTCGCATGTGTCGATTAATTATCAACACCGGTTTTTGTAATATTTCAATTAGCTTAGCATCTTGTATCCCATGGAAAACTTTTTCATAATATATGAAACACATACAGGCATCCGTTTGTTGATCTCTGTTCTTCTGAAAGAGTATGCCAACTGCAAAAGAGCTTCTGGTGTCCCAAAAGCGTTGCGGAAACTACATTGTGTATCTCCTTCGATTTTTTTTCTAATTCGTCCGCGAATTAGGAGAATGTCTTATTTTCTATATGTGACGTAGACTATTTTTGCAGTTCACAGCGTCCATGTTATTTAATAGCCACAATGTATATTAATATTATTATCCTTGTCTTATTTTCTGTGTAACTGACTCAAATTCTGTCTTCCTTGACAGCCATGACTCTCTTGTGTATGTCTAACAAATCATATACAACAATAATTTCTATTGTGCAATACTTTTAATGTTTACGTTATGTACAAAATATGAAATATTACGGTTTTTATCTCATTTTTAAACAAGTTATAGTTTCTATCTAGTAGTAGGCGTATAATGGAGCCATTATGGTATTTGTTTTACCAAATTAATGGAAACATAAAAGATAACAGGTATAAACATTTATTGTTTGCTTTGATTATTCAGTCGTCGAAAATTTATATTTATTAGAATTCAGATGTTCACAGATGATTTCTGGCATATTACGCAACTTTAGCTAAATTTGCTTAAAGTAAAAATTCGAATGAAAAAAGTTTTTTTATTAGTTTTCTCTACTTGATAAACATTAGGAATGATTTATTTATTTATTTACGTACTTGCCATTATGATAAAAACACATGGAACAAATACACAATATACAAAAGTGCAAATAAGACAACAATGCGGGGGTCCTAGCCTCTTCAAGAATTTCTCTCCAGTCGTCCCTATCCATCGCCTTCCTCCGTCAAGCACATATTCCCATATTTATTATGTCTTCATCGATGTTATCAAGGAACCTTGTTGTGGGTCTTCATCTTCTTCTCTGACTCACCAATGGGTCTAACAAGGAGCGTTTTTCTAGCTGGGTCATTTTGTTCCATCCGCATTACAAGCCCTATCCACCTCAGACGTCCTATCTTAATATGTTTTACAATATCTGGTTCCTGGTATATTCTATAAAATTCGAAGTTGTATCGTCTTATCCACACTCCCTTGTCATTCACTGCTCCATAGGTTCGCTTTAGTACTTTTCTTTCGAAGCATCCTAACATGTTTTCATTACTTTTTGTTAGAGTTCAGGTCTCTGAACCATATGTTAGGACTGGCGTAGTATTGTTTTGTAAAGTTTTATTTTTGTATTTCTCGATATAAGTAATTATGGATTTAGGGAGGAGATTGAGCTCAAAATATCATCTGTTGGCCGTGCAAATTCTACGGTTTATCTCTGCGGTAGTATTATTTTCAGTGTTAAGGAGCGCACCCAGGTATACAAATTCGTTCACTGCTTCGATGACGTCGTGTTCTATAACAAGTGGCGTAAGATTTGTGGTTGCGTTCTTATTTTCATATACTTTGCTTTGTTGGTATTTATTATTAAACCCATTTTTGTATCTGATTCTTTTAATGCTACATACGCTTCTCGTATAGCGTTTTCCCTTCTACCACAATATCGATCAACAGCATAGGCAAGGATTTGCACCTGTGAATTATATATTGAACCAATGGTTGTGATTTGTGACATACGTATTAATTTTTCCATAGCCGGATTGAACGGTATACAGGAGAGAGGGTCTCCCTGGTGCAGCCCGTTATTTGTTTTACAAGGTTCAGACAGTTCCCCCTGAATTCGTACTCTACATTCAACTTTTTCAAGAGTTAGTTTTGTTAAATTTACTGATTTGGTAGTCCTAGCTCTTTGATTGCTTTGAACATTTCTCTTCTATTCACAGAGTCGTAGGTTACGTTGTAGTCTATAAATATGCGATCTATGCCATATTTCAGTGTCTTTTCTAAAATTTGTTTCAGGGTTGCAATCTGATGAGTTGTCGATTTACCACCTCTGAAATCATCCTGGTATTTTCCTACTATCCGTTCTGCATATGGTACCATACGGTGACATAGTACTGTGGAAAATATTTTATACGCTGCATTTAGAAACGTAATTCCTCTGTGGTTAGAGCATTCAAAGATGTCTCCTTTTTTGTGTATGTTACAAAGTATTCTAATATTCCAATCATTGTGGAGGGATTTCTGTGTCCATATTTGTTTTATTAGCTGATGTAATGCCATTATGCTATCGTGGCCACCTTCTTTATATAGTTCAGTTTCTCTTTCCTCTCGTCTGTTCCCCTTACCTCATCTCGTTCGTCTTCCAGGTTTTCTTCTTCTTTTCTTCTTTTCTTTTCTTCTCTTTGTCTGCTATGCATTCATCGTCAAACCAAGGATTTTTACGGCCACAAATTTCTTTCAGCTTACAGAAAGATGTCTTCCTTTATCCTATCTATATTATCCTGTTTTTCATACCTAGTACGGTATTATATTTTTGACGGGTGGTATGATTTGAATAGTAATTTATATACCTGCCTGATGCTGTCGGCTTTTGGTACCAATCCAATGTCAAAATATTGTCATTTGTTGATAATGTCCATTGTTGATGACAACTTTTTACAAAAAAATCTGAACATATTATACAAAATTTTTCGTAACAACGGCTATCCCAAACAAATTAAAAAAAAAACTGATTTACAGCAGTAATTTCTATGATGGCCCCGTCCATAATTCTAACAACAAATCAATAAAATATAAAAAACTCCATTTTATTAATGGTTTAACTCATTCTGTCATATCCATATTCAAAAATGTTCCTAATATTAGTATAGCTAAATATAATACCATGAACAGCAAACAATTATTTTTAAAAATCAAACACCCAGTACCAACCTTATATAAAAGTAATGTTGTTTATGAAATATCGTGTCTAGGATGTCAAAATAGCTACATTGGCCAAACATCACAATGGCTAAAACAACGCATCACACAACATAAAAGTAATTGCCGCCGCTTGGGAAGAAATACTCGTGCAGTATTCTAGGAACATAGATGAGCACTATGAAAACACCGATCATATGCTTGACCATAACAAAGCTCACATTTTGGCAAAGACTGATAACTACAAAAGTCGATTATTTCTTGAGATGTGTCACATTAACAAAAATAAAAACACTTTAAATTATAAAACGAACACTGGACAGTTAAGCAACATATATTGTAATATATTGAACAAAATTTATAAATATTCAAAATAGCCAACATTCACCTTAATAAAAAGTAACCTTAGTATTTCATCAAAGAAATATCATTCTTCTAACGTTTCTTTACTATTTTATTTTTACATTTGAAGTAATTTTAATTTTTTTTTTGTATTGCTGTAACGAACGTGCTTAAGACAGTTTAATCTTGACATTCATTATTTTACATACTTCAATGTCAGTTTTCATTTGTGAAATATTTTAATTTCCGTGAGTGTTTTTTTAAATCTATTTGTACATCATTTTTTTGTAATGTTCAAATTGTTTTACTGGTTTTTATTAGAGACCACTGTACCTGATAATTCCATGTTATAGGCGTAGGGTGCATTATTCATTATGAATAGTGACTATGGACGTAGTTTAGATTTTAGTTGATTACGTGTACAGCCAAATAAATCTATCTAATTATATCTATATCACTATTAAATGCATTACAAATTCTGTTGGCCATAGATTGTATGATGTACTTCAATCTAAAATTATCTGAATTACGGATAACTCTTGTTACCCGTATGGGTATGGGTGAGCCATGTTATGCGGATGAATGAAAGTGATCCTTCTCAAATAACCATACTAAGTAGGCTGACCGGAAGAAGAAGTGAGCGACCTAAACTCAGGTATCTGGACCATGTTCAAGACGAGTAAGGGAAATTGGAGTAAGGGAATGGAGAAGACAGACACTCAATAGGGAAGGATGGAAGAATTTTTTTAGGCAGGCCAGGTCTCACGGAAGTCTGTAGCTCTTACTGATAATGATGAAACGTTCCTGGGCAATCTATTAAATTGTTACATAATTATTATACGAAACATATATCCAAATATGTTCTCATATCCTTAAGAAGTGGGATATTCAAAAGACATTGCAATGATGTAAAATCAATTTTATCATAGGGAATATTCATTCTATAAGCAATAGTCCTTAGAAACTTTCTTTGAATTCTTTCCATTCTAGTAACATACACGTCATGAGGTCCACACAATTAGTGCACATTACAGAATAGAACGTACTAAAGAACAATAAAGAACTTTGAAGCAGTAGCTGTTGAAAAAATCTTTTAAATATCTGTTAATAAAACCCAGGAGTTTAAGGGCTCTATTACAAATGTCATTTATATGAGTATCAAACCTAAGAGATCCATCAAAAGTAATGCCCAAGTCTTTTATGGATGTAACATGATTAAGCACGTTATTATTTAATGTGTAATCATAACTTTGCGTTTTGAGAAATTCATACACAGTTAATAAAATAAAATTTTGCAAAATAAATATTTATTTTTTAATTGTTTAAACAAATTACTCGGTTAAATAAACAACTCACAAATTAACAAAATTGATTGTTATGATCTATTTCACGATGTAACTAAAATTGAAAAAAAAAAACATAAATTTTCGTTGATTAGAACCGGAGATATTGCGACTATAAATTTGAATTTATGAATTCAGTCTTTGAAATAGTAAAATCGCTTCGCTTTTCAACCCTTTATCTTTGGCACCTCAAGGACGGCTTTTTAAATTGCTTTAAAAGCATTGACAAAGCTAGGCAAGAAGTTCCTACAGACCAATGCACTCGCTTGGAGACATTTGTGGCCAAAAGAGCGGACGAGTATAACTACTAATGATTTTAATTTCTACGTTTGAAATCATCCATAATCTACACAGATCGGAGTTTGCCTTCCAGATAAAAGAGCCATGAGACTGACTTAATTAATATAATAAGTTTAAAAATCTAAAACAAAAATTTATTTCTTTATTAAAGTGCTCAAACAGGTTTCAAGTAATCCCATTAATATATCATATCAAGAGTCAGCGAACATAACGAATCCAAAAATTGAATGATATGGAAAACCCCGCGAAAATGAAATAACAAATAAAATGTTAAGATATGGAGGTAATTCCCGGGTTTTATAATTATAATTGTTATATAAAAATATTAGCTGACATACACTATGCTGCAATAAAGTTGAACGAATCATCCCTAGAATGATTACGCTAATAATTTTAAGAATGAAAATAGTCTTCATTCATAAATTCTCATAACTATCGAGGAATCACCTCAGGGCACGTAAGCCATAAATTATCATCAATAATATGAACAGATTTACCTTACAAGATCAACAAGGTTACTATAACAAGGTTATATACTGAAACATATTTTTACGAAAGCAGTTTTTATAATAAGACAAATTAAAGTCTCTTTAATGCTATAGTTGAGTCCATGGTTCTTTACACGCGAAACGTCATCATTTAAAGCATACCAAATAAGTCGAAAATTCACTCCACGGAACAGCAAGTCACAGAAAGTGGCTACTGCTCCGATCACGGATTATATTTTAAAATTTGACATTATCAAATAAATAGAATGTAAAATGTTAGTGTTGCTTTAAAATTTTGGTGCAGAATTACAGCTATATTTGAAATAGCTTAATAAATTCTTTTAATATCATTAGAGATTATTAAATAAATAATTTAAAAAAAATATAATTATATATACAATATTATTTACAGTGTGTTGATGTAATAGATAACAGTAAATTTATTTAAAGAATAAAACGTTATTTAGCTCAAATAATATTGTTGCAAGATTTTGAACGTATGTTTTTCGTTTCTCATATTTCATTTTCATCACAATCAGAATCTGAACTGCTATCTCCAATGTTAATTATTACAGATTCGATATTAATATTACACATATTTACTTCTCTAATAAACCAGTGTTCAATTAATTTGTTAGTATGTTCTACACACTTTGCCCAGGCGACATCGTTACACTTTTGAATTGTTTTCTTTCACATACTTAAAAAATGTTCATCTCTATATCCATATAATATGCCAATATATATGACATATATATACTAGCACTCATGGACAAAAATATTGAATATTTTGGAATTTTCCAATTTTTTTTTGTAGTCACTTTATTTCAAAACAATTTTAGATTACTGATAACACTCATATAGTAGGCTGATGTACTCAACTGGTTTGAAATATTTTGACGTTTATTCAGCGTTTAGTGTCATTCGTACATTTTATCATAAAAAACCTTCTTCACGTAATTCGGTTATTTTTAGTTTAATTTATTGAGTTTAATTAAATATTGTTTTGATTTAACAAAGTTTAAAACAAGTATGCCACCAATTCGATACTGCGATGAAGCCCAAGTAGCACAGATGGTAATTTTGTACGAGGAAGGATATGCACAAAAAGATATCGCACGATGTATCAGGAGAAGTCAATCTAATTCAAATACTTTAAAAAGGTACCACGAAACAGGAAATTTCGTACGAAGGCCTGCTCAAGGACGCCCAAGTTGTACAGCCGCACTTGATGACCATTTTTTGGTTCTTATTTCTACACTAAATCGTTCATTGACATCGATGCACCTAAGAAATGAGCTATTAAATGTTAGACAAGTTATTGTAAGTTCAGAAACAGACAAAAATAAAAAGAAGCAAACTTAAAGTCCAGACGCCCCGCCAAAGTTCCACGTTTTCTCCAAAATCATAAAGCTCGTTATTTAGAATTTGCAAGAACACATATTCAGTGGAATATCGACAACTGGAAAAATCTTCTTTTTACTGATGAGACCAGAATCCTATTATGGAAGCTAGATGGTCAAAACCCCGTCTACTAAGAGTTGGAGAACGATTCGCCAGCTGCAATCTCGCCCAGACCGTTAGTTTTGGAGGTGGGGGCATAATTCTTTGGAAAGGTATTAGTTGGGAGGTACGCACCGCACTTGTGGAAGTGATTGAATGGATGACTAGTGACTCTTACGTTTAAAACATCCTGCAAGATCATGTTTTGTCATATGTTGGTTACATTGGATATGAAAGATTCACGTTAATGCACGATAATGCTCGACGACATGCGGCTGCCATAGTGAGTAATTATCTTGATGAGGTCCAAATTCGAAGATTGGATTGGCCACCGTTTAGCCCGGATTTAAATCCAATAGAGCAGATGTGGGATCACCTAAAACGCAGCATACGACAAAGAAATCCCGTTCCAAATACGATAGAGCAGCTTCGGCTTGCTGTACAGGATGAATGGAATGCAATTTCCCAAGGATATGTCCAAAATTTACTTGCAAGCATGCTGCGAAAGATATAAGCAGTAATAAGAGCTAAAGGGGGGAATACCCGTTACTGATCATGCACTTCTTTCAGTTAAAACGACTTGTTAAAGCAATTTAAATTATCATTTAAGTTTAGAGTAAAATAACTTTATTTACTTAATATTAAACATTTATTTTTTTCACAATTTTCTCCACATAAAAACTTAAAATTGTTCATTAAACATTGTTAAAATAAACTCTATTTTACAATAAACGACTTGATTAAGCAGAATTTATTTTGAAAATACAAAAATTTGAAAATTCCAAAATATTCGATCTTTTTGTCCATGAGTGTATATATATATATATATATATATATATATATATATATATATATATATATATATATATATATATATATATATATATATATATATATATATATATATATATTATATATACGGCAATATTGTGAAAAATTACGCATTCTAGATAAAAACGTTCAAGAGACGACTTTCTTGAAAATACTTTCTCTTTAAAACGAGATTTTCTAAATTAAAAAATATTTATAAACAACAAAGTAAGCATGTTTTTCAATTGTTTATAATTATTAAAATAAAAAATAAAAACATTTTAAACACATTTCATAATGCGAGTTTTTATATAGTTACTACATTTGCAATAGATGGGCACAATCAGTCAATTAGTTTTTAAACAATTATATTTGTTTATCACATTTGAGAGAACGAAGGTCATTTTTAAATGGCTCTACAGGTGCTTTGTCAATACTTAGAATGTTTTTTTGGTCTGATTAGGTCTCACATTTTCATGTTTTTAAGAACTGTAATAATTTTTAATTGTTTACATACAAATAATTGATGCAGAATAACGTATGCCGCGCAGTATACAGTGATGAGTGTCTTACCACCCGGCAAAATAGCGGAAAGGATAGAAGACAGATTAAGTTGTGAGATAGTACGAGATAAGGCTAGTTATTAGACGTGTCTATTTGACTTCAGTCATAATTATACGGATGACCTCGAAAATATTTTATTTTAATAATTTCTGATGTTAGAATAAATGATTGAATAAATTAAGATATATTATAGTAAAAAACATTAATTATTAGCGATTTTAAATTATAAATTTTTAAGTTTATTTAATAATAAAAATAACTTAACTGAAATATTTGATTAAACTAAAGGTAGGTATGTTCCATCCTAAAACAATTATTGTGTGTGGAATTGGCGTAATAGTTAGAGACGTGGTCTAGTGACAAGAAGATTGGAGGTTCAATTCACACCAAGGATAAAATTTTTGTTTTAGTCAATCAAAAAATAATAGAAAATATGATACATATTAGGTAAAAAGTTTTCGAAAAACTCATTATTTACAATTTATTCTTATTCCAATGTTAAAAAATAGAAATCCAAAATAATTCAATTTACAGTCTTCAGTTGTGATTGCAAAATAATCCGGTTAAGACTGTTTAATGCCAAATCCATCACTAAATTCTCAGTGTTTTTATCAATTCCTCTGTACAGGTAATGATTTTCAAAACAATTAACAACATTGTAATGGATGCGCGCGAACAGCTGCCTGCTTTACAGCTAACCAAATCATCAAGCCATCAAAAATAATAACATACCGAGAAGTGTTTTTGCACGGTAAACAGAAACTTTTTATTGAAAAAACAATTCGTAAAAATGGTTTTAACGGTCGAGGAAAAAGTGCAAATTGTTGTCTGGCATGTGATTGGATTATCAGACAACATGATTAGACAACAATTTGTAAATATGTTTCCAAATAGGCCGGCTCCAGCACGATCAACAATTCAGTCTATTATACATAATTTTTTTACTTATGGATCCGTGTTCACTCCAAGAGGAGTTCGTAGACGAAGGGAGGTAAATCCAGATTTGGAACTAAGGGACACTTTGATTTGTGAAAGTATTGAGCAAAATCCTACCCAATCAACATCTCGTCTCGGAGAACAATATGGAATTTCAAGATTTAGAGTAGGTAAAATTTTGAAAAGACATGGATACCGTCCCTATAAACTTCATAAATCCAACGAACAATTCCCTGGGGATCAATATAGACGTTTAGAATTTTGTCAAACTGCAATGGAAATGTCACATCAAGATGAACATTTTTTAGAGAACGTTTTGTTCACCGATGAATGTACGTTTTCATTGCAGGGCTGTCAATTCAATGAATGCTCGGTATTGGTCTCGAGGAAATCCTCGTCAGATTTATGTCGCTCGTAACCAGCGTCCTCGAAAAGTAAATGTTTGGGGAGGCATAATAGGGAATCATGTCATTGGTCCATTTTTTATAGACGGTATGTTGACTGGGCGGAAATACATGGAACTTCTGCAAAATCAAATTGTCCCAGCCCTTCGTAATTTACCAATACCTTTCGATTCCATATGGTTTCAACACGATGGTTGTCCCGCACATAATTCTCGCATCGTCAATGAATATCTCAGTGCGACTTTTCCTAATCGATTGATTAGTGGCCACGGAGATATTTTTTGGCCTGCAAGATCACCTGATCTTGCACCTTGTGATTTTTTATGTGGGGATATATCAAGTCCAAGCTATATGGAATTGAAGACGATAGGCCTAATTCTCTCCAAGAATTAAGAGAAAAGATCTCTGATTCAATGAGAGGTATTAGTCCAGAAACATTAACTAATGTTAGACGAAACTTTTATAATAGATTGGGTTATTGTTCTGCTGCTAATGGAGGCTTATTCGAACATTTATTGTAAATACATTTCATTAGAATATTTTTTTTTATTTTTATAGAATTTCTACCTATTTAAATATTTTTGGAAGTACATTTATTTAGAACGTTCTTTTATGTTTGAAGAATTATTACTTTATTTTCGAAAGTACGACATTGTTTTTTCAATAAGGTTTTCATGTTTTACTATAAACACTTCTAATAAAAACTGAAATAAATGTCTAGTGATTTAAAGCAAAACGAAATATCTGCATAATTTCAAATTTTTAAAAAAGTAAAACCTTCATGTGGGATTTGAACCCTGAGCGCCTGCATGAGAATATCGTGACTTGAACTCTGATCCATCAAACTTTTATATTTCTTTAGTGACAGTTTGGGATATTGTTCTGCTGCTAATGAAGGCTTATTTGAACATATTGTAAATACGTTTATTTACAATATTTTTTTATTTTTGTAGAAATTTTACTTATTTAAACATTCTTTAAACGTTCTTTTAATTTTGAAAAATTTTTACTTTATTTTCGAAAGTACGACGATACTTTTTTTTTCAATAAGATATTTGTGTTTAACTTTAAACACTTCTAATACTAGTAACGACTGACATAAATGTTTAACGAGTCAAAGCCAAACGATCTCTGCATAATTTCAAATTATTAAAAAAAAAAAAAAGAAAACCACATGTGGGTTTTGAACTCTAATCGTCTACGACGGCTGTGTCGAATTCTTACCACTAATCCACGAAGGATAGTGATTATTCCGTGACAAGAGTGTATGAAACTCCTCACATCATAGTAGAAATTATTCTTGGTTAATAATTTAAAACTTTAGATTAAATAATTACTATTAATTAAATTATTTTATTCACATTTTTGCTTTATTGTTGTCAATCAGTTTTTACTTTATGTGAAATTAAAAAATGGAAATACGTCACACATACGTTACACATAATAATTATGACCGAGGTGATTTAGCTCGAAGCTAACGTCTAAAGGTGTGAGACTATCGATTTATAATGTTAATTATAGGTTTCTACCGATTATTTCCCACCTCTAGAGTTTCATCTCTTTTTATTTCACAAGATAACTGTGTTTTCTATCTCTTACGTTAAAAAGCCGGGTGGTAAGACACTCATCACTGTATATTGAGTTTCCCAATTAATAATTCCATAAAGTAGTCTACATTAAATTGGAGCGCAATAAAAATTTAATATAACTTTCTGACAGAGAACTGTTATTTAGTAATCAATTATTAATTAATATGATTCTGGAGCTATTTTTTGAGACATTTATATGGTGTTTACTATCTTTAATTTTAAATAACCCAATTTCAGTTTAAAATACCTTTACTTTGATGTTTCGATTTCCTTACTTCGAAAATCATTCTGAAAATGGGCCTACCGTTACTTAAAATTTTAGGAGATCTTGTATGAAAAAACTCTAGCAAAGTGTAAACTCATATCAAATTTTTACGAAGATGTAGAGACAATAGTATCATACCATATGGCTTCCAGTTCTTCTTCTGCCAGTGCCTATCCTCTATGGATGTTGGGTACCAAAATGGCCCATCGTATTTTATTAGCAAGCTGTTCGAAATCGGTCTGTGCTGGTCACACCTGTCCACTGTCTCAAATTCTTAAGCCAGGATATTCGGCGGCGTCCTGGTCCTCTATTTCCTTCTATTTTCCCTTCTAATATCAATAGTAGTATTTTGTATTTATTTTCATTTCTCACTATATGTCCGAAGTACGCTAACTTTCTTTCTTTAATGGATTTCAAGACTTCAGGTTCTTTTTATAAACGTTGCATTACTGCGTCGTTAGTTATATGATGTACATATGATATTCTGAGCATGCGACGATAGCACCACATCTCGAAAGACTGCAACCGTCTGCAAGACGCATCAGTGAGTGTCCATGCCTCTGCTCCATACATAAGAACAGAAAACAGATAACAATTAAGGATTTTGAGTCGGAGATGTAAGTTCAAGGTTAAATTGCAGAGAACTTTCTTCATCTGTTGGAAGGCACTCCTTACTTTTTCGATCCTACATTTAATCTCGTATGAGTGATCCCAGCTGTCTGTGATGTTGCATCCTAGGTACAGTCTGTCCCAAACCCTTCTTTCAGTGCGTCACTAATTTTGACGTCATATAGGATTTTAAGAATGTCGAGAATTATTGCATGGCATTTTAGTTAAATCTGACAGTTGAAGGATCGTAATCGGCTAAATGTGAAAATGTTATTTTTTGAAAATGTGGAGTAAAAACTTTAAGAATTCAATTTTTTTTTAATTTAAATATTAGAGGACCCGTCCTGTATAAAATTTTTTATTGTGCATTATATTGGAACGGCAGTTTGTCATAATTCCTATTGTATTCACTCCAAGGAAAGTGCTTATTTAGCTAAGATTTATTTATGTATTTATTATTATTTATTACAAACACTATGGCTAAAATGTATAGTATTTAAACTACTAATGTGAATATTTTTTAGAATAATTTAAAACTTACTTCACGAACGGCAGAAACTGGTAATAAAGTTGTCCCAGCATCTTTTTCTAATTGAAAATAATTTAATAATTTTAATATTAGTCTTTGTTCATTCTCGGTATATCTCGGCATATTTAAAATATTTTTATGACAATAAATACAAAATTAAATTTTAGCTGTAAAATGTCTAAAAATACTATCCTGGAATGACAATTATCATTTTATCAGTTGACATTGTCAAAGTACTGTCACTATCGAGACCATCTGCGTCAAATTATATTTATGCGCATCATTGATTGGATATCTATTTAGCGTATTCTAAACTCCGACCAATTATATATCCGTAAGTAGAATTCGCTTTAATATACAAATACCCGTGAACGAAATATAATTTTCTAAGTTCTATGTATAATAATCACAGACTCACGTTTTTTTCTGTCACTTCTAGCTTAATGCGTTAGAGAGAATTCGATAAACTGTGACGCACTGAAAGAAGGGTTTGGGATGAACTATATGTTATTTTTTCTGTTCTATCCAATACCTCATTGTCTGCCATAAACTTTGCATCTGTATCTTGGTTTTTGCTTATGATCATAATTTTCGTCTTCTTATTATTAAGTTTCATTCCATATTTTCTACCGATGTTAACTACTTGATCTATCAGTCTTTGTAATCCTTCAGCACTATCCGCAACAAGGACAGTGTCGTCTGCATATCTTAGATTATTTATTACTTCACCGTTAACAATCACGCCATCAGTCGTTTCTCCCAAAGCTTCTCGAAATAGATGTTCAGAGTACGCATTAAACAGCAAAGGCGAGAGTATGCACCCTTGTCGTATTCCTCTTTGTATTGGGACTTCATCGGATAATTGATTGTCTACTCGAATCTTGGCTACTTGTTTCCTATAGAGATTGGCTATTATTCTTATATCCTTGTCATCGATGTTTGCGATTCGCAAAGTTTCAATAAGCCTCTCATGCTGTACTTTGTCAAATGCCTTTTCGAAGTCAATGAAACAGACAAAGACATCTGTATTAACATCTCTTGCTCGTTGTATCAATACTTGTATGCTAAAAAGTGCTTCTCTTGTGCCTAGACCGCTGCGAAATCCAAATTGTACATCAGCAATACCCTCCTCCAATTTCTTGTATATGCGAGCATGGATGATGTTTAAGAATATTTTGAGTGAGTGGTTCATGAGGCTAATGAATTGGTGTTCTTTACATTTCTTAGTATTTGCTTTTTTTGGCAGTGGTATAAATATGGACATGTACCAATCTTTTGGTAAAGTTCTTGTTTCATATATAAGGTTAAATAATTCTGTCATAATGTCAAGTTGATTATCTTCTATCAATTTCAATGCCTCAGCATATATTCCATCAGTTCCTAGCGCTTTGTTGTTCTTTAGACGACTTATAGCAGATCTTACTTCTGATTTTGTTATTGTTGGTCCATTCTCGACGTTGTCATATACTTCAATGTGTTGGTTGTCACTGAACAGTTCTGCTATATATTCCTGCCATCTGTCTAGTTTTTCTTGCGTATTGAATAGTATGTTTTCATCTTTATCAAACGGTGCTGTGGGCATTGTTGTTGTATATATTCCTGCCATTTCTTTGATCTTCCTGTGCATATTGAATATATCATGTTTTTTCTGTAGGATCTCTATTTCTAAGCACTTCTCTGACAGCCAGTATTCTTTTGCTAATTTTATTTCTTTAAGTACCTTTTCGTGGTGTTCCTTGTCCTTTTCTGCGTCTTTATTCTTAAACTCTCTTCTTTGCTCCGTAAGCTCTAAAATCTGATGTGTCATCCATGGTTGTTTTATTTGTCTTTCCTGTTTGATGTTGTTTATTGTTGTTGTTACCAATACATCTTTGATCTCGTTCCACATTGTATCTATATCTTTCCTATTATGTTTTGCAATGTCGTTAAATTTTGTGTTTATTTCTTCTTGCATTTGTTGTTTTACGTTGCTTTACTTCAGTTTTTGTATGTCCACCGATCTTATAACGCCCGAATTTCGAGTTTTTTTTCATCCCTACTCTCAGTTCAGCAAGCAATAAGTTATGGTCGGAGTTGATGTCTGCTCCAGGATAGGTTTTTATTGACGTAACCGCATTACGAAACCTTTTATTTATTAGAAAATAATCTATTTGATTTCTAATTATTTGTTGCGTGCTATCGGCGGGAGACCTCCAGGTATATAGCCTTCTAGCTGGTAGTTTGAATTGGCTGTTCATGATTACATTATCTGTTTCTTGACAAAATTGTATCACTCGTTCTCCTCTTTCATTCCGTATACCCAATCCATTCACGTCTTCCAGTTACGTCCATCATATTCGAGTACAAGGTTAAAAAAATTTACATAGACTCAATTTATCGATGATTAGAGAAGTGTTATAGACACTCGGACGGATACAAATTCAGACTCGGAAAGTCCAACGAATGCCTCCTAAAACTTGACCACTGCAGTGGTTAGCGTACAGAGGTGCCACCTGCTTTGGTGGCCATGAACGAAAACGATTTAATAATATCGTTTTCTGTCCTCTGGGCTATACGAAATGTGTAAATGATTAAATCTTTTAGCAAAACCTGTCATCGCTTTGTTGAATTAAATGGCCAAATATATGGCCTAGGAGAACAAATTCGTTAAATCACATATTGTTCACTAGTCACTGTACTACTGCTACTGGGGATAGCGGACGGATCATTTATGCCGTCGATGATGACGTGATTCGGGTGGGGGTTGGTGCGAAGACTTTGGCGGCGGATTTTGATTGGAGGGCGGAGTGGACGATAATTTCTTTACGAGAGGTCTGCATGTCGAATGTAACCGGATGCCGTCATCTCTTTTATTGAGACAATTTGGCCTTTTTTCAATCTCTATGGCTTCTCGGATAATTCTTGGTTTCTAGAAGCGGATGGGGGCCTATGGTTCTGGAGTTTTCAAAATCAATTTTGCAACCTTTATGAAGATGGTGTTGACCTATAGCTGAAATTGAATCAGAATTGCGAACAATAAGTTCGCAGTAATATTTTCCAAGTAGGAAGAATTGCCTACATTTTTCTAAAGTAAGTTTTTTGGATATTTTATACCATAATGGAATTATCAACCGATGTCGCACTAAATACTCACCCTGTATGTGTAATTGGTTTGTATGTTTACAAAACTAACTCTATATTCAACTATCCATTTTTTAAATCTTCTTCCTGTCATACCTATGTATTTTTTAGAGTATGGTACCACAAGTGATCGTATATAGTCCTTAACTTGGTTTTCTATCATCTCTATTGTTTTTTTAAATTTTTTTAAATTTTTATTGTCTATATATTCTATATTTATCTCTACCTTTATTATTGTCTATATATCTATAGTTCAATTATTTTTTGTTTAAATGTGTCTTTCTGGCTGTTTCCACTTATATTGTTGTTCCTTAAATAAACTTTCATTTGTATTATTTGTTAAACAAAATAAACATGAATGTCACATAAATAGCATTCTATCTATCAGTATTTTATTTTTGTTGTAGAATTTTAAAAATTAACCAAACAACAACATGAGATAAGGTATTATATGAGTGAAGTAGTAGAAATTAGCGCATTCACGGACTTGGCGCAAGCTCTTATTGATATTTTTTATCATTTATCTATATTTCATATAGTATCACATTACTTTCCAGTTATTTGGATTTTGTCGGGTGATATACACGTAATAGTTATTCTATACAGTTCTAAAGCAGTGTTGTTTTGAGTAGAAATTATCAATAGTATTGTTGGTTTTCGCGTTAGTGTAATAAAAGTGTTAATTTGCGATACCAGCTGTGAAAGAAGGTATTATTGTGACTGGCACTACTTACTACTTGTACCATACGTTTCATTCGGGTAAGAGATGTGTTTTGGTGCACGTGAAAAGTTTCTGTTATTTTATATATCTAGTTTTTGTAGTATATATTAAGTAAGTAAATTCCAGCTCGAATTTGTTAATCTGAACCATGTGTAAATAGGATACATCTTTTTTTGTATGTAGTGGTCTTTAATCCCGTAGTTTTTACTTAACAGCACTGTTAATTTCATCTGTTTCGTATTCTTGCCGACAACAACAGAAAAAAACCCAACAGACTCTCATCATTTACATCTTTCTTTCCCTTCAGTTGTCGTCTGTCTATGAGTTTAAGCTGTTATATTTTGTAAAAATCTATTAATTTCTATATCACATGACTGCATTAGTGTTATTTTCTAGATCTGTATAAATAGGGAAGATATTGTAAGACGTCCAATAAACTAAAGGGTTGATACTTATTCATCATTTAATCTATCCCTGAAAACCAACTTCAAAACTTATATCCGCATCTCAATATTTTTACTTTGAATCATACCAATAATAATCCTTTTACAGACAATCTCGTTTACCCACCTTCTGATGCATTTGACAGCAATGATGCCACATCTAAACTTTCCTTCTTCTTCAACTGTCATACCCTCCCAGAACTTTGACAACCAATTTCATAATTTTCAGTTTATCTGCTCGGAATATTGATCTGGTTCCAACTCCACAGAATTGACGCAGACTCTCGAGCCATGAGGTTATTATTCAATCACTTGTTCTTCTTGTCTGTAATATTGCAATTAGCATTACCGGGATGAGTCTTCGATGACTTAACAAACTGTCCACACTTGCAACGGTCCATCATGCTTTGCTTGTTCAATATTTAGCAGCTGCAATATTACCTCTTCACCGTATCGTGGTCTCCCTAGCGACCTCTATCCTTTTTTGTTCTTTTCCCATGAAGATGGGAAGTTCCCTTGTCTCTGATTTTGTCTCTTGACAAGGCCTTATCTGATCTGATCTTAATCTTTCTGCCTTTATTATTTTTACTAAATATGACTGATTATATAATTCTTCCAATTCTCGGTTACTTCCTGTTCTGTACCTAGTACTGTGTGGTGTTGTCCTTAACAGGTCCATAAATTCCCCTAAGAATTCTTCTTTCAGGAACTCTTAATCGGTTTTCATTTTGTTTTTTCATCGTCCATGTTTTACATGCATCTTCTTCTTATTGTACCGTCTTCTAACGAAAGTTGGCGATTACTTCTTTAAACGCTTCCCTATCTTTTGCAACGTGAAATATCTAACACTGAGGTTAGTCTGGTAAGCCAGATTTCTTCTTTCTTCCCAAGCCGTTTCTTCCCTCTACTCTTCCTTACATAATGACGTGCAGAAGAGAGTATTTATCGTTTCCAAGTATGTGGCCCAGATACGATGTTTTTCTTATTTTAATTGTATTCATAAGCGTTCTGCCATGTCCAACTCGTCTTAACACTTCTTCGTTTGAGACTTTTGCAGTCCAAGGAATTTTTAGAATACGCCTATATAGCCTCATTTCGAATGCCTCTAATTTTTTTACGGATTGGGTTTTTATAGTCCAAGCTTTTAACCCATATAACAGTTGTGACCATACATAACATTCGACGAAGCTCAATCTGATAACCATACTCAATTTCATATTTGTAAACATTGACTTATATTTTATAAATGTTTATCTCCTTATCTAGATCTAACTGTGAGTTTATAATTGCTCCGAGGTATTTGTACTTGTCGACCCTTTCTAATGGTTTACCCTCCAATGTCAGATGTATGTTGTCAACAGGGCTTTTTGAGATCACCATGTATTTGCATTTATCTATATTCATTGTTAGTCCCATCTTCTTGCTTTCTCTGTTAATGATTTCTATAAGAATTTGTAAAACTTCTATATTTTCTGCCATGATTGTGATATCGTCTGCAAATCTTATGTTATTAATGATACTCTCTCCCATCCTTACACCTTCAGTTCTTTCCCATAGTGCCTCCTGAAATATTGGTTGGGAGTAAACGTTAAATAATTGTGACGACAGCACACATCCCTGTCTGACTCCTCTGTGAATTTCTACTTGGTTTGTCTCACTATCTTCCACCCTTACGACCACGGGTTTGATTGTAATATAGATTTTTGAAATAATTAATATCTTTGGGATCTAGATGTATGTGTTTTAATGCATGTATGAGTTTACCATGTTGAACTCTGTCAAACGCTTTTTGAAAATCTATAGAAAATATGAATACGTTTTTATTATATTCCCTGCATTTTTGTAATATGTAGTATCGTCATTGCCCACAATACATCTCTTGTTCCCATTCCACCTCTAAATTCAAACTGTGTGTTGTCTAATTTGGCTCATGAGGCTAATTAATCGGTATTCTTCGCAAGATTTGGGATTATTTTTCTTGGATTTTTAGTATATTTACTGGAATTTCATCAGGACCTGGTGCTTTTCCATTTTTTGAGTTTTTAATAAATAACTGTGATAATGTGCTCTTTTCTGTTCCGATTTTGTAATACATGTTATCTTCAACTGTCATAACAACGCCTAATATATTTCTTGCATCAGCTCGTCCTCTATCAACATCGGGAACAGGTAATCTAACAGTATCACCAATTTTTGCAGCCGGTAATAACTTATTGGAATTTAGTTTAATTTTTTTGTTTGTTGAAGCAAATTATCTTTTGCTTGAAATCTACTTTCAATAATAGATTTCTTTTGGCAACATATTAGACACCTTAAATAATTTTTACTATTTTCGTTAATATCAGCACAACAGTCTGTATGAACAAACATTTTGCACGAGAACCGTTCAAACATTCAAACTTACAAACACTACAAAAAATTTGGCTGTTATTTGGTATAAGATTCTCATTTAACGTTTCATTCCTACTACATTCTACAAATTCCTCGGCAGAATGTAGTAGGATCTGGTTACCCATATTAAAAGAGGAAGTTATTAAAAGCAAAATACCAGTATTAGTAAGTCAGTAACATATGGAGGATACATCATTTATGTTTTTTAAATAACAAACATATAAAATCAAAATTTGGTGTTTATTGAAAGTAAACTAAATGCACGACCAAATACTTACCATGTCGGGATAGTATTATGAGGTTTTTCCTGGTTTTCGCTCATAATTTACTATGGAATCACTAACAGGAGAATTTTACTGTCATCATGGAATGTGATTGTCTTTTTAAAGACGAATTACATGCTATGATTTTTTCTGACGGATATTCTCAAGTTAAAGTTGATTTCATGTAATAGAATGAACTATCTTAAAAGTAAAGGAACGCGACTCAACAATATTGGCAATATCATTTTAAAGTCGTCTACTTTAAAATGTATAATGTATGTCTGAATTGTGAATATAAATGAGTCAGATAAAATTAAATTATTAGAAGAAATTTTCACCAAGTAACAAAAAAACAAAATTTGTTTAATTTACTAATGTTTGTATTTTGAGAACGATTTACGAAGTGGAAATTGAAACGTCAATGATTTTACTTTAACCTTTAATTGTGGCTTATTCCCATTTAAATAATAATTGGTATTTTTAAAGTCAGTGTTTCGGGTAGCAACGTCATGTTTTACTTGACTCCAAACCATCTCAATCGAATTGAGCTCACAGTGATAGAGAGGCAATCGTAATATTTCTACACCGTATTTCTTAGCCAAAGTTTCGATGTTATACTTGTCGCATATATCTGCAGAACTGTTTGCTACATCCAATAGTACTGACTTTTAATATTTTCAAAAAATATATCTTTCTCTCGTAACCATTCTTGAATTTGATGTTTGTTCCAGAAGCTTCTTGGGAAATTTTGTTTGCATGAATGATATGGAGCATTAGCTATTTCTACCACATTTAACTCTCCTTTCGGGGGGTTTGCAATTAGTTTATTTTCAAACCCGCGAGTCGAAAAACTCGCCATTCATTTCGTAATGGTAGCCGCCTGAATCTTTTTTTGCTAAAAATACACATTCTGAATTTGGTACAAAAGCTCGGACGTCTTTGTATTGGTTCTTTTAGACCAGTAGTCAAGCCTTCTAAAAATGCATCCTTATACCTGGTTATGGTTAAATTCATCCATACCTTGTTTACTGTATGCTTGATGTTTCATCCAAATAGAAAATATTGTATCCTTGCGATTGATAATTGATTATCTCGCATTAGTACTTTTGGAAAATTTAGGCAAATGTTCGTGTTAACTAACGGCATCCAGGATAGCTTTGCTTGTAGGAGGTTTATTCTTTAAGAAAAACTCCATATGGACGAATCTTCTCAATTGGTTCCTCATATCCTCATCGTAGGTAAACTCCCGATTGGTTTCCTTCTTAGTTCGTTTATGTGGGTTTTTGGGAATTTTGGGTAAGTCTTCATTCGGATCCAATCCTTCCTGACGAATTTTCCAGACTGTCCTGTCGCTAACACCCAGCGTTGTACTTGTAGAAACAATTTGTGTTGGAGTCAGATCGGAATTTGTTTTTGTTGTGTCATCATCATCATCCAGCCCCGTTTTCACATCCATTGTTGGATATAGGCCTCCTCCAAACGTCTCCAGTTCTCTCTATCTCTAGCTGCTGCAATCCAGTTTGTTTCTATTCTCCTTAGGTCGTCGGTGCATCGGGTGGGTGGTCTGCCTCGACTTCGCTTGTCGGCTCTTGGTTTCCACTCCAATAATCTCTTCGTCCATCTTCCGTCTTCCATTCTAGCAACATGTCCAGCCCACCTCCACTTTTGTTTATTGATTCGCAGTATAATATCGTCAACGCCAGTTCGTCGGCGTATCGCCTCATTTCTCACGCGATCTTTCAAGGTCAGACCCAGCATTGATCTCTCCATTCGCCTTTGTGTTACCCTCAGTTTTTCGGCAGTAGCTTTCGTTAAAGTTAGGGTCTCTGCTCCGTAGGTCAAGACTGGTAGGATGCATTGGTTAAATGCCTTCCTTTTCAGGTGAATTGGAGTATTTGTTTTAAAAATGTCTCTCATCCTTCCATATGCCGCCCATCCCAACGTGATTCGTCTATTTAGCTCGCAGGTTTGGTTGTCTCTGGTTATTCTGATTTCATGACCCAAGTATGTGTATTTATCGATTAATTCTACCTTGTTGTTATTGATCTGTATCTCTTCGCTGGGAACCATATTGGTCATCATTTTGGTTTTCTTGAAATTTATCTCCAGCCCAGTTTCTTGTAGTATGTAATTCAGTTCTTGGAGCATGTCTTTGATCTCTCCCAGATTATCTGACAGAAGCACGATATCGTCCGCAAAACGTAGATGGTTTAATCTTTCTCCATCGATGGATATTCCTTTCTGTTGCCATGTTAGTCTTTTAAATGCATACTCAAGAACGGTAATGAACAGCTTTGGTGACATGGTATCACCTTGCCTGACTCCCCTTTTTATCTTTATCTTATTAGTTGCTGAATGTAGACTTATGGTTGTTGTGGCATTTTCATATATATTTTTAACTATATTACAATATCTGTGGTCGACCCTGCAATCTTGTAGTGCTCTTGAGATGGACGGTAATTCCACTGTATCAAACGCCTTTTTAAAGTCTACAAATATCAATGCCAAGGGACGGTTATATTCGTTAGTTTTTTCTATCAGGGTTTTTAGGCACTGCAGGTGATCATTTGTGCCGTAATTAGGGCGGAAACCGGCTTGTTCCCGAGGTTGGTAAAAATCCAGCTTTGTCTCTAATCTGTTCGTTATTATTCGGGTGTATAATTTATAAAGATGGTTAAGGAGACTGATTGGTCTGTATCTTTCCAGGTCTGTTATATCTCCCTTCTTGTGTAAGAGTACAGTTATTGAATTATTCCACTTTGTTGGGATATTTTGATTCCATAGACATAGATTAAAGAGCTTTTGAATTTTGGTTATCAGTACTGAGCCTCCTATCTTTATTGCTTCCGTGACGACACCGTCCTCCCCCGGAGCTTTGATATTCTTCATCTTTTTTAGAGCCTTGTAAATTTCGTCCAAGGAGATTTCTGGGATATCTTCGGAACCCTGATTTTGAACCTTCCTCTGCTGATATTCAACTATATCTAGAGTCGATTGGTTGCTATATAATGTCTCATAGAATGATTCCACTTGTTGTGTATATCAACATAATTCTAAATAATTTCTCGCGCATACGAATCTAAGATTTGTCCTTGTTTGAAACTTTTCACCTCTAAATGTTCCATGTTTTGGACACAGTAGAAAAAAAGTTTAAAAATAAATTACACTTATATTTTGACCGGTTAACAAAACTGTTAAACCGTTTATACAAACTGCCATTCGTCAGTAAGCTATTTTCTTATTTATTAATTTATTACAATACGAACTCGAGTAACAATTAGTAGATACTATTATCTAAATGGGTATTTAATTACAATAATACCCAAATTTCTATTTATTTATTGTTTACATACTAATGAGCATTTATCTGACATTCACCTCTAAATCATTGTTTTTTTCTTTAATGAAATATCTATTTCATTATTATATTTACAGTACTCGTAACAATAAATTGATTAATTTATTTGAATTGGTTACACATTGGCTAAATTCTGAAAATCTTGTATAGTTTTTCAACATCCGGTAGTTCATCCATTTCCGTATTAGTTATTCTCGATATTCCCGGTATTTGTGTATCATTATTATCTGATTCGGCTTCAAAGGGTCTCCAAACATCCATTTACGTAAATACGACAAACAGAGATGTAAGAAGTTTTGTATACGAGGACGTCCTAATATTTTCTGGAATGGCCATCAGGGCAAATCAGTGAATGTTAGTGCAGAAATGCAGAAATCCACCATAAACACAATTAAGTTGTACTTAATATCTAACTTGTGGGAAGTAGAAGTAGGGGTAGACCAAAACTCAGATGGAGGGATGGTGTAGATGAGGATGGTAGACAAATAGGCGCAGCAAACTGGCAACAGTTGGCAATGGATAGAAGTGACTGGCGTAATAGACTTGGGAAGGTCGAGGCTCTTTTATAGGGCTGTAGCACCAATGATGATGATGATAATATCTAACTTCCGAAAGAAACATGAATCAAAATGAAAAAAAACACAAAAAATATGAACAAGCAGCAGTTCATTTGTAAAAGAAAGTCAATTTTCAATATTCGAGATATTATTTTTCCTAGACATTTAAAGTTATCAGCTGTATAGTTAGTTTTATGTGTGTATATATTATTATTTTTGTATCATTTTCTGACGTAGTAGGTTGTGTTAGAGCAACTTTTAGTTCCCTTGAGTTTTATCTAATATATTTACGTGATCCATTCATTATTTTCTTCGTAGCGATAAACTGCCTTTAACAAAAATATAAATAGTGTTATCTAAAGTTCCATAAACTTTTAAATACTAAATTTTATTAAAGTAAACTATGTCAATTATATATGGGCCTGATACTGTCCAGATGTGCGAAAAGAGGATTACTTCTAATAAGTAGTTCTGTAATGATGTATTGTTTTCCGGGATTCTGGCCTTGGTTTAAAACTATTTATTTCTGGCGTATACTTTGCAGCTGCCTCATACGAAATAATCATTTTTTTGTCAGTCACTAGATATATCAGAAATCTGATCACATAAGTTAATTAACACCGTAGGCATATCAGAAGAACAACAAGGATTCAGGAGCAATAGATCTATAACCGACGCGATCTTATACTACGGCAACTTACAAGTCCGTACAAGTTCAACAAACCCCTTTTCCTATGCTTTGTAGGAATGTAAAAAAGTGAATCATACTAATCAAAAGGGAAGTAGATAAAAATTGGAACTAAATAAAAAGGAAAAAGGGCGCTTCCTTGTCTTTTATCGCAGTGACAAAGAAAACTCAAGGATCCTATATTTTAGATTAGAGGATTCATACACAAATAAAAAAATATAAAAACAATAGAACAAATAGGTTAAATATTTTTTATGTCCAAAGCAAAAAGGAACACTACAACGTTGTCTTTATTAAAAATTATTAGAATTACTTTACTTATTTGTGATCTAGGAGAACGTAAGGTCAGTAGAGAGATAAAAATAATACAAAGTGGTTACTTACAAAGTACCTACCAGTTATATTTATTATAATAGATCTACAGTTGTAGAATAACAAATGATATTCAGGCTTTCTCTTCGAGAAAGTCAAAGAGTGACGTTCTTGCCAACTGAATGAGCTGTAAACCTAACCTAACCTAACTGTATGAGCCAAAAAGGTCCTACTTTATATCTTTGGACTTTTTAACTCTGATTATCACCTTCTGAGATTCTAGTTTTTGGTAATTGATTAATTTATATTTAATCCACTACGATGGAAAATTCTCAATTTCAATTACTCTATAAGCATTCAATTGATCGATATATGAAGGGTCTCGGGAGAAAACCATGAATGTCACAAATTAACTAAAATTGAGTTAAGTACGCCATCTAGTAAGTTTTGTTAATATCTATGTTTGGACATTTCAAATAAGGAAGAAAACAGTGCGTGTCACGAGTTATTAAATTTTTTAAATACCCTATATCGGTAAAAAACCGTGCATGTCCGCGCGTAAACGGCTGAAACACTGAATGTCCACTCAGCAGCGCCAGAAAATGTAATTGGCATCCTTGTCTTGCAAACGGTAGTGTCAGTGTAGTAAATACATCGTTATAACCACGTGCTTGTGCAGTTCTGTTTGGTTAGTTAATTTATTTAAAACAATTATGGCAGATATTGGAAACATATCCACTAAAAAGAGAGTGAAAATAGGCAGGTTATACGAAGTCATGAAAAAAATTAAGCTTCAGTCACATGAGTTTAGTAAATTCTGCAAATGCAAACGCTTGAAGTGTTGTTACACAGTAAATGAAATTAATAGACAAAGAATTTTAAATCATTTTAATTCATTGATATGTCATAATGAACAAAATGCATATTTGTGTTCCCTTATATCATTAGTAAGCGTACAGAGGCGGCGATCTAGGGCCAAAAATGTACATGATGCAATATATCATGATGCAGCCTATATGTACAGGGTCAGAGTTCAACCAAGGTCAACTGCTAATGCTGAGGACGAGAAAAAACATTACAAATAAGTACAAGTTTGTGCCAAGTTTTTTCGTGCAGTTCATGGTATTACAGGGGCAAAATTTCAACATCTACAGAAAGAGTTCAAGCAGTCTGGCACGACTCCTAAAGATAAAAGGGGCGGAATAAATTATAACAAACTGAAGCCGAGTAGTGTTAATAGTTTTCACGAGCATATCCAGTCATTTAAATCAAGAAGTAGTCACTACAGCTTACATGATAATAAAGGTAAAACCTACTTGCCTGAAACTTTAAATATAATGAAAATGTTTTCAAATTTTAAAGAAAAATATCCGGAAGTTAAAATTTCTTATCAAAGTTACAGAGAAATTTTCAGACCAAAATATAACATTAGTTTCGGTTATTCGCGATCGGATACCTGCAGTCAATGTGAGGAAATTACTGCAAAAATGAAAGCAGCTGAAACAGACCAGAAAAGTGGACGTCCTGAGATAACCAAATTAAAAGCACTTAGAGAGCTCCATCTTCCTAGGGCTCAAGCGTTTTATGACAGGAAAAAGGAAAGCAAAAGAAGGGCACGAATAGAAAAGAATTATGAAGCTATAGCTATGGACTTCCAAAAAAATGTTTCCTTGCCGAATATCTTCACCAATGATGTATATACAGCTCTCGATTTACTCTTTTAACATCCATGTGTTATCAAACGCTGATTCTTATTCTTATACATATCCAGAGTTTATTGCTAAAAAGGGATCAGATGAAGTGTGTTCGTTTCTTTTCGATTTTATGATGCATCATTTGTCTCCAATTGTTCAACATCTACACATTTTCTGTGACGGACGAAAACTATAGAGTGGTAAGGTTCAGTATTAAAACGTCTTCCATCCATTACAATAATAACATATCTCGTTAGAGGCCATTCGTACCTTGAGTGCGGTAAAAATATGGGCCTTATTAACCTTAAAAAAAGAATGGAAACGCCTGCTGATTGGGAGGAAAATATTATAGCTTCTCGCACAAAGCCTGCCCCATTTAATGTAATTTCAGTATCTCAGTGTTTCATCAAGGGATGGACTGAATTTTTTAACGATAGATATGTCAAAAAAGCTCCTTTTGCTATGCAAAAAATTAAAGAGGTGATGTGTGTTAATACTCATGTTCGCACTGTATTTTACCGAGATTCATATAATGGTAGCAAACTTGAGGGCCCCACCCGTTCTTCCGTTCAAGCTAAAAAGTCGCATAAATTGCCACCTTCGGAATTTGAACTACCCATGCAATCATACTTCAACTTTATTACTATTAACGAAGACAAGTTCAAAGACATAATGTTTTTTTAAAGTTTTGCGAATCCGAACAAGCAAAAGAAATGTACATGAGTATACCTCATGAAATGAAGATAAAAAAAAACAACACAGGAACTGTCAATAATTCAAATCTTGAGCAATTGCAGCCTGTTATAATGAAGAAAAGTTTGGCTCAGAAAAGAAACGTACCTGGACTTTCATGATTTTCTTCCATAAAAGATTGACACTGACTGATGTTTTCCTATTTATTTTCTATATTCCTATATTTCCTGTTTCATTGGTTTAGTTTTAAGTACTAGTTTTTAGTAGTAGATGTTAATGATAAATGTTTTGGAATATATCAGGCACACATTTTAGTTTTTACACGGTATTTAACTGCAAAATTCATTTTTTTCAATAAAATATTTTGTGACATTCATGGTTTTCTCCCGAGACCCTTCATATGGCTTATCACTATCACTCATATTTAACGTCACTTCCGGTCCAGAACGAAGATAAGTCATCCACTTAAACTTCTTTGAAATAGTTTGTTTTGCGAGACAACAAATTGTATAGCTACCTAGAAATTATTAGTTATTATATTCACTAATGTTTGTATTTTGAGAAAGATTTCCGAAGTGGAAATTGAAACGTCAATAAACGTATTTTAACCTTTAATTGTGGCTTATTCCCATTTAAATAGTAATTAATTTAAAATGCCACAAGAAAATAGCTTCAGAACAATAGTTATTTTCAGTTAACAGCAACTTGATAGAAATGTACTATATAGTTTTAAACCAGGTATCAAACCGTTTACTTACTATAAATATTTAGTTTTAGGTAATAAACGTGTCAACAAACGACAGATGAAGCTCCTAAGAGGGTCCGAACGGGACCTTAAACTAGACATTGCCCGTGCTCAAGCTGCTAGCGCAGAATTCTACAACAAAGATGACTCCACCAATGATTTTCCACCAAAGACTCCAAGTTACCAGATTGAAAGTACTAACAGGTAAATAACTAATTTCCTACACAGCAGTTATGAAAAATTCCCAAATTATTTTCAAATCCTACTTGTACAAGCTATACATATAATAACTCATACAAACAACTTGTCTTACAAGGGATCTGTCTCATACAAATACCACAGGAAACTAGGAAGCTGATGAAATTGCGAAATCAAAATAAAAAAACTTCACTTAATATGGTACTTCAAAAGTGTAATGGAACAGATCAACGTTCAAGCTCCGAGGGTTCCAATACAGCATCGACTGATCGCAATTTTTTTCTTTCACTGGAAGAGTAAAAGTAATTTTTATATTATGGATCAGATATACTAGAATATCCTATTAATATTGACAATATATATGACACAAGATAACTCTCTTATGTTATAATTCTAGTACGGTCCTTTCTGTGGAGCACATTCTTGTAGCCAGTATAAAAACATTTCAAGAAAGCACTACCATATACAAGGGAGTCTCTCGGATTTTATAGATTATGCTAAGGGATACTTAAATGTACTTAGGATTTGAGTTATATTATCGAAACTAGTGATCTCTGTGCTATATTCTTATTCTACCTACTTTTTTACACAAATTAATGTTTCCTTTCTTTTCTTACTGTCGAACCAGTCTACATCTTGAACTACTACAAAAATTTCCTATCAGAAAGGAAATCATTTTAATATTGTTTAATATTTCAGGTTTATGAGCTTGGTAGGTAGAACATTTCCATGTAAGAAGATGTGCCATATGAAAAGGGTCATTGGAAAAAAAGTCGACGAAAAGAAAAAAGAAGATGACCAGAAAAAATTTGAAGCGTTGAAATTGTTAGGGTATGATAAAAGGGTAGAATTTTACCATATCATGAAATCCTTGATCAAAATGGGAGAAAAGGCTGTGTTGTCAGATAACGCAAAAAGATTGGTAAGTTTGATTAATATTTTCTTACTCTAAATCTAGCTTTCTAGAAGGTTCTGTTTATTTTATTTACTTCATTAAAATGATAATGCACAGTGTTCAATTTTATTTCCTTTTAATAGGAAAAGGAATAGATAGGTTAAGCTACACTCTGTACACCAAGAAATGATACTATGATTAATGTAGTAGATAGATTTCTCCGATTATACGCATTTGAATTGCTACCTATGAAATCTTGGTTTTTCACTATCTTAATATAAAAATATTTCACTATAATAATATAAAAATATTTATATAGCGATCATAGTTTACATTTGAGGTGATTTATCGCTGTTCACTTAAATCTACTAATATTAGTATGGACCCTTTTTTTTGTTTCTTCGTTGATACATTACAAATATAGTATAGTTAATCAAGCAGTTTCTCTTAAAATATATCTTTGTAACTTGAGAGGAAAAATGTACCTTCGGAATAAAATATACCGAAGAATGAAAATCAGTAGAAAATTAGGTCTTTTCGGTAGATACACTGCCGAATCGGTAGAGCTGACACAGTACGGCGAGACTAGTAGCGCCATCCCTTGCTCGGACCATGCATAAGGCTCTCCTTATTTTTCCTATACTACTTACATTGCTATTTTTGTATATGCTATATCTAATATATTATCAGACTCTGATTCCGATTGCAGACTCAGCAGCGCACCCAGAATTGACCTCTGGGGGGGGGGGGGTTTGGTTGGTCACCGAAATTTTTTTTATGATGTTACCTCCCTTTTGAGTCCTTAAAATGTATGAGTAACAGTGTCGGAATAGGGTCCTGGGGGGGGGGGTTTAACCCCCCAAAACCCCCCCTGGGTGCGCCACTGTGCAGACTCATTCATTTTTGCAGGTGCAGGTGATGCACCTTGACAGGTTTTGACAACAGATTGTAACTAAATCACGTTCTACTTTTCTCAGATCAATCTCAATTTTTTGCGCTTTACGCTATGAAAAATACAATGTCTTTCTACAGTTTGAAGTATACAGAAAATTAAGAATGTGTCTTAAATATATACTATTTGCGGAAGAAAGGTCAAAAAGACGTATACACTTTACAGTGTTTTTTGTTGTAATATGGACTTTTGTCGTAACAAAAACTATTACGTTTGTAGCCATTATTATTACTTTTATTATTTTATGTTAATGATCTATTAAAAATATGAACCCAAACTATTTTGATTCTATACGGAATGTTACAGCTGCCTGCTTTAGTTATTAAATAAATACCATATGTACACTAATAGATGGCCGAGGGCTGTCACACGACCGGTAACTCCCAGGAAATAATTTTTCTAAAATTTCAACGATTTTATTTCTGATATTGTATGTACAATTAACAAGTTAGTTCGGGGGTATTATATATTTGTGTATTTGTATACAATACGAGGTAAAATTAGTCTACATAGGAAAACAAGTGCATTATGGAACTTTTTTACTGTAGAAGATAATAATTCTGATCATGCAAAATATGTGACCAAAAAATGTTTTACAAATCTTCAACGTCCAATACGAAAAGACACGTGGCACGAAAACATCCGGCAGTATCTCCGAGTCGCTTACGTGAGCATGAAAATACTGCAAAAATCGACGATACAGATTCAACATGTTTACAACCAAGTACTTCTAAGGATGTAAAAAACCTATATAATATGTTAAATTTAAAATAAAACATTATTTTTGAAATTTTCAGCCCGACAATGAGTTGACAACAGAAATGAAGAAAAGAGAAGAAAATAAAGCAGCCATTGTCAAAAACAAAGCTCATTATCATCTTTTTGTAAACTCAAGCAAATACCTTTAGCAACAAGGAAGAAAAGTGACAACCACCTGTTAAAATTGTTCACTTTAGATTTTTAGCCTTTTAGTGTTGTTACAGACAAAGGTTTTATTTACTCATTTGTTCAGGCACTTAATCCTGGTTATGAATTGCCTTCCAGGCAAACTATTTCACAAACTATGATACCAGCTATGTATGAACAATGTCTAAATCAATGCAAAAAATTTGTTCAAGAAGAGGAAATATCCAGTGTTTGTTTGACAACGGACTGTTGGACTTCTATAAATGGTGAAAGCTTTTTGGCAGTAATAATGCATTTTGTAGATAAATTATTTAACGTCCGACAAATGTTACTAAAATGCCACCAATTTAATGAACGACATACTAGCATTAATTTAGCAAGAAGGTTACAAAATATTATAGAATGGAATTCCACTTTTGTCATGTTACAGCGATTTGTGGAATTGGAGGATACAATACGATCGACAATTGCTCGATTGGATATTTCATTACCTGTAATAACGTTGGAAGAATGGGACTTGATTAATAATTTGGTAGACATTTTACGCCTTTTTTAAACTGTAACTTCATCAGTTAGTGGATAAAAATACATATCTGCGTCATTACTTCTGGTGAACTGAAATCGGATTGATCAAACCAAGTTATTAGCAAATTAAAAAATGTACTCCAAACACGATCCACTAATATTGCAATTAGTGTTACGCTGGCTGCCAATACGTTTTTAGATCCACGTTTTAAGCTTCTTCCATTTCAAAGCGCTGTAGCTGCAGATCAGATAAAGAAAAAAGTCACAAATGTGGCAGCAGATCTTTTATAAATAATGAAATAGCATCCCATGCCCATTCCCCAACTGCTATGAGTGACCCGATACCAACCGAATTTTACCATTTAGAATCAGAGCATACAAGGAACCAGTCCAGTTCCAAGTTCCGTTCCGATTCCGACTGTGCCGCTCGGCCATTGCCGAACGAATCCAAATATTCCAAGTTCCAAAACATGATTCGAAGGAATTGGTTGCTCTGCACCTGCACCTGCCTATTGACAAAAGACGAACTAGGTGCACCGTGTCACGGCGGCGAACTCGGTTCAAAAGAATAGGTGCACCTTTTGACAGTCGCTCACGTTTTGATCAATTAGTTATATTAATTCAATGGGTTCATTTTTTGGTCCAATATCTTTGCAATATTTTTTGTGTTTTTAATGGCATATATTAGTTCTTGTTGTACTGTAAACTGCTTTTTGAGAAAAAGAGTACATACTAATTTTTAGATTGTGTCAATCTTCTAGATGAAAGTTTTATATTTACACAATAAAATATACAAAGTTTGAATTTTTAATATTAGACAAGGTTAATTAATCATTTGAGATGTGTGTCTACTGTGTTTAATTCTAAATAATCTAAATATAGCATTTGCAAATAAAGTAGACGTTAACATTTAAGACAGTCAGTCAACAAGTTGATGCAAAGGAATTAAACAATACCGTCTTATTTGCTTTTTAATAAACTGTAAGGACATTGGAATAAAAAGCATATACTGTTATTTTATTCGAAAAATCAATATACTCGATGTTTATCCAGGAAATGTTAACGCCTGATAATGAATTGTACGAATTGGCTTGTAAACAGAAAAAGGTAATCGATGCCAATTCCATTAAAGAGAGTGGGCAAGTAAACGGATTATGTGTTTTGTTTTTATTTGGCGCAGATAACACATTTAATGCGGGGAATTTATTGGGTTAATCCATTGGAGTTTGTTATATATTTATTAGTAGAATTAAAAAAATCACTATTAATCAAACACCTGTTTATAAAATTACCAGTATAACCTAACATGACGAAATTTTATTTGCTTGCCTTTTTCCTCATTTTATACTTATCCTTACGTTTTCGATATCTCTTTTGTTACTACATACATTTTAGGTTCAAGAAAAATCATTAGAATATAACAAACCGACATATCTATGTTTCGTGGACCTTAAAAAGGCATTTGACCGGGTCAAATTAAAAGACGTTATCCAGTTACTGTACGCAAGAGAGATACCTCTAGGAATAATCAAAACGATCGAAAATATCTACCAAAACAACACAATAAAAGTAAAAGTAGAAGAAAAACTAACCGATCCTATTTATGGCAACCAATGGGATAAGACAGGGAGATTTCTTGAGTCCTCTATTGTTCAACCTGATTATGGATGAAATAATAAAAAAAGTAAGAACTAAAAAAGGATACCAAATGGGAGAAAAACAACTTAAAATAATCTGCTATGCAGACGACGCAATACTACTCTCTCAAAGTGAAGCTGATTTACAACGTATTCTACACCCATTTAATATAACCGTCAGAAAATTTAACATTTTAATTTCCCCAAAAAGACAAAATGCTTGGTTACAACAGCAAATTTACTAAGATGTAAATTTGAGCTGCAAGGTCAGATAATAGAACTAGTTATGGAGTTTAAATATCTAGGCATCACATTATCTAGCTACGGAAAGCTCGAAACTGAAGTGGAAGATCAAGTAAATAGAACAAACAGAGCCGCAGGTTTACTTGAATGAAACAATATGGAGAAATAAAAATATTGGGAAAAAAATGAAAGGCAGAATTTACAAAACAGTCATCAGAGCAATAATGACATACGCGGCAGAAACACGACGTGACACAGAGAGGATAAAAGGATATTAGAAACAGCAGAGATGAAAACAGGAAAATTACAGGTACAGGAAAACAGGTAACACACTAGGGGACAAAGCTAGAAGTACAGATATACGACGTAGATGCAAGGTCAAAAACGGTAAGAAATAGAAGAGTAGAATAGAACGATGATATAAGCCGAATGACAACAAATAGAAGTAGTAAAGACGGCAAGAGACGGTTTCCCAATAGGAAGATGATCAGTATTAAGATCACGAAAACCATCACTACATTGTTTCAGTCATCTGGAATCTTACCCTCGTGTAAGCATTTATTAAACAGGTCGCCTACTGTTTTTATTCCTTGCTTTTATTACCTCAATAACGAGTCCATTATCACCAGACGACCGATGATTCTTCATTTCCTTAGCTGCTCCTATCTCTGAAACTGAAATGCGTAAAAATCCTCTAGATCCCTAATTTATGATAATCCTTACTCCTGTCGGGAAATTGTTTTGTGGTCTTTGGCTGGTATAGAGCTCTTTATAAAAGTCTCTACTTAGTTATTTTAAAACCTTTGTTCTCTTCCATTGCTTGAGGAATAACATTCGTATTATATCTTCATAGATCTTTTCTAATTTCTGTTGAAATTCTTGTATTTAGTTATCTAATTCTTCTTTGTTTCTCTTTTCTTTCTCGCTTAGGTTTCGTCGTATTTCCATTCGATCGTTTGTATCTTTGCTAATCTTTTCGCTTTTTTGTCATTTTTTTTTGCAAAATCTGCATTGTGCGTTTTTAACAGAGTCTGTTATTAATTTATTGTGATCGTTGATACTTGAGCTTTGTGATTTTTACTCCGTAGAGTTTTGGCTATATTTTTATGAATTCTTATGACCGGATTGGTGAATTCCAAACTATTTATCTCTATAGGTTTATCGTTACTCTGGATCTTACTTGTCTGTTTCCTATTGATAGTTTATTTAGTACAGTTACATCTTAAACTATCTGTTTTTTGTCTTCCATTCACTTTTAGTTCTTCCGTCTAGATTAACCCACGTCCATTTCCTGTTCTGTTTCTTCTTAAAAAGGTGTTCATTGCATATAGCTTGTGTTATAACAGAAAGTTAGTCAGGATTTCACCTCTTTAGTTTCTTACTGTTAAGTTCTTATTAATCTAATTTATTGTTTTTTATTTATTACTAAAGGTTCTATTTATAACACTCACAAATTTATTAAAGTCTTTATTACTAATTTATCTTACACTTAATAATTTATTATAATACGTGCGTTACATTTTAAGACGCGGCGCGATCTTCAAAAACTAACCGTTCCTCTAAATAAAATGTCCCATTTATATATATATATATATATATATTATTTATTTATATATATTATTATTACCTTAACTACAACTCATACCATAATAATTCTACCAAAGTCAACTTAATCAAACAGATGAAAAATAGAGTAACAAAACTATCAGATCCTTCATTTCATACAAAAAACCTACAAATCCTACAGAAACTTTTTATTTCAAACGCTTATCCAACACCATTAGTTAATAAGATTTTGTTTAATACTATCCATGACGAAGATATTTCACCTTCCTTCGCGACTAACAATGCTGATCCTGATGTCTTAAGTGGGAACCCAGTCTCTGATACTCCTATAAACAAATATTTTTCATTACCATATTTCAGAGATATCACTCCGGGGTTAACAAGGATTCTGAAAAGTGTTGAAAATAGCTTTGGCAATAATAATAACAACATTAAACTTAATGTAGCTTGTAGATCAGCCCTAACAATTAATAATCTTTATTCTAAGATAAAAGATAAGACTCCCATAGATAGGCTTAGTAATATTGTCTACAACATTCCATGTCTCTCTTGCAACAATTCCTACATCGGTCAAACATCTCAATTATTGAAATCACGTATTACACTACACAAAAGTGATTCTCGACTTCACCCTGACCGTTGTGCATTAGCCAAACATGTCCATTCCACTGGTCATCTCATGGACTATACCAACACCACAATTCTCCACCGTGAGAACAATAAATCTAAAAGAGAGTTCATTGAAATGTCTTATATTTTTCTTAACGATTTCTCCATTAATGTTAAGAGTGACATCAAGAATCTAAGCGATATATACCACCTGTTACTTAAATCAGATACCAAGAACAATACTATATCACAGATTACTAATTTGACTGATATATCCATTAACAACTAACATACCTTTATAATTAATTTTCATTAACAAAAAATATATAACATTCCCTTGCTTTTCTTAGATACGTCTCAATAAGATTCAATAATACATGAACAATATAATATAATTAAATAAAGAAAATCACAATTATATTTCCCTTTACTGGGATTTAAATTTATTCGTTTTTTTACCAATGAACCTTAACGACATAAAGATTCATACCAATTATAATGAAGTTGTCAGCGCTTGCGTTCTGGCTTAAACAGAACCTCACTTTTAACTATTTAAAATCAAAATTTAGTTATTGCCGACATTTCAAAGAATTACCTCCTTTTAAATGTAGTTGCATTGGGTTTTTCGATTAACCTTGGGTAAGCCTTTACGTGTCAAGTTCGAAGCTACCATACATTTCAATTCTTATAAAAAACTTTTTTTTTGCACATAGTAACAAAAAACACCACTATGTTACTAGCAAAGTTTTTTAATATTCTAACTCTACAATTCTAAGTTACGGTAAGATCAATAATGTTTTAATAGATAATATATGGTAGCTAATTATAATTTATTCTCTTTCAGCCCTGAAGAAGCCAAATTAATTCTCTTTGGCGAAAACGTTCGGCGAAACAATTGATACACATTAGAGTATTTCTTGCAGATTTCCCCAATATTTAAGAGTTTACTATATATATATATATATATATATATATATATATATATATATATATATATATATATATATATATATATATATATATATTGTTATGATATGTAAAATCGAGAAAAATATTGGGTTGATTAAAATATTTCAAAGTTCAAAAACATTAAAATAATTCAGATAAGTAGGATAATAAACAACAAACATTTCGAAGAAGGAAAGTTATTAAATTCTTGGATTACCTGTACTAAACAAAATGTAAGCTATACATAAATTATTTCTTTGTTATACTTGAGTGACCTGCATAATTTTAAGTGAAGACAATTGAACCGGGTTTTCCAAATACATTAATGCAGTGATTAAAGACAATAGAAGAGATTTTAGAAAGAGGTTTTTGTTAGTTTTTAAGAATTATAGAAAAATATTATTTGTAAATAAGTTTTAGGAAATTTTATAATTATAGGTAAAAATTTGTTTGTTATCGAAATGAAAAAATGGGGGAATTGTGACGAGTTTTGATTGGCGGAGATTGAAAAAGGTGGGTTAGGTATGTAGGAATGAAAGTTTAGCTAGATTTAGGAGAGAGAAAAGATAATCAGTTGGTTTTCCAAGTCTGTAAGACGAACAGTGATTGTTCTCTGGCGGTTCCCGAAATGTAGCAAGCAGTAGTGTTGAATGTTAGTGAGTTTTTGTGGAGTTAGTGTATCTGACAGAAGCTGAAGCAGCAAAATATTGTAAGTCATATTTCTCTACTTATATTCCAAGAGTCACTGTTCAGGCCAACGAGAGATTCAGTTTATCGTAAAGAGAAGATATTCCAAGAGTCATTTTTCACTCGGGCCAACGAGAGATTCAGTTTATCGAGAGGAGAAAGGCTATCATAATTTGAATGATTTGTGCTTTTGAAGGAGATCATTAAGGACGATATACTTGCAACAATCTGTTGTAAGATTGCTGATTACATAGGGAGCGGTTGAGAGGAGATAATATAGTCTACAAGGAACAAGGATTTGGACCACTCATCATCAGAGAGAGATATTTTTGTTTTCTGCAGTTTTTTCTTTTATTGATAACACAATTTTTACACTTAATTTAGGATATAAATAAGGATATAAATATTTTGATTAGGAGAGTTAGAATAGTTTGGGATTTTGAGATTTCAATTAATATTGTTTGTACCATTAATTTTGATTGTTCACGTCCGTAGAACAAAATTTTGAGAATCATTATATGAGATTTGTTTATTGAAAATTTTTGAGTGTGAATTATTTCATTATTTTTATTTCAATATATAGTGTTAGATCATATGTGTTTTTTATTATTCCGGTATTCTTTGAACCTTACCTTTCACATGTAATAGCATAGATATTGAAGCACGAATTTAACCCTGAGATAAAAGAATTAAAAATTGTGATAGAGTCATAATCATCTCATTTAAATAATTTTAATTAATCAAAAAATTAATTAGCTAATTATTGCTAAAACAAGACTTTAAATATCACAATAATATATATATATATATATATATATATATATATATATATATATATATATATATATATATATATATAATGCCGTTATCTAGAAGGATCTGGCAATGAATCGATGACCTTCCACCCATTAGACGACAAGGTGACTCATGGACTGGTCTTTCGGCGAAGGGACTAGAGATTTCTGCCGGCAGGTAAACAGGTCTTTCAACTGAGCGCCGAAATTACTAGAAATAGAAAAGAATTAGTCATAATATATTTACAGTTTTATACGCCATAATATTTATTATCGTAACATTACTCCGATTTCAAAATCTTATTCGTTCATTTTCTCTCCAAGTTTGCCGTTAAAATCTCCCTTTATTATATTGTAATGAGACGGTGCCTGCTTTTTTGCTTTTTCGATATCTTTTTAGAAGGATTCAACAAGTTCAGAATTTATCTTCACGAATCCACCAGGATGGATATACAGTTGTCATACTTCTGGAGTTGAAATTGAAAGTGCTTTTCGCCAAATTTCCCAAACCGCTTCGTCAGCGTAACCATTAGGCCCAACATGGTTGTCATAATATTGTTGTGTTATTCCACGTATATTATATTAATTAAACTGGCAGTGGTATGGTGAAAGACGTTAAAACATGACCGTAACTTTCAATAATCTGTTCTACCACAAAGATTGTTTTGCATGTGTTTTGACAAACGTAATAATTCAGATATTAATACAAATACATGCTGTGAAATGGGTATGCGTTCATTTGTCAAGCATTCTTTAATTTTGTCTGCATTTCACGAATTTGTTGGACCTTTTTTTAAATATTTCGGAATACGAAATATTATCTACACTTAGAGGATATTGCACGCAATTTCTAAAGAAAATATATGTATGGTTTATTTGCAGTTAAAATTATTTGATATAGGTATAAATTCGAATCATATTGTGACTTTTAGAGCTATCATTTCTATTGTAGTTGATGATTTTTGTTTGTAATTTCAGATGACTAGGGAGGAGACATTGTGGCAAAACGAATTGAAAGACTTGATTTGGTTAGAACTACAAGCATACCACGCGGACAGAACTCCTATGGAAGAAGACGCCTATCTATGTTTAGCTAGAGAATGTGTAGAACCTCTTTTAAAAGATATTATGAATTATAGATTTCACAGATCATCTAAAAAGCAAGTATATTTTTTTTGTTTATTCGTCTAGCAGTTTTATTTATCAAAAACTTATTCTTTTATGTATATATCGCTACCTTGGATAAAGACCGTCATATCTCAAAACGTGACAATTTTCAGAAATGGCCATTTAAAAAATCGATGAATTTTAAAAATATAAAATTTTACCCATAACTGAGAACAGGTTAATATTTTGACTTTGGTGTGTACTAGTCTGTAAAAAGTTATAGTCAATTCAATACTTCTTTAATCCTATTTTAGGCCATACATTTTTTTTAAATGTGACGTTCTTTAAAAAAAATGTATTCGGTGTATGGAGATAATTCACTTCTTTCTTTAAATTGTTTTACGTTTCTTTTTACAAATATAGATTTGCCACATAAAAATAAGAACAAAGACGCTATAGTATCAAAACTAAAAAATATTGTCATTCTGCAGTAAATTATAGTTACAAAAAAACTTGTCATCATTTGAAAATTCATTTTTTAACTTTCCATAATACACTCTTTTCATTGTTTTTGATAGAAGTCAATTTTAGTATGCCCTAAATGCAACCCCTAAATCTTTCAGACATTTTATAATCTGAAATAATTTCAACTGGATTTATTTTTTGTTAAGAACATTATAAGTCGAAATAATTTGTAGATAGTTACGTTCAGAAATTCAAAAAGGTCTTATAATTTTCTAAAATACTAACATAACTCAAAAGAATACTACACCTCATTTTAAACAAAACCTGAACTTCTTTACAAGACTGACACAACTCAAAATAATGCATTATTCTTCACAGAAAGTATTGTATTATATTACTGTGTTTTTGAAAAAGGATGGCATATCTCAAAATATGACAGTATTGTGCAAAATGTTCTTCCGACTTTTCTCATCATATCTTATTAACAATAACGATATTTCTATCATCTGACGGCCATAGGCATAAACTAAGTTTATGACATTATGACAAAAAAATATAGAATATTTAAAATCTAATGAGAGACTTATATTTAAAATCTAATAAGACTATGTCTATATCTAAAAATGGACTATGTTAGTGACCGTGTCACTAACATAGTCCATTTTTTACTTTTTTGAGATATGACGGTCTTCTTCCAATATAGCAATAATATATATATATATATATATGTATATATATATTAATTGTAGTTTACAATTTATTAAAACCTAGTAAATATAAGCGATAGAATAATTTAAAGATAGTTTTTCACAACATAGCAAAAATATTTTTTTTACAGGGATGCAAGTTACAATAGTGATAGTGGAGTAGAAGAAGACTGCCCAGGTTGTGCTTCCATTTTGTGTTATTCGTGTATGGAAGCTCAAAATGAAGCGCTCAAAGAGGTAGAAAAGTTACTAAAAAGATTAGAAGATGCAGAAAGCTTATTTCCATCCTCGAACGCTTTCGCAGAACTTTATCCTTTATACAGGTAAATCGATTTGTTGTTGATTGTACTTTTACTGTCTCACATATATCATAGGTAACACTTAGGTGTTACATATTTTTCCCCTTTGGGGAATGAACAAATTAGTTGTACTGAAACAGTTCGGCCTACTATTCATCTCCTGTGCATCTCTGTGGGTCATCGACCAAAAATAGCCACCTATTGTTTACACAGAAACAAATTAATAGGTTTGATGCGACTTGTTAACAAAATAACATGGAACATTGAGATTAAGAAACGTCGTCACCGTACTATAGGAGTTTATCGTAAAACGTCTATGGACGTCGTAAATTGAAAGTGTCACTTCGTGCACCCTAGCAAAGACGTCTGTAGACGTTTCTATCCATTAATGTATTAAAATTTTTTATTTCAATACAAAATCATGTAGGTATACTAATATAGTGTATTGGATTGATAGGTTCTCGATAAATAGGTCGTGTAAACAAATATTAATGTTGTCAAACTCAAGAGCTATTTGGAGATAGAACAATAGTGTAATAAAACAAAGATAACATTTTTTACGGAAATAGGTTAATATGTCTTTATAAAACTAAAATATACAATGTTTAAATAACTTAACAACAGCATTATGTACTTTGACTGGTTGAATAGCTACTAAGAAGTTAGATATTTAAACATTAAAATATTACTAGTTATCCCGAAAACATCATATATTGCTATTTACGTTTTGAGAAATTAATACATATTGTGTTTCCTTTCAGATCTCCTGAAATAGTAGGAAGGGTTCGAGTAATGTGTCAGTGGTATAATGTAACGAAACATCAAAGGTTAAAATTAAATCTGTTAGGCAGATTAGTGGTTCTTTTAGAATCCAAACATTCCGACTGGCCGTGTTTTGCTGTTGGCGAAGAAAATGGATCAGGTAATGGATATTTAAATTATATTTAGTTTTAAAATATCTATATGGGAGTAAGTTTTTCATCATCAACCTGTATGCGTCCACTGCTGGACATAGGTCTCCCTCAGCTCTTTCCATCTGTCTCTGTCCTGTGCGGCTTGCATCCAGTTATTGCTAACAAGCTTCAGGTCGTCAGTCCATCTAGTTGGTGGGCGTCCTCTTCTCCGTATTGCTTCTTGCCTTGGTCCCCACTCGACAATACGTTTTTTCCATCGGTTGTCTGATAATCTGGCGATGTGTCCTTCCCAATTCCATTTTAGCGACGCGATTTTTTTGATGGCGTCTATTGTTTTTGTTCTACGACATATTTCTTCGTTTGGGATTCGGTCTCTCAGAGAGACACCCAACATCTGGCGCTCCTTAACCCTCTGAGTTACGCTAATCTTATTCACTATCTTTTTTTGTGAGTGTTAATGTTTCCGCTCCATAAGTGAGTACAGATAACACACATTTGTCAAAGATTTTCCTTTTGAGGCATATGGGCAGATCCGAATTTCAAGTCATAAGTACTTATACGATGTAGTCTGTACAATATCCCTTCCATCAACAGCAATATTTCGATTTAGCACCAGATTAGTCATTATTTGCGTCTTGTTCATATTAATCTTTAGACCTACTTCCAAGGAAACGTGATATAATTATTCAAACATTATTGCATCATCCATACGATCGGTTATATAAGGCCGATGTCATCTGAAAATCTCAAATGACAGCTTCTCTCCATTTATGTTGATACCATGCTTGTTCAGATGTGTCTTCTTACAAGTATGTTCTAAAAGCGTCGTGAATAGCTTTGTACTTTTAACATTTTCTGATGGCTTATGGTATCGAATGCTTTCTCGTAGTCGACAAATGTCAGTGCCAATGGTTTGTTGTATTCTGCAGACTTCTCTATCAGTTTCTTATCACTAGAAAGTGGTCGTTAGTGCTGTATCTCGATCTAAATCTAGCTTGTTCTCTAGACTGATAGAAGTCTAATTTAGCGTCCAGTCTTTTTTTGATAATTTTTGTGAAAGGTTTATATATGTGTGAAAGTAAACTGATAGGACGGTAGTTTTTTAGATCTGTTATGTCTCCTTGCTTGTGTAATAAAATAATGACTGCATTGTTTCATTAAGAAGGAGTTTTCCTTGGTAGATGCATTGGGTGAAAAGCTTGGCCAAAGCCTGAATACTTTTATATCCACCCAGTTTGATCGCTTCGGTCACTCCTCCGTCATCGCCAGAGGATTTGTAGTTTTACATTTCTAAAAGTGCCGTTTAAATTTCGTATGGACTTATTTCTGGCATTAATTCTGATCCCTGGTTTGTGATTTTGGGAAGGGGCTGATCTTGCATTTCGTCGGTGCTCTCATACATTTCACGATAAAAGGATTCGACAACCTTAAGGATTTTGGTTCTATCAGTAAGCTTTAGTAAAATAAACGTATTTTACAGCTGCCTCTTAACGTTAAAGAGTCATGGGGAAAGCGATAGATATACATGCAGTAGTTAGGGCGGGATGGATGTAGTAGAAGGAAGTGTCATATAACCAGATATGACGTAAGAGTGCTCCGTTTGTTTAGATTTTGACATAATTCTGACTTTTTTGTACACTTTTACAGTCTTATTAAATATAGCTATACATGTTACCGTTTGTTTTGCTATACATATTGGAGTCCAACTGATTATTCGTTTTACAAATTTTAGATTGTTCTTGGGCTACAGCTGCCGCATATTGTTTTTTACTTTTTTTTTATTCATTGTGTTTGTATTTTCCAATTTTTCCAGGTTTTAAGAGTCAAAATAGATTAATTCTTATAACTTTTTCATCTGTACAATGTTTAATGTATAATTGCTAAAATAATTCCTTCTATATTTCGGTAGTATGTACCAGTACCGTGATTCCTTGTCGTTTTATATAAAATTTTAGTTTAGCGCTTCTCAATAGCTTTTTCGTTCTACTATACGTTTATATTATCGGTTTTCTAATATATTAACACCTTTGAACCGAAATCAATAATAAATGAACATTCACCGCGCCATAGAACTCGATTTTTCACCGTACTACTCATCCATCGGCTGGCTAACTTGTTTAAATCAGAATTAATAGGGGTACATGTATATGTATGGATTTGAATGGATGGATATGAATGGATTTTTTAATTAACAATATTAGGGATGCTGTTGACACTGTAATTCTTCTTCTTGACTTGCCTATCCGTGACAAATTTTGAGGTTTTTTAACTTCTTGTTAATTCTTTTTCTTGTACGTGGAAGATACTTGGAAATTATGGTGTTATATTTAATTAGTATTATTTTGCAACTAATTACAAAATATTTGCAGTGAGTCCATCGGATAGTAACAATAGTACCAGTTCTTCAGGAAGTAACACCGAACCATGTAGTTCATATGATATGTACAATATAACACCTGTTACTATTTTTCTTGCTCAGAGAGATAATACTAAGGTGTCTCCTTACAGAAGATACATTGAAAACATACTAAAAACTAGAGCGTTAGATAAAAGTTTAAATTTCTTAGAAAAAATACATAAAAGGGTATTACAGAAAACTAAAAAGACTTTGGAACTACCAGAAGATCGAAGCCTTTTTTCTACGTTGAAAGTTTTTGATGACGAGGAGCTTTGTAGGTAAGGTTTAATTATAAATGGCATATATACCTAGTATATAGTTAACATCTTAAAATTTATAATATTCATTACATTTTATCTAAACTTTTAACGTACAGCTCATATAAATCTGGAAACAAACACACAAAATAATATATTTCAAATACAAATATATTTTTTCACGTATTTTGCATTATCCATAATCATATTCCATTTTTAAAACTTTGTTTCTATTAAAGGTATGGATGTTGGAGTCCAGAATACGCCGCTCTAGATCTACCCTCTTACCGAGGTTTATACATTTTCTTAGCTACAGTACCCTTGGACGTTTACCACGAGTATCTATTAATGAGACTAGAGCAAAAACCAACCAATCCTTCGGCATTAAGTACCAGGCAATTAATGAGGGAGTTGAAGCAAGGTTTAAAGAAGGCAATGCGTGAGCGAGGTAAGTTCAAGAGGCAAATTAATTCTTTTACCAGGTGTTCTAATAAGTAACCTCATTTGAAATGGTAAACATGTTTTTTTCAGATAATTCTTGTATAGCGATTTTACAACTTCTTTATGCTGTCCCAATAATACGTCAACTATCTTTTTATTTACAAGCCATCTCGTCAGATTTGGGAAAATTTAATAATCGGAGGGTGCCAAATCAGGAGAATAAGCTGGATGAGAAAGCAATAATACGCCCAATTCATGAATTTTTACTAATGTTATAACGTGAATCAGTGAATTGTATTGCTATAAACAACACAGTTTTCTTCTGCATATGGGGCTGTTTCTCACTGAGTTCTGCTTCAATTTGCCCAATAATGCACAATAATGCGCAATAATATTTGATATTGATAGTTTTTCCTTTTTCAAGATAGTCAATTATAATTATGGCTTTGCAATCACCAAATACAGTGGCCATAACCTTTCCGACCCATTGAACCGCTCTTGACCGCTTTGGAGATTTCTGTCTATTGCCTTGCGTTCATTATGTTCGCTGATGTTTAGTGGTGGATTCACGTTTCATCAACGGTTACCAATTGTCGCCAAAAGTCCGACGAATTGCGCTTCATAAGCTCCTAAAACTGCTGAGAAGTGGTCACACGATCATGTTTTTTGATCAATGGTCAGCAAAGGTAGCACCCTTTGGCAGAATAAGTTTTTCATATTTAAAACTTTGTTCTAAATATGACTAGGGTACTCTTGACTAATTCTTTCTTTACTTTACGATCGGTTAAAACCATTTCATGGACTTTCTTCACGTTTTCAGGTGTAATTGTATCGAAAAGCTGTCCAGTGCGTGGTTAATCCAATGTATATATACAGCCATTACTACATTCGCAAATTTGATAGTGTAGTCAAACTAGCATTTTTTATCAAAAAGCCAACAACTATTACCAACAAGAACCCAATAATTGAGTTTTGTTTAGTGACCATTATCTTGTGATGTTATGTTATACTTTAGCAATTGACAGTTGACATAAAGCAGTTGACAATTGTAATGGAGCAATTGGCATGCAACAATTAACAGAATGAAACTTCCCTATATTGTCGTCTTTACGATAATTTATAATTACTTGTCCGAGTATTTATAAGTACTTGTTTTTGTTCGTTGACTATCTTTTTTTTATAGATTTGGCTTGTCAATATATTGAAGCAGCGACAGCAGGTACTTTAATAACGTGTTCGGATTTCAAAGAAAAACTCCTAAAATTTGACGACTGCATCCAAAAAGTTTTCACCGACTACTTGCACTACTTAAAACAATGGATGATTATCCAAACGAATTTTCAAAAAACGATGTTGGAAGACGAATACACATTCGCCATGAATATATGTGAAATATTTCCACATCTGAAGCGGACAGTAGGATCAGAATATACGTGTATTTTGGGTACTATTCTAGCGAAAACGGGAGAGAGAATGATTTTTAGGATAAACAGTGCCTTGGAGTTGTTATCTCAAAAAGACATTGATGTCAAGTACGTATTCATACATCTTTGTCGATTGACTTTTTTTTTACTGAATATATTTCTCTTTTTAGGCAAAACTTATTTAATGTGTGCAGGCAGTTACAGTCAGTATTTATCGAAGAAAAAGAAACGAGTATTAAGACGATTTCGTTCCTAAGAATGCATTTAAGGAGGGACATTGTAACTCACGAATGTATACTATATATGAAAGTAAGTATTTATACACGGTGATTGTTTGGGAGTTCCAATTGGACGTTTTAGAGAAACTTGACATAATTAATATCTAAAAATGTAGTTTTTGGATATGCCCAATTATTCTAAAATATTTGGAACCTCCTATCATATCCGGCTATGCCGGAAGTTGACTACAACTTCCATCCGGCTATGCCGGAAGTTGACTACAACTTCCTTATTTTAAATATAATGCCCTGTATATTATTAAGAATTTAGACAGAGCTGTGTTGAGAAATTTTTTAATATGAATATACTACCTTATATCAAGTGTTTTACGAGTTATGATCAATTTTATTTTGAAATACTATACGATTTGACACCCTGTATCTTTGTAAATAATAAAATTGTAAACGTTTTGTCTTTAAATATAATTTTAATTAAAGCTGTAGAACTCCATGGATCAAAAGTTCGTGGAAAAAACAGGATATACACTCAATATGCAGTCGAGTTCGCCCAATAAAAATTACTAAATATAGATAATCTGAAGCTTTATACCTTTTGAAAGATTCTGATTAATCTGAACATTTAGAATGGATCGACGTAAAAAATATAGATAATGAAGTAACTTTCGTAATAGAAAATACAAAAAGAACAACAAAATAATATTATTAATGACATCAGCGAATTATTTTTAAGTGAAATATTAATGTTAATTGATTATTCTTGTTATGATACATTCGTAAACAATTTTTATAGAACCCCAGCTCCGAGTGACATGTGTGTTCCAATGAAACAGTGGGAACCACATATTTTCAAGATCAAACCGGTCACTCTCCATAATGACTTCCTACCTATCTGACCTCCAAGCTATAACTAACCACCCCTTTCCATCGTAGAACATAACGAATGGGCAGGCTTTTTACTAAAAGTAAAGACTTTGGATGCCCTGGGTAGTAGGACATCCTCTATTTTACTTTATGTGGTTAAGCCACCTGATTTTAGCGGTAGCTAGAAGAGCTTTTATCCCTATGAATGAATAGCGTTAATTTTTACATGACTTTGGACTTGTGTCCCAAAATGTGTGTTTTGACAGCGAGTCATCGACCTAAGTCGGTGACTTCCCGTCTGGATTGTGTGTGCTCGGTCACTCAGCCGCCAAATTGGCAAAATAATTTTTGATCTCGTCGGCTGAGCGCCCGAAGGGTCTGAAGAGGCTTTTACCTGAATGGCTTTTCTGCCTGTGCTGCCGATCAGCATTCACTCTACTTTTTTGTATTCCATTGGCGCTGCATGACTTCTGTAACAGAAGGTTATTAATACAGGGCTAAGAGAAAATAATAATGGGCGGAGTGTGTATTCCCAGGTTATATGGCCTCTAGTATATGGTCTATAGTATCACTTACCCCGTGTATATGTTTTTTGGTTTTTGTTATGTTATGTATATATATATATATATATATATATATATATATATATATATATATATATATATATACATAGCGTAACTGGTGAGTAAAACTAAAAATGGGTACCATTTCTTAACTGTTCTTCTCTATATTAACTGCTGTCTGGGCCGCCTATGTACTACCCTCTGGTTTTCGTCATAGTCTGTCGACTCTCTTAATAGTCTACTCAGATGGTTCCCAAGATCGTTGAAAATCACTTGTGTTTTTCGTCCATTTTTCTCAAGATTCTCTTTTTGTTCTGAGTCCCTAAATACGTACCTTAATGGAACTTACTTAGGTATTGTAAACGCCACACAGGAAGATCCGACCTCGCGCATTGTATATATAATTAACGGCACCGAATATTACCGCTGCGCTACTGACAGCGTGGATAAATATGTAAACAAGCGCTCGGATCGAATCGGTACAAAAATAAGGATTTGCGCCGTATCTTCGCAACTGCCGCCTACTGTATATTCAGAGTCTCTCTGATCATATGGTTCTGGACTATTTGTATTTTGTTTCTATTGGATTTGCAAGTGTGTTCCCATGCGGCCGAGGCTCTTTCGACCTTATGACGTATTTTATGGATGTTTCCTATGGTATTTGTACTATTATTTGGGGAATCCATGTTTTAATAATCTTGTAACAATTATTATATTATAACAGTTATCATATTATATCTTTTACTTTTAGGATGCTATAACTATATTCCAATCTATAATTCCCAATGGTGTGCAGAATATACATTCATTATTTGATACTGTAAGTGCATCTAACTTGGATGAAGTCGACAAAAATGCTTTAAATTCGAGGATACGAGAATTGTTAATGAGAGTATTTACTTTCGGATTTGAGGTAAGGTAATACATTATATCTTTCACTAGAAACTCAATATTTGGTGAGCATGATATGGCTACCCATAAGGTGGTGTCCAAATTAATATTGATAATTCTGGATCTATTTTTTTGCATTTATTAAATATATTTGAAAAAATTGCCCAAAGTAAGAAGGTGTGACGAAAATGTACATTATTTTACTTATAACATTAAACCATACTTATAGATAAAATAAATACAATCGTCACCCAATGTGAATGTCATGTGTGATCATATCCCCACTATCACTGTAACATGAATTGTATTTTCTCACCTTACCTTGTATATATCAGCATCTAAATATAAAAAGGAGACAACGGACGAAAAGAAGAAAATATTGGTTATCTAATTTGGGCAGTGGGACACTTTGATGATTAGCGACAAGATCTGTGTCTAGCCGTGGACAAAAAAAAGAAGACCTATATAAAGCATTGGAGGAAACAATCGTAGACCTATGTATAGCACTGGAGGAAAGAATTGTAGACCTATGTAGAGTACTGGGCTAAAAATCTGTGTCAAGCACTAGACGAAAGAACGAAAGCTTATATGTAACAGTGTATAAAATATTGGGTTCCCCTGTCAAGCAGTGGACGTTCAATTAGTGAATAGAAGAAAATAACATGAGATGAAAAACAGATTAGCTAAAGAAAAGAAGAAGACGAAAGAAAGGAAAAGAAAAAATGATTCGACTTGTCAGTAAGCGTGATGTCACCCGAACACCTGAGCAGCTGCAAACATCAAAGGATGCCGCTTTTTCCCACGGTCGGTAAAATTTTCCCAGCGCCAAGTGCCGCAACATCAAGTACATGTCAAATGAAAGCACTCAATTTAGGCGTATCTTCCAATTTTTCTAGTAAACCGTTCGAGATGTAATCGAAAAAAACTCTTAGGCCACTCAAATAAAAAAATGATATACGTAGATAAAACATTTGAATTCATTTAGTATTTACTTACCGATTCCAAAATAAGGGAATGGTTTTAGAAACAACTGTAGCTTTTGTAACTTTTTTAAAAATATAACTACTTCAGATATCGCTTAAATGTCCTTCAATTTTTTACAGGTAGATCGTTTGACAGAAAATCGTCTGAAGTAACCACCTTGCTTTTATAATATAACGAAATTATGTCAAATGACAAATGTCAAAATATATAAAAATCTTAATCAGTAGTAGAAATTTGAAAGGATATTAGTAGAATAGTTAAGAGTGTTCAAGGAGAACAACAGTTGACCCGAAAAAGCTACCCTCATTGGTTGGACAACAGTTAAAACTTGAAGATAGCTATTTTAAATTGTTTTTTAGATTTTAGAAGTAACGTTTTTTTCATATTTTTTTTAAGGAAAACAGAGTAATAAAACTGTCACATTATATAACGTTAGAATATTTAAAAATGATCTTTGGAGTGTTTACTTTCAACTTAATTATAAAATTGCTCTGAAGCTATTTTCTTGTGGCATGTTAGAGTAATTACTATTTAAATGGGAATAAACCACAATTAAAGGTTAAAGTTTGTTTTTTGACGTTTCAATTTCCACTTTGATTTCCGAATGAGAACGACTTCCGAAGTGGAAATTGAAACGTCAATAAAGTACTTTAACCTTTAATTGTGGCTTATTCCCATTTAAATAGTAATTACTTTAATTATAAAATATAAGTTATCTTTTGCCTCGCTATTTTTTTTGTGTAACTTAAAATACCTATATTCAAGTGTTCACCAGTTGTCTCATTAAAAAGGGTTGTTTGATCTAGAGGATTGGTCTTCTTGAACATTCTTAATTGTTGTACTAACGTCCATTAAAAGTTCTACTACTGAACCTAATGATGAGGTATATATTTGGAGAATAATCTAAATTGATATGCTAATTGAGTGATTTAATTTGGGTCACTCATATATCTTTTGTGACTTTTAAGTTTAAGTTAATTATGAGTAGAGTATTATTTGATAAATTATATTTATCACCAATTTTTGTGTATATGTAATACATAACTTTATTTATTTTATAGTTTTACAAAGAACTGAATGATCTTTCCGCCGAAGAGTATCGTCCTTCCTTAGTTGTACAGATGGGACACTTTGCGGATCTATGGATGAAGTTTGTGACTGAGCGCTGTGATAAAGGTAGAGGAATTAGACCAAAATGGGCTTTTCAAGGAATGGATTATCTATTGTCGATCATTGAGCCGATTAATTCGATATTGTTGACGGAAGAACAGTTTGAAGAGTTGAAGATTAGTATGGATAGCTGCATATCGCATCTTGTAGGGAAACCGTACGCAAGTAAGATATTAAGGTTATATTTATTTTGCTCATATTGTTATCAAAGAAATCTTTGACAGCAGTATAGTGTTGTGCAAATTATTTCTATTATAACAAAATTACTGCCTGCAATAGTCTATAAGTATCACCTATGAATTTCAAAGTTATGTTAAATCATAGCGAGTCAAAGGGAACTCACTCTATATAGATCCTTGTAATACATTTGACTCCATGTCAAGACAGAAATTTAACGGCAATTAACAAAACTGGTACATATACTGCAAATATAAACACTGTAAAAGCTCCATGTGGAGAAAACATCGCTGAAGTTGAAGTTGAAGATTTCTGATTTAAAAAAAAAAGTTTTAAATAGTTCATGTCTCTTTTATACCTTACTGAAAACATATCTCTCACTGATATTCGTAATATAGTTAGAAAACACGTCAGTGTATACTATCCTCTTTGCAGATGGTGATGACCAGCAAAGCATGACTTAAATATTAAAGAATTAGACATTTCAATAACATCACAAAAATTCTAGTATCCCGGCTTTTCCTGAACATAATAGTTTAAATTTATGGTATTGAAGAAATAATTAGTTAACATATACTTTTTACGATAATACTAAATAAATTGGAAGCATAATATTAATAAAAAAATACAAAGTACAAGTACAAATACAAATAACGCTTTTTTGTAAAAAAAAAGAAAGGAAATTTCATTAACAAATAAGCGTTATTCTTTCTTAATGGTAATACAAACATGTTGGTGGTGTTATATTAATATCAAGGTGGGTTCTTTTATACTTTCCTGGCATTGCAGCTTGCTTTAGAAACACAAAAATTGGTTTTGGTTTTGGTAAATTGGTGGTACTGATATTTAACAATAATTTTTAATCTAAAATACGAAGTTCAATTATGATTATGCCTTATGCCTTTTTGTATACTGAAAATGCCATATGAGATAAGCAAAAAAAGGAAATTTAGAATTAAACCAGAGTGCGTTTTTTCTGAAAATGGAATTCTCCTAATTTTCCGCAACTTTTCAAGATAAAATTTTTCGTTTTCACGACCTGCCGAAAATCACCGATAATGACCTATTAGCATTATATATTTAGGTCGTAATTAACATCTTTAGGGCACCAGTAGCCCTTATGCCAAAATTTTTAAAAATAGAATCAATACTCCTCGATCGATCCGTACAATGGCATAAGGGAGAAAATTTTTTTACAAAAGATTTTCTTTACAAAAGAAAATTTAATTTTCACGCAAATTTACTCATTGATTTCAGCTTTCCGTAATCTCAAAGGCATGTGATAAAATCGTTGTTGAACTTCGTCAAAAATCCGAGGGTGTATAACGCTCTATTTGGTCTGTTGCTATTTTTATTTAGACAAAAATTATATCGACACTTAAAAGATGTTGAAAACTAAAGCTACGTGCCATATCAATGATCTTTTAACAAAGTGATTTACTAGAAATACTATAATGATTTGTCACATACTTTGAATCAGAAAATGTTTCATTTTAAAAAGTACTCGTTACTGTACATCGCCCACTGATGGTCTTCCTCGAATACATGCGCTGTTTATAACCTTTGTATGCTTACTCTCAAAGTATGTTGTTTAATCTGATGATTCCGACGTCGTGTTTTAATAAAATTTAACCGTTCATGTAACATTTGTCACAATTCTAATCTTTTTCGACGTTGCGGTTGCTGCACTAGAACTTTTTTTTTGGAGACTTGTTTCCGACTTCTTTTGGACATATCCATACCACCTCAGTTGTTTCTTCTCGAAATCTTGGATTATATTTCCTTCTATATCCATACATTGCTTTATTACTTCATTTCAGATTCGTTCTTGTCTGAAAATACATAAAGATCTTGTGATTGTATCCATCTCTACTGTCTCTACCCGTTTCTTGTTTTTTCACTAATTCTGCATATTTCTGTGCTATAAGAGAGAACATTTTTAATCACGGTCTCATATATATTAAATTTTCTTCCTTTTGTTATACAGTATACCATTGATTCACCCCAAAACTTTCTTGTCTTGTGTGATTCGTTTGACTATTTCTCATGAATCGGTGCCGGTATTATCAAAGGTAATAACAAAGTAATCAAAGCTGTGACAGAATAAAAATCAATTTTAATTGAATATTCTTTCATCTGTTGTTATATTTAGCGTGTCTGACGTTTTTGTTCTCTGTCAAACAGAATTGCAAGGTAAGGAATCCACTCATCTTTTTTGTTATGGGTGATTTCAACCTGTTCATTTCATTCAATTTTTTTTGATATCTTATGAATCTCCATATTTGTTTTTGTTCTTCTTATCCTGTATTCTTTGTATGACTCATGTGTGTCATAATGATCTATATCTGAGAAAAGCTACTTTCTTCTCTTGACCAAGGCGTTTTCGATTTGAACTTTATATTTATATATTCCTCTAGAAATCAATGTTTATTGCTATACCAAAGAAAACAAAATCCGTATCCTGCAATGATTTCAGCTTAATGAGCCACATTTTAAAGTTATTTCTAAAAATCGTACATCAAAGGATATATGTATAGACTATGCGAAAAAAAAAATCAGCCGTACACAGTTTGGTTTTCGGAAGTATAGCAATTTAGCATACACGTGCTATTTCAACGATGTAGAGATGTGAATTGCGATATTTATGCGTGCTTTATTGATTACCATAAAGCATTTGATACAGTAAAACACCTCAAGCTGATTGCTCGCCAACATCCGAAATGGAGGCACTACAAGAAGAAGAAGCTTTATTCCACACCGTTATCATCTTCGAAGGGGTTCAGTTTGGTTTTACCTTCTAGTTCCATTGTTCCAGTCTTGTTCTAATTCCCATTAAAAATTTTCTATCATTTACCATAACATATCCATAACACCATATCATTTCTAAAAAGTAGAAAAATAGTGGTAATAGATTGAAATTTTTAACTAAACGTTGCGGTATTTTGTTTGTAGATAACCCATTCTTACATAGTTTTTAGAGTATTTTGGTTAATAGAAATAACATTTTGTTGCATAACTTCATTGCCCTTTGGCTGCACATAGAAACGCTTCATAGCCTGGCATCTTTGCACTTTTAGATTGTTCCTTAAACGCAATACTTTGTGGTGCATTAGGCATATCGGCTCCTTCCACCCCGGACAGTGGCTTTCATTCAGCTTCACCGAGAAACAGTTTGGAGCAGATGAGGGTTCGATCTAGAGGGTCGTCACCGAGTCCTAGACCTACGTACAAGAGCCAACGTTCTGGTCAAGGAAGCAGGAAGGTCAGTGTGGAACAACAATCTCCAGGCGTCGACGGCGTTGATAGTACTCCTATTAGTTCACCGATTTTACCAAATGAAAAGTAAGTATTTCTAACATTTGGTCGACATTTTTTTCAAGTAATTATCTGTAATCTATAGGATTATTTATAATGTATATATGTAATTCTTATCTTATATGTTAGTATGTATATACATTTATGTTATTAGCTAGCTAGCTTTTATTTGATATTCTCTGCTTTGAACTTCGAATAATGAGTATTAATGTTTTAGTACAAAGAAAGAAGAGGACAGGAACGGCAGCTCCGCATCCATCAGAATAGAGTTTAGTTCAAATTCTCACGCCGAGAAATTCCGCGAAGCAATTGCAACGCTCGAAGCTGAATTGGACCAAAGTCTCGCCGAACAGAATCTCATAGGCAAAGTTCTGGAAGATATTACGTCAAACAAAAGTTCGGTCATGCGACGAAACGTCAGTTTTTCATGGCAGCGCGGTATAAAAGTTGGTCAAGGACGATTCGGCAAAGTGTATACGGCAGTAAATAACAACACTGGTGATTTAATGGCCGTTAAGGAAATAGCCTTGCAGCACAATGATCCGGGTACGCTGAAGAAGATAGCCGAAGAGATGAAGATCCTAGAAGGGATTGCACATAATAATTTGGTGAAGTCTTACGGTGTTGAAGTTCATAAGGTAAGGATAGCATCTTGATAAAGTAATTCTAACATAAATTTATATTCAAGCTACGTAGATTCTTTTCTCTGGTCACTTCGTCTTTGAGTATTTCGGTAAAAATTATGTCCGCTCAAGTAGAGAAAACAAGTAAAGTCTGTTCGAAAATATAATATTTTTACTTACTAATTTGTATGGATTTGTGGTAAAGATGAATCAGTGATAACGGTATTGTTCTTGATATTGATTTTTTTATAAATATTGAGGAATTAATTTTATTTTGTATAACTTTTATTAAATCATTTAATTGGTTAACTTGTTTGCACTCTTTAATAGAAATTGAAAAAGTCAAGAAATATACATATATGGGTACCAATGTAAATAGTAGATGGAATCATTCTCTACAGATAAAATAACTAAAGGCAAAGGCCAAGTCAGCATTTATTAAGATTTTTAAAATTCGAAACTTAAAAGCTTGGATTCTGTCAGGTATCTATGAAGAAACTGGAGGCTTTTGAGATATTGCACACAGCTACAGACGATTACTGCGGATGTCATGGTTAAAAATTAGAGTACTTTAGATATATTATGAGAAATAATGCGAGACTGTTACTGTAGATACTGTTTATGTCAGTTGGTTATTGAAGGGAAGTTGTTTGGTAAACGTGACTGGGAGAACGACGTATTTCCTGACTGCACAACCTAAAAACTGGATTTAATATGGCAACCGCAGGTCTCTCTCGGACAGATAGGTACCACAAGAATACTGTATTGTCTGTCGAATAAGATCTTCATTAACTCAATATAATTTCCTAGATGAGCCAATATGACGGCTAGAATACCCTGAAGATATTAACAACACTTTTTACGTTTGACTCAAAATAACAATTTTTTTATGGCACTATTTTTATCTATCCCTCCTCTTTCTGTGATTCTCCAAAAAACATTGTTAATAATTTGCTTTACAGCTGTAGATAAATGAATCATTTTTCAAACATAGTTGATGAAATGGGTTCATTAAATATAGTTATACACAGTATTCACACTATGTTGTCCAGAACAGAACGAAACAGCTAGTAATTAAAAAAATGTATCAACCATTGCTTTCGTAAACCATTTGCTTTTATTAATCTAGTGACATTCTCTGGTAATATTAGCGTATCCAAAAAAAGGAATATTGCCATTATTCTACATGTCTCAAATAAATTGAAAGTGGAGATAATACTTATTAATGGGACTTGTTCAATTTTTTTCTGACGGTAAAGCTAGGTTAAGGTCAACTATACGGGGGTCGGCATAAGTCAGGTAACGCTCTCGAAAAATCGGCATAAGTCCGGCAACGCTCATAAGACTGGCAACGCTGTCGAAAAATATTAAAACGAATTCAGCTTCAGACAGTTGTGTGGGTGTCATGATGACACGTGGTCGGTCGTCGAGTAGACGCCTTTTCAGAATGAATAACCGATACAAGTTCACGCTTCAAGAAAGAGTTTTTTTGTTGCGTCGTATCTTTGTACGAACGCGGATTACGAAACTATGTTTACCGAATTTCAACAACAATTTCCGAATTCGGCCCTAGCAAATCGTTCAACAGTGTGGAAGCTGTACCAGAAATTCTTAAAAACGCTGCCAGCTCCCAGTGGCGTTGGCGTTTGTTTAGCAGCCGGACCAATCTGCAGTGCAGCTATCGGGAGAACTTCAAATATCTGATCGTTCTTTATGACGAATGCTGAAACGCATGCACTCATGCACTAGCGAGTTTACCATCCGCGTCCCCTCCACGCACTTCACGAGGATGATTTTAACCACAGATTGGAATTTTGCGACTGGTACCTTGAATGCAGTCAGGATGATCCGCAGTTCTAGTGTTCCATTTTATGGTCGGATGAGGCAACCTTCAAGCTGAACGGTACGGTCAATCGGCATAACTGCGTGTACTGGAACGACCAGAATCCTTACGTCTTTATTGAAGAAGAATTAAACCTGGGAGTACCGGTACGGAACGAATACCTATATACATTAAGTTTTGCAGACGATCAAGTAGTGATTGCACAAGACCAAGACGACCTCAGCTACATGATGAAGAAACTACAAGAAGAATATACCAAGGCTGGCCTAGATATTAACCTCGCGAAAACAGAGTACCTATCTACAAGTGAAGAAGACATAGAAGATCTACAGATTGATGACAACGTAACAATCAAAGGAAAGGATAAATTCAAATACCTGGGGTTTATAATCACGAAAAAGGCAACAACAGAGGAAGAAATTACACAAAGATTAGGACAAACAAGAACAGCAATCCGACAACTTAACTCAGTATGGTGGGATAGACACCTAAATATGAAGACAAAAACGCAGATTTATAAAACATTAGTGCGAAGTATTATGACATATGGGGCTGAAAATTGGATCATAAACAAGAAAAACAGCAGTAAGATAGTAGCAACAGAGATGGAATGCCTGCGAAGATGCTGCAGAGTAACAAGAATGGATAGGAGAAGTAATGACGAAATAAAGCAAAGAACATCAATAGAAACAGACATACTAACATATATAGAACAAAAAAGACTAAAGTGGTATGGACATGTAAGAAGAACTAGCGACAGCAGATGGATAAAGAGAATAACCGAATGGAGCCCCATAGGAAGGAGGAAAAGAGGACGACCCCGAAAATCCTGGAGGAACGAAGTAGACGACGCCATGAGTAAGAGAGGACTAAACGATGGAGAATGGAACAACAGAGAGAGATGGAAACGGTTGAGCGAGGGAAGGCAGTGAATACTGTAGAATCCCTAAATATATATATATATAATTAAACCTGCCTGGTGTGTGTGGCAAGTATCCACGCGGAAAGTCCCGTGGGTCCGTACTTATTTGAGGGTAACATGACGGGCTAAAGTTACCTGGATATGCTCTAAGATTTACATGGGCAAATGGACAACGATCCAATACTCGCGAGCATCCCTCATTTCATACAGGATGGAGCTGCATGTGTGCGTGAGTACCTTATTGTTCATTTTGAAGAATGGATAGGCAGACGAGGAATCGTTGAGTGGCCCGCACGGTCATGTGACTTGACACCCTGTGATTTCTTCCTGTGGGGCCTTTTTAAGGACCGCGTTTTTGCAAGAGGACCTCACATACTTCCCGACCTAAGAACAGCAATTGAAGAATAATTTGAAAATCTTCGCGGACAACTTGACGTCATTCTCCGAATATGCCTCTCTGTTGCGAAACGTTGCAGTAAATGCATTGATCAAGATCCGCATCAATTTGAACACTTACAGTAACCCTTTTTCAAATCCCTTTTGTAATTTCTTTGAATACATTCATTTTGACGCTGCTTTTTTTGTCTTAATGCAAATTTGTTGCCTGAACTATGTCGACCCCTATATATCTCTTAATAAAAGAAACAAATAAATCTCAATGTTTCAATCTCAACCCTTTGACAAAATTGGGGAAAATCGATGATTTCTCGCCGAAAATTTGTAAATAAAATTTATTATTAAAGAACAAAAAATAGATATCAAGTACTAACGTAAGTTCAACAACCGTTCTACATGCGGAAAAGAAGTATGGATCAGATGTCGATATGATTGTATAAAGTGGGAAAATATATATTTAAAAATTGGTAAAAACTGAAAAAAACGCAAAATTCATTTCCACATTTATTATTTAAATATTTATTTGTTTCCGCTAATGTTAAAACTTTATTATGCTAATAAATCATATTTTTAGGATGAAATGTTAATATTCATGGAATATTGTTCGGAGGGAACATTGGAATGTCTCGTAGCAGATACTGAAGGGGGTCTTCCAGAGTTACAAGCTAGGAAATATACCTTCCAACTACTTTCAGGTGTAGCTTGTTTACATGACCACAGTATAGTTCATAGGGATATAAAGACAGCTAATATTTTCTTGACTGAAGGTGGCAACTGCTTAAAAATTGGAGATTTTGGCTGTGCTGCTAAGATTAAATCTAACATGACAATGCCAGGAGAATTAAAAGGATTTGTTGGAACTCAAGGTAAGAAATGAATAATTTTGTATGTTTTTTACACATACCCTTACAATAGTACTGCCATTCGCTTTTATTGGGGAACAAAAGTGACAATGACCTTGTCAAAGTAACTCAAAGTAATCATTACAGTTGGTCTGCAATAACTTAACAAGGTGTATCTTGCAATACTGCAATTGACTGTAATATTGGTAGTAGCTAAGCGAAATTTACGTAATAATAAAGGAATGGTACTAACAGTTATTATTTGTTTTAGCTTATATGGCCCCTGAAGTATTTACGAAAAACATGTCCGAAGGACATGGCAGAGCAGCTGATATTTGGTCTGTAGGATGTGTTGTTATTGAGATGGTATCAGGTCAGGTAAGTAGAATATTAACTTTTGCGTGGTGTTGAAAATGGAAATAATTGAGTAGGGTATAGTGTTAAAATTATTCGTGAAAGATGGTTAACGCCTATCGAAATGTACTTGCTAATTGTAAAATGTATGGCGATTTTTAACATCCCAAGTGTGAGGAGTTGATCCATACGGAAGATATCCAAAAACTACAACAAAACAGTAAATCATAAGTAACGTGTTAGTAACATATTCCAACAAGAATTTAATAGTAAAAAATTTTTGCCACTTTGCCACTTTAAGAAAAACAAAACCTGCCTATAAAAGTGTCTTGCTTGACATTGGGGAAATTGGTGAATTCCAATTGAATTCATATGAAGTACTGGAACGTGAACCATATTTTCGTACAAAAACTGAAAAACTTTCCCACTGATGAGACCTTTTGGTCCAATTAACAAACTAGTGCGGCTGTGAATGAGTGTTTTGCAACACTTCCAGAATTGTACTAATATATTGAGGGCTAAAATAACCAAAGTAATACTGCGATCGCTGGTTGGGGCGAGAATTTGTAAACTCACATATTAACTCCATAGACGAGGATTGCTATTTAACTTTTGAGACGAACAATTAAAATCACATAATTTATTTCGAAAATGATTTTTTTTAACTGTATATTAAGGCAACTGTCCCTTCAGCATGCGCTTGAATACATTTTTGAACCAATTTTTTCATTCTAAAGGGGTAATTTTAAAACGATACTTTTGAGTGCTCAAAAATTACTTGTTTGGTATTCCTCAAATTTCTAAATATTTCTTGTAAACAAATAGAGGCGTATAAATCAAAATCAATGGTTCTGCGTTATTCTAATAGTAAATTAACGACACGTCTGATTTTAAAGTACAGTCGAGTGTTGAGTAGATCGAATCTGGCTTTCATACATTTTCTTAAGTTTTTCGATACCCAATCGTCATTTTTCTCGACCTGTCCATAGGTTTTCCTCTATTTTTCTATTAAGTCGAGGTCTTCCTCTTTTCCTTCTACCATGAGGTTGCCATGTTAGGATTTGTTTTAATATCCGATCTTCGGGCATTCGTTGAATATGTCCATACCATCTTAGTTGTTGGGTACAAATATCTTCTACTATTGTATGATTTACTTTTATGATTTAACAAGATTAATTCAGCAATATTTTCTGTCATAACAGTAGTTTTGGACGGTCTTAATGAAACTCTTCCTAGAGCGAACTATGACTACCAATAAGGATACAAAATCAGTGAAACACCGTAGACTACGACAGTGTTTCATCACTATAAGTTAAAGAAAGTTGATTAGGACATTTTTGTTATATTATTACTTCACGCCGAAAGTCATAAAATTCATGACACAAAAATGTTCTCAATTTAATTCCATCTTTTGACCGAGATGAGTTCATATGTGTCATATCTTAAATTTTATTGTATTTCGATGCAAGCTCCATGATTAGATTTTTGTGCATGTTTGTCCAGGGAGAAATTCTAAATAAGCTGCTGTGTGACTATTACTCCATTTTTACTGTTATTATTAAAATTAATTATAAAATGTCTTCAACAAGTTTGTTTGTTTTTAATTGCTTAGTTAATAGCCTTATGTTTAGCATTCAATAAAAACTTAACATTTCGTTATATTTCAGCGCCCCTGGGCTCAATTCGACTCCAACGTCCAAATAATGTTCAAAGTTGGCATGGGCCAAAGTCCGGATCCTCCCGATGACATGACGGACGAAGGTTTGGACTTCCTTGATCTATGTTTCAAACACAATCCGCGAGAACGAGCTACAGCTAGGCAACTTCTCGTTCATGATTATGTTCAACTCAAATTGAGTTTGGAAGACTAAGAATTATTGAGTCTGGATATTGCTTGAATTCTGTGAATTTTGGTCTCAGATTTAATATAAAAAGGCTATTTTGAGCAGACTGTTGATCTTACATAGGCAGTTTAATGAAATAATGATGATGTTATATTGTAAGATATTTGTTCAAAATCGATATTCAAATAGTAAAGATTGACTAAACTCGAAAAGTAGGTACTATGTTACCAATAATGAGGAAAAAATATGGTTCATACAAAATGAAACCTGATGTACATGATTTTATATGATATAGACGAACATGTAAACTAGAGACCGACCGATTAATCGGCTTCGGCATCGGCTTCGGCCACCTTCGGCCAATATTTAAACCTTCGGCCAAAATTCGGCTTCGGCCAAAACAAAGCCGAAGGTTTCGCCGAAGGTGGAATAATAAAATGCTCTGTCAGTATACTATACGATAGAAATGTAATAATATCTGAACAATATGCTTCGGCGAGTCTTTGATAATTTGAATAGTATTTACACCCTATTTTATACCCTTAACTAAAACGTTTTACAAACTTTCAGGTCAGGTACCTAGTAGGTAGGAGTAAATTTTAACAATAGGCCAAGATGTCTCAAAGATCATCATTTGAATATTTCTCACGTAGTAAAATTCTAATAATAATACTTTTATTGTATTTGTTAAAACTCACGATTACTGGTGTTTTGACTAGATACCTAAATGGCAAAACATCGACCATCGACTATGAATGTTTCGACTTTAATGTTTTTTAATGTTATTTATTTTTATTATCGCTTCTATTACCAAATAATCTTTAAATGTTTGACTTTTTTATCTCATAATTTCATATTTTTGTTTATCACATATCAGGTAATAAAAATATAATGCACATTATTTAAATTATTAACATAATACAGGTAACGTATATTTTTAGTCACCTTCGGCTTCGGCTTCGGCCGAAGGTATCCTACAGGCCGAACTTCGGCATCGGCTTCGGCTTCGGCCAAAAAAATCACATTCGGTCGGTCTCTAATGTAAACTATATGCGAATATTTTAGTTAGATATATATATATATATATATATATATATATATATATATATATATATATATATATATATATATATATATATATATATATATATATATATTGTTTATGTATATATATATATATATATATATATATATATATATATATATATATATAAACACATGTACTCAATAACCGAAGTTTATACCCACAATGTGTTGTGAATTTCGTTTATTTCTCACATCGCGTTTCGGGTATTTTTGACGTACACAGAACGCGTTGTGGATATAAGACCGACAATGCGAAACTACGAAAACCGTCGGACACACACAACGATTTTTCGCGTTATGGGCAATACAAATACCCACAAAGCGAAACTTTTAATTTTATTTAAAAAATGTAAATAAAAATACGTTAATAAAACTGATGGCTATAAAACATGTAAATGATGGTAAATGATGTAAATAAAAATACAAATATCCACATAACGAAACTTTATTTAAAAAATGCAAATAAAAATAAGTTTTAAATAGAAAAATTTTTAGAACCAAATTTCTTCATTTATTTTTGCATGTCAGCGATCCATGACACTTTGAATTACATTGTTTGTTCCTTTGTTTACAGGAACATTTATTGTCGTTACAAAACCTTTTACAGTTGCATCTGAGAAAACCTTGACCAGAATCTTTGGATGACATATTTGCTACAGTTCTCAAGGGTTCTTAGTTCTTACTACTAATATCATTCGATTTAAACATGAAATGCGAATCGGTTTGAAGGAGTTCATTTCTTGAACATAATCTATCCATGTCCATTGTTGGTACTGAGTTTGTACAAACCATCATTATTAAATTCAAAAACAATGGCTAATACATTTCTTAAGGGGCAAATCTTTTATTTGACTCACATATCATCTTTGATGCCCTGAACTCTCATCATTTTATGTGATTATTCTCTCTCATTCAATATTCTCTTACTTCTTTGGGTTAACTGATCATTGAAATTGCCGTCAACTTTACCTTCTTGTATATTGGATGCATCTTTATTATTTTTAACCAGGTTATTATTGTCCAGGATTTCTAAAGATTCATTCATATATTTGTCTTGATTCTCTAAATTCTCTTGGCAGGGTTCTGCACTGTTGCTTTATTCTCCATTTTTTAAATAATCATCATCTTGTTCGTTTTCCATGCTGTTTATTAATTCTTCCAAGTCTTCTTCATTTTGTAGTTTATTAAGGACTGCATCTTCTAAACCATTTGTTTGTCTGCTGCCAAACATGGCCTCATAAGAGCTCCTACCAATTCCTCTATGAAAAGATCTGTTTTTCTTGGACTGTATAAATCTCAACCCTTCGGACCATTTTGTATTATTATTATCGTTTACCCAGGTAATCAACATATCCCGGACATCTTGATTAGCCCTCTCTACAGAGCCTTGACTTTGTGAGTGTCTTGGTCGAACGTGAATTATTTTCAGACCAGGCCACGTAGTACTAGACAAAAGATATTAACCAAGTGGTCAGCCACTTAAAGTGCTGTTTTTCGCATTGTGGGTCGTTGTGGGTATAAATTTCGGTCAATGGCCAAATTCGGATATTGAGTAAAAACATGTATTTATATACTTTTAAACAGTTCTTTTATATTTTTAATGTAAATATTTTCAAAGTCTTTAAGAATGTATGTTTGTATATTAAAATTGAGTAAACAATTCTTGATCTGCAATATTTTGACCTGGTTTTCGTGAACGAGTTTTTCATACGTTTGAATGTGAAATAAACTGAAAATGTGAATCCTCTGATTTTATGTTCAATTAAAGTTTATACGCAATTCATTATGTTTCGAACGGTACAAATTGTGTGTCAATCCAGTATGTGAATGGAAAATTAATATGTTTCATGTAAAAAAGCAATCTAAAAGATTTTACATCAATTGTGGTAAAATTACGATTTCGTGATTTTAATTATCTACCTATGAGAGTTTCCGTGAAAATAATTGTAAAATTGGCTAACAAAGTAGTAATTTTTGAACTTTGTCTATTATTTATGAAAAAAACAAAGGCAATCACCTATGACTTAAAATCTTTTTTGATATTTTTATTATTTTATACGAGCATCTTTTTTTTAGATATGGTTTTATACATACAAAAAAATATTTTATTAATTTTAAGATTTGACTGTTTCATGCCTATATCTCTTATTATGTAGGCTGAATTACTGATTTTTATTTGCTTTTTATATTTTCAGCACTATTATTGCAGCTTTAATTTATTACATTTAAATTCTAAACGAAATGATGGCTGAGTGAGTCCGCTAAATTTTTGTGATCTGAAGGAATTTTTGTAGTTACACATCTATTCTCAAAGTAAATGCAAATATTTTAAAGCGAAAATGAATATTATATTTTTATATAAAAGTCTATACAACATTTGTTTTTAATTATTTTATCTCCAAAGTGGAAAAGTATTTAATTTTAGTAACTGTTGTCCTAATATCTCTCTTAAATGACCTTAAACATAGGTGAACAATAGAATTTTTATATGTCAAATTATTATTAATAATTTAGTACATATTATGTAGATTTGAAGAATTTAAAAAAAACCTCAATTTTATATTTTAAACGATATTTTATTATTCAACATAATTTCCCTTAACTTCAATACATTTGTTCCAACAATTTTCCAATTTGTGGAATACATTTTTTAAATGAGAATCCGAAAGACTGTCAAAATACTCTTCCACTGCTGATTTTGGTTCAATGAAAATTGATTCCCGCGTATTAATTGGTGGCGAAAAGGCTGGATATTAAACTTTAATTTTCTTTAGTTTTGAGTTAATCCGCGGACAAAATGCGTTTTGCGTACCAAAAAAACGAATGTTAACACATTCTCAGATTTGGTTCATATGATGCATGATTTACTTTTTGTCCTTTCTAAAACGCTTCAAATGTTACTGAGAAACTCGATTCGAAAATATTTTTGTTCCGTTATTAGCAAATGTGTACACGGTTTTCTGAAACCCAAAACTTAAGGCAAAACATTACTGACTAACATAAAGATCCCTAGGCTACTAAATATCTTCCCGTTAATCGATGGTCGTAAAAAAACCATATCCTGTATTGCTGGCGTTGTTAAATTTTATGAAAATTATTCGTGTGAATCTTTTAAGATTGTTACGATATCATTTAAATTTAATAAATCTTTCTACTGTTCTAAAGATTACAAATTAGGGCGGCTCTCGGTCTGATACACTGGGACCTTTACAGATATATTGTGCTTCCATTTTTCACTTTGAGCTCTTTATCCAGCTTTATTCTATTATGAGCTTCCACAACCTTAAGAAGGTTGTGGAAGCTCTATCTTTTTATATAGACTGATAATTTTGGTTTTTCTTCATCAAGTTCTAGATACCGCAACCTTGTGAGGCCTTCACACTGAGTTACTACATGCAGAGTGCTTTTCTCTTCTTATAGACAGAACTGACAAGTATCCTCTTCCGTCAAGCCCATACACCTAAATGTTTATTGAGCCTACAGTCCAGTCAGTAGCCCTACTATTATCCTGACAGTCTTTCGATTGTAGGACAGTATAGCCTAGGATCCTACTGTAGGATCACTACGTTCATAACGTAGTTAATCAAACTCACATTTGTACATACATTTAAAGTTAGAAGAATACATTGATAATAGGTTGCCAGTCAAAAGTAGCTTCAAATATTTTTAATTCAATTAATAGTAATTCATTTTTGACAAAAATTTTATTTCGTTCATCTATATTTTCTAATAAAATACGCTGCTCATGACGTATATGAATGTTTTTTTATATCACATTAAAACTAATTTTTTTCTTAATATGATGATATAAGTTTTCCTGAGAAAACATGGTTGAAAATTAGGATTTCCAGCTGATAAAAACGCGAGGTATCAAAGATAAAATAAAAGACAGCTAATGCGCAACGCTACTGATTTGAAGTGTCAGTTGTGTGTGTTTAAATTACCTATGCGTCGATAGATATGTAATAATATACATATTATCATATTATACATTTTATTTAAAAGTTTGATGAATTGTTGATGAACTACGTTATGAACGTAGTGATCCGGCAGTGGAATCGTGTACCAGTAAGTCGCCTGTGAATTTGGCTGAATGTCCCTTAATGAACTCTTTAGCCTGTCTTTGTTCTGATGCATTTCTCCACCATTCCAAAGTCTTATCTTTCACCCATGTATCAATGGCTGCTGTTTTGTGATGTTCGCAACACCAAAGCAGGGTTCTCTAGAACTGAGAGCTTTTCGAGCTGCTTGACTATCGGAGTAGATCACGATTGAGTCGTTCTCCACTTGTCGACCTATTAGATCCATAGCACACCTTTGTATAGCGGCAACTTCTACTGTTCTAACTAAAAGTAAAGTAAAGACTTCTATCAATCGTCTATGATTATTTTGATGCTACACATATTAAGTGGTTTCCATTGTTAAAAAATAATATAATGCGTCAACTTTGAACAGCTTTAAATTCAGAAATGAGTTGACATATCTATGCGAACAGTTTGATAAAAATAAAAGATGAATCTAATCGCGCCATCTCTTATAGAACGGCAAACCTATTGAGCAACCTAGTGTAGTAAGCATTAACATAGATATTAAGATTGTACATTTTAAAATGAACATCAGTTTTTATTTTGTGTGACTTGTAAATATTGAAATGTTTAGGACAAACTTTTTGTATATTTTTGTATACCTTGGTGATTAATTTAAAATTGTATTTGTTGTACAAAATTTAAATTTTATCAGTATGAAATTTTAACTTAATTTATACCTGCATTGTCTTTGGTAGCTTAGGTAAACGTAATAAATTCGAAATATTACAGAAGTTGGTCAGAATATTAAATACTTTTGTGATTATAGTTTTAATATCAGGTCATCGTCAAGAGGTAAAGCTAATAAATGATGATACCAACGATAACACACTTTTTATTTTACACAACCTAACTTTCCTTTTTTGTTTTATTTTTATATGTTTACATCACGCAGACACTCAATTTATATTATTTAAACGATTTATGCCACCTTCCGGATGTGTAATATCTATACCGCTGACCTAGCCTCCAAACCCGTTAAAATATGTTTTCACCGAAAACATTTTTTACATGCATCGCCGGTGCCAACATTTTTTTAGTTTTTATAATTAATCTATTATAAAACTTCGTTTAAATTAACTCACAGTTTTTAACTAAAACCCAAAAATGTGTAAATAAATAATTTATTTTAAATAAACAAGATAAAAAACATTTATTCATGTGAAAATTATCAAATCTATATATAGTAGATATTCATAAATCGTAAGTTTTCTTGTTTTCTTTCTTCTGCAGTCTTTTTGGTCTTTAGGTGCCTTGCCCGCTGTGAACGTTGGTTACTAACATGGCAATTCTGAGTTTGCTTACGGCACTTAGTTCGACCGATGTGAGCCCGAATCATTTTCGCGTATTTTGGAGCTGTTCGTCTGCTATCTATTTTTCCTTGGATAATTAATTGAAGCAGGCGTCATTTATTGTGTCTCAATATGTGGCCTAGATATATAATTTTTCTTTGTTTAATTGTGCTCACGATTTGTATTTATTTTCCAATTGTGTGAATTACCCTTATGATAGTGACGTGTTCAGTCCTGGATATAAAAATAATGTTCCGGTACACCACATTTCGAACGCTTCTAGTTTTTTTCATGAGCATCTCTGTCAGCGTCCAGGGCCTCCGCACCATATAGTCTTCTTCTTGATGTGCCTATCCGTTACGAATGTTAGCGATCATCATGGCAATATTTATCTTATCTGCAGCAACGCGGAAAAGCTGCACAGATGTTGTATTGAACCAGATTCTCAGGTTCTTTAACCAAGATGTTCTTCTTCTTCCTGGATCTCGTTTTCCAAATATTTTTCCTTGCAGGATGGTTTGAAGGAGAGCATATCTGGATTCATTTCGCATAATATGTCCGAAGAACTGTAACTTTCGAGATTTGATGGTGATCAGTACCTCTCGGTTCTTATTCATTCTTCTGAGGACCTCCTCATTTGTGACTCGGTCAGTCCATGGGATCTTAATCATTCTCCGATATAGCCACATCTCAAATGCTTCCAGTTTTCTGCACATATCTTCGTTCAAGGTCCACGATTCAACACCATAAAAAAGGACAGAAAAGACGTAGCATCGCAGCATTCTTACTTTTGTATCAAGAGATAGGTTATAACTCTTGAAGGAGGCTCCCATCCGATTGAAGATGGATCTAGCTTTTCCGATGCGTGCTTTAATCTCCTGGTTGTTGGTCCATTCTTCATTTATTATGGTGCCAAGGTAGTTGTAGTGCGTCACTCTTTCTACAGGGGATTGGTTGACGTAGAGTTGACCTTCTGTTATCCTTTTCTTGCTAATTATCATAAGCTTTGTCTTCTTAGCGTTTATATTGAATCCATATTGTTGACTGATAACCATTTAGTAGAATACCTTTTTCAGTTTCGTGCAAAGCTTCGATAAATATTCTTTCAGAGTACAGATTGAAGATTACAGGAGACAAAATACAGCCTTGCCTCACGACACGCATGATTTTCACATAGTCAGTGTGTTCACCTTCAACTCTGAGATTTGCTGTCTGATTCCAGTAAAGATTTCTAATTATTTTCAGATATTGGTTGTTAATTCCTGTTTCTTTTAGTATTTGCATCATCTTGGCGTGCTGTACTCGATCAAACGCTTTCTTGTAATCAACCAGACATGCGTATACGTCGCAGTTGACGTCTCTGCATCTCTGGAATAAGACTTGTACTGAGAACAAAGCTTCTCTAGTACCAACAGGATTTGTGAACCCGAATTGGTTGGGGGAAATTTGACTTTCACGCAGCTTGTAGATTCTCTTATGAATTATCTTTAGGAACAATTTTAGGAGATGACTCATGAGGTTTATAGTGCGGTAATCTTCGCATTTTTTGGCTCCTGGTTTTTTGGAAGTGCAATAAACCCAGATTTCAGCCATTCTGTTGGTATTTCTCCAGAGCTGTATATGTTGTTGAGTATCTTTGCGATTATTGCTATTGATTCGTTGTCCATTAGTTTGAGTAGTTCTGCTTGTATATTATCAGGGCCTGCCGCTTTGCCATCCTTTAACTGTGGTATTGAGGAATAAACTTCCTGCTGTAATATTCTTGGTCCATTATTTACCTCTTCTTCTAGCTCAAAGGTGTAATCTCTTTGGTCTTCAAATAGTTTTTCTAGTTATTCTTTCCACGTTCTTATTTTACTCTGTTTGGCCAAGATGATGTTTCCGTCAGAATGAGTTATATTTCCTTTCTGCCTTCGTCTTAGTCCCCCTGTGAGTTCTTTAACTTTCCTATGTACATTGTGACTATCGTACTTTGACTGCAGAGTCTTAATTTCTTCGCATCTTTCCCTTGCTTCTTTTTCTTTCGCTTCTCTGATTTTCGTTCTTATTAAAATATTTATGGTTTTATATTTGTCTGGGTCATTTTTGGCTTCTCTTCTCTCGTCCATTAGTTTCAGGATCTCATCTGTCATCCATGATTTTTTCTTCATCTAATCTATCTGTCTTTAAGCGTTTATCCTTTACATTTTGCACTATTTCTGTAATATGTTTGATCATTTATTCTTCGTTCGATTCGTCTCTAATTGCAGTCACTTGCTCGTTTAACTTGGCTTGGACTCTCATCCTCGTATCAAGGTCTTTCAGCATACGTAAGTCGTATGATTGTACTTTCCTTTACTGCACTGTTTTGAGTTTCACTCGAAATACTCCCACCAGTGGAACGTGGTCTGTCTTCAAATCTGCTCCAGGATAAGTCTTGACAGATGAAAAGCTGTTTCGGAATCTTTTATTTACTAAAATGTAGTATATTTGATTCTTAATAATTCTCCCGGGTCTGTCTTGAGGGGATTTCCACATGTACAGCTTGCGAGGTGGTAATAGGAAGAATGTGTTGGTGACAACTAGTTTTGAGTCTTCTGCGAATTTTTCTAGGAGGTCTCTTCTCTCGTTTCTGACTCAAAGTCCATGTGCTCCAATCTACTGTGTCTTATCTCCAGCTCCAATCTTGGCATTAAAATCGCCCATAATGATGAGAACTTCCTGTCGAGGAATTTTCTGTATGATACTGTTGATTTTCTGATAGAACTCAATTGCTTCTTCCTCCCCTTTGCCTGCAGTGGGAGCATAGACTTGGATGATGTTTATATTAATAGTGTTGGCTTCTACTTGTAGTAACCATATAGTAAGATTGGGAAAATGTAGCATTTAACTAGTCTTAGTTTAAGAGGACGAGACAAATCTTTGCTTTTGAGAAGCTTCTTCATATTGTTAAATGCTGCTCTAGCTCGTTCTATTCTTCCCTTAATTTCTGTGGCCTGTTCCTATTTTGCATTTACTTTGGTGCCAAAGTATATGTAAGATTCTACATGGTCAATTAATATGTTGTTTATCCGTAACTGTCAAGCAGGTTGTTACTTCTTTGCTTATCAGCATCCATTATGTTTTTTTTAAGTTAAGGTTCAGTGCATTGCATTAACCCTTTCTATTGCTTGTTATAATTCATCTATGCTACGCCATCCTATGGCAAGGATCTATTTTTATGCCCTTTGTTGCGTTTTCTAGACATTTTTAAAATATTTTCTCAGTATAGATTTGAAGTGGAGTGGGTATAAAATACACGCCTGTCGGACTCCTCTTTTGATCTTTACAGTAAGTTCATTGTCTATTTTTACTTTTGCTGTTTGACTGCAGCTTAGGTTTGCGACAATCCGAATATCCTTGTCGTTCGTCATTAGTTGTTCATAATTGACATTGTCAAATGCTTTTCTAAAATCCACAAATACCTAAATACACATCCTTATTAACATCTCTACACTGCTGTTTAAGCACCTTGAGATCTAAAACGGCTTCTATAGTTCCAAATACTTTCCGAAAGCCAAAGTGCTATCTATCAATACAGTCAGTCGTCTCTCGATAACTCGAACTCGTGTGGACCAGAGAAATTAGTTCAATTATCAATTTTGAGTGATCAAGAATAAGTAAAAATAAATGAGGAAAAACCAGGAAAAAAACCTCATAATACTATCCCGACATGGTAAGTGTTTGGTCTTACAGTTAGTTTACTCTCAATAAACACTAAATTCTGATTTTACATGCACGTTATTTAAAAACATAATGATGTATCCTCGATATGTTACTGACTTACTAATAGTGGTATTTTCCTTTTATTAACTTTAATATGGGTGACCAGGTTGTACTGCATTCTGCCGATGAGTTTGCGACAAAATTGGTCTCATTTAGCATAATTAGAGCCGCTTCTTTGATTTTCTCTTTTTACCATCTGATTCTTTTAGGACTATACTTGAATCAATTAAAAAATTTTTTCGCAGCAATATAAACATTTTACATCAATGTCATTATCAGTCTTAGGATTTCTTTAATAGGGCTCACCCAAACTTTATTGTTTTATTTCAATTTTGAATGTTCTGAGCATTCTTTTTATCTTCAGATATTTACTATTCCATAAATTTCTTTCTTTGCTTCCTTAGATAGCAGTTTTCTCAGCTGACAGTTCGTTTCTGTAAGGACTTCCTTATAATAGACCTACACAACCTTTCTTTTGTACATTGCTTCGGTACTTACGGTAGGATTCGTTCTTTTTTAGCCATCTCGGTCCCTAATATTAAAATTATGAATAAATTTGTTCTCAGTAAGTTCAAATGCTCTACTTCGCAGATACTTAATAGTCATGACGAAAAATCCCATTTCAAATTTATTAGACGATTAGATAGCTATAGATTTCATCTTCTTAGTCACTAGTGAGCATAGATTTAAACCCTCCAGACACCTTTCTATTTTGTAGAACACGAATTTTTGTACAATACAAATATTTTACAATTCACAAAAATGTGGTAGAAACGCAAAGTATTTCTAGCTCATATTTAGTATTTGCAACTTGTATATTACAATTTGGAAATAACTAAATCTCATAAAACTTATTCTACACTACAGACGGGTCTAATGGCCACGGCGGCGGGCATATTAGCCACCTACTGGACAACTGGACATTATGCCCGGTTAGTCGCCATTAACAAAACTCTTTATCAAGTCAACAACTAAGTATGGACAACTTGTATTTATACAGCACTTTGTAGCCAAGCTATTACTCTTTGATAACAATTATGTTAAAAAAAATCTAACTTGTTTTCCGTATTTGTAAAATTACATGAAGGAAGGCCTTACCTTAGATCGGACGATATGAAAAACAATAAGGTCGGTTTTCACACTACGTCTTGTGGGACAGAACAAATCCTATCCAGTAAAACGTGGCGTGTAAACCATAGACGTATAATATATTAACATAGACCAAGCAGTCTGTAGAGCTAAGTGATGACACCATCTTTGTTGTTTTACTAACTATTGTAACTATTAGGTGTTAATAACACCTGCTAGTTGTGTCTCCATCTTACAACAAGTAAGTATAGCAGTGTTTTTTTGTTCGGAACAGAGCAAGTGGGCAGTTTCGATGCGCTAGAGAGACAGATCGAATCACCCAAAAGATGTTGCCGTCACTGCTCTTTGCTGGCATGCTCAGTATATATGAATATATACGTCAATGGTGTAAACAGCAAAATGTACGTCTTGTCGAATCAGAATTAAACCCAATGTCAGATTGAAGAATTATGGCAGAAACATCATTTTGCGAGAAGTCATAGAACAGAACGAAACGTGTAGACTCATGTTCAGACAAGACGTCCGATTTTGGGTCCGTTTACGACTAGCTTCACTCCAGTTCGCTTCCTTTTTTCCTAAAAAACCTAATAATGTCAGACTTGCGGCATTACACCCACGATTTTCTCGGGGAATTCATTGAAATGTATAAAAAAAGTTTTCCGTGATTGTGCCAAGTGAAAAGTAAAACCTATAGTAATAAAAAAACCGTTGCTTATTAGGATCTTATAAAAAATACAAAGAAATGAAAGAATGGTAAGTAAAGAGACAGTTACAAAAAAAATAAACTCGTTGAGATAGGTTTACAGAAAAGTTGAAAAAAGTGAGGGCATTAGTTATCTCTGGAGATGGAAAAGAAGACGTATAAAAACCATCTTTGTGGTACTTCGACCTATTGGAATTTTTAAATGATCAAGATGTACCAAGGATGCTACAAGAAACTAAAACGATGACGAGGAGTCTCAAAACATATCTGAGCGTCGCTGTGAGTCTTTCTTGGATTGTAATGGCTTTGCTCATGCGGGTGTCTTGTGTCAGTATGTATGGTGTTACCAACTCTAGCAATTGACAATAGGCTGAGATGTCCATTTGCAAATAATTGCGTCAGTCATCCGGTTCGCCAGTTTTTTCAGTAACGAGAGGTGAGAATACTTACTTCTTTTCAGAAACATCTTCCTTGACCATCTTATATTTTCTCTCTTCATTCTTTTACCCCTCAATTGTTGTACCTATTAGTTAAAAAAATAAAAGAACGCAGCCAGGGTTCACCCATAATTAAAAAAAAGTTTCTGAAAAATATTCACCAAACAAACTTCAAACAACTCAAGAATCTGGATTGGAACTGAGGTAGAAAGTGGAAGAGAAAACAGGTAATGTGTATACACTGGACGAAACGTACATTTTGTCGTACGTTTTGTATACCCGACAAAACGCAGCATGAAAACCGTCCTTAACGTTGGAATAACTCGTGTTCGCGCAATTCTTTGTGAGTCCATTGACTTAACAGGCATCTTTCTGACATTTGTTGCAAAATAGCAGGTCTGTACAACATGAAAAACACGCTTGGCTATTATTAATAAATCTGAGGCCAAAACGTTTATTGTAATATTTTACATGGAATTGTATATCTAAGTATAAGACGTAGCGAAAGTGATTCATTGTTTACTAAAAGACTAAGATATCCTCAAGAAAGTATAAACCATTTATAGAATAATTTGTTTAAAATTAAAAATATTTAAAATACTTTGAAATTGTAATATTTTGATATTGTAAGATTTATTAGGTAAAACAATTTCTATTAACAAAGTCTTCAACATTTTAAGGTTAAGATATTCTCAAGAAAGTATATAATATTGCTATAGTAGAATAATTAGTTTAAACTAAAAAGTAGTTGAAATAAGTAGGTATTTTTATATTGTAATGTTTTGTAATGGTTATAGTTATACGATTTATTAAAAAATTTCTACTTTTTATTAACAGTCATCATAATTTTAAGGTTAAGATATTCTCAAGAAAGTATAAATTATTTTATAAGGTATTTGAACTAAAAACCCGTTAAAATACTTTTACATTTTAATGGTTTGTGATTGTTGTACGATTTATTATTAATCTTTAGGTTAGGTGCATTTTATCGAGTATTAAACTATAGCGATCTAACTGCTTTTCGACAAAAAAAAAATATCTTGTTATCTAGTTTTGACTAGGGTGATACACATAATATATAGAAAATGTAGTGTGACCTAAGAAAAAATCCGCGTATGGAATAAAATTTATTATAATATAAATATACGTGTATTAATCGTAATATATATTTAATACTTAGGTACATTGTTAATCGGGTAAGCGTACGGTAAAAAAAAAAAAAAAAGCGATAGGTATCTAATGACGATACCTTTTGTCTTCTTTTATTGGTGGAAATTCTAAAACGTCGACAATTACTTTTATACATATTTATTTTTTTATTATTGGGGAATAATGATTTGGCGTTTTCCATACCATTAACATAAATTATATGGCTACAACAGGTGTTATTTTGTGGTCTAACATTTTTATTTTTTTTGTTTGATGGTATTTAGTACCAGTGTCTAACGTAAATCTGAGATTTAAATATGTCAAAGGAAGGGACAAATGAATACAGATAAAAAACGTGCATGATTTTTATTAGGTAGGACCGTTTACTGAGGTCTTACGATACTTAGACCACCTAAAGAGGATTATCCAGTGCATCATAAGACCCATATCTGCCAGTTCTCTTTTGTTTACTTACCTTTGATAGGTAAGTCCTCATCATTATATATGACATATTGGATTATTTACCAAACCGAGTGACTAATCATCATGCTGACCATTAGGGAACATTTCTTACCATTAAGTAGGATGAGATGGGGGTGGCTTGTGTCTCATATTCTGATTATCAATTCAATAATCAAAAACTGAGCTCTTAGAGGCTATCTTGATCATTATTCAAGACTATAATGGCTGGTTTGGAGCTCCCGTTCTTTAAAGCCATTTTGAACTGAAAACTAGCATAGAGGCAGCTCTGCGTGCTTCCAGGGAGCTATATGTGATTTTCGGGGTTTTCTCCGCGTTGAATAAATTCTGTTTGTAGAAAAACCATTGTTTTGCCGAAGTTTCGGCAAGGTCACACTGGCCATTGTCAAGTCAGATCAGGTCCGTTTCTTCTAGATGTTCAAAGAGAACATATCTAAGACGCCGTGTGCGCAGCAAAGTATTTAAGCGAAGCATATATATGTGTAGGTGAATTAATCACTGAGCATCGTTCTATGACTGTCTTTGTTCATGAGTAATGTCATACTTTGGTAAAGATCCATCGGATAGACTACTTAAGATTAGATCAAAGATAAGTTCTGACCATAAGTTGAATTGTTAAGGTTATAGTTAAAAATTTTGACGTTGTCCTCGAATTTTATAAAACTTTTTATGAAACTATTGTATTGTATTGTTCTTAATGTACGTTTCAATTGCCCGTATGATTAATTTTAAGGCTGAAAACTGGTTGTTTGTGATTTGATACATATAAAACGAAGGTATTGTGATAAAAGCATGAATCAGCTATTTTTATAAACATGTTATGTGATTTTTAACTAATAAAGGTATACTGTTTACCTTTATATTCATACTGGTTTAAAATAATATGTTATTTGTAAATTGTAAGTTAATTTTTTAAATACATACATATATAAATTGTTATTTTGTTTTATTTTATATTAACATTGACCACTTTAAAGGTACAAATGGTCTTCAGGATCAGAAGGTTTAAACTATCAACTCTTCAATATTGCCATATAAATCATTCTCATTTATTTTTGTCTACATAGAGAAAAGAATGCCAAGATCAATTAAAGATAATATAACAAAATGTGATTGGGGAGCATATCAATAAATTTATACTAGATCAATACCAAGTTAATTCCAGAACATATACCTACCAAATCAATCTTGGATTATGGTGGCTTCTGGGTTCAGTACCAAGATCTCACTTAACTAAAGTGGATCTCAGTCTCAGTTCAAATGAAATAAGCCTTCCTTGCACGTAAGACGTCTATTTCTGACGTAAAAGTATATACTTAAGTGTCAAGACTATATTCATAATCATTTACTATAAAGGTGTATGTATAAGTATTTGCCTACTTATTACAAGCCTGCATACTAAATTCAGTGAATTTCATGAAAACGCGATTGGGGCTGTCAATTGTCTAAGATGTCATGTCAAAAATAAAATAAATAAATGAATGGCACATTTTCTAATATCGTTCTGAAGCTATTTTCTTGTGGCATTTTAAAGTAATTACTATTTAAATGTGAATTAGCCATAATTAAAGGTTAAAGTAAGTTTATTGACGTTTCAATTTCCGAAGTGGAAATTGCAACGTCAATACACTTACTTTACCCTTTATTTGTGGCATATTCCCATTTAAATAGCACATTTTTTAGTTTTATACTGATTAAATGCTACAAGGTGACAGCTAGAAGATTTTAAAAAAATATTAATACTGTGTCCAAAAGCAAACATTACTATGTCGCAACTCGACATCTCCGATCGGTACTCGCCGATATGATACTCACCATTGCTAATGCAATTTCACCTGTATATCACATCCCTGCACCTAAATAGTTTTCCTTCAGACCAAATGATTGGGAAAAGTGGCATTTTAGATTTAGGAAGTTTAGATCCGCCTTGGGAGATACAATAATCCTAAAGAAAATCAAGTAAATTTCATAATTTATTTGTTGGGCCTCAGGCTGAAGCTGTTTTTTACTCGTCGAAAATGTCTGATAGAGAATCAAAGGACAATGATGTAGTCACTACTAAATTTCAAAATCATTTTTGCATCGAGAAAATGTCATTTATAAACGTTATCTGTTCTATAGTCGCTATCAACTAGAAGAGGAGACTGTGAAAGATTTGATACAAGCACTACATTTTAAGGCTAATGACTGAATTTCAAATTGGTTTTAAAGACGAAGCCATAAGGGACCAAGTTGTTGTAGGTATCCGTAACAGAACATTATCTGAAATACTTCAGGTTAGATTATGGGTTAGCTTTAAAAAAGGCGGTTACTTCAGCAAGACCGTCAGAATCAATAAAAAGACAACACTATGATTTAAGATGTAACTTAAGCTATATTGACATGCAAATCAAAGAAATAGAGTCGAAATAAACGCAGCAGTCATGTATTATATTAAAACCTGTTGTGTAATAATTGACTACAATGTATTGAGAGGAAGAAAAGGCACCATAGAAACATAAACGGAGAAAATAGAAATACATTGTTCAACTTAGATAGCCTAGACAATGAAAGCACACATCTGCTCTATTCCTGGATATTAACACAAAAATTTAATGAAGCCCAGAAATCGATGAAAATCCGAGAAGAAATAAAGCTAGGTAATAATATAACTAGGTTGAATATGAGTTTATAAAAAAAGCTATTATAAAAGAGGCAGCTGAAGCTCTAGGAAAACAAGATCCAAGAGCAACCAAACCTTGTTGGTGGAACAGGAAATGGAAGAGAAGATCAATAAAAGAAGAAACTATCAAAAGGTATTTGAAAAGGGAGATAGATGAACAAAAACAATATGTAGTTGAATAGAGAGGTAAAATAAGAAGTAAGCATAAAAAATAAGGCATTAGAACAAGTGCGAATAAATAGACAACCATCTAGGAGGCACAAAGAGTTCGAAGCATGGAGAGCCTTACAAACTGTTAGAACAACTGATAAAAAGCATTAGATTAAATATGGTATCTGACGAAACAATGGATAAAGCACTTTGAGGATCTGCTGACGGAGAAAGAGAAAAGTTTCTACAAACAAATGAACAAATACAAGCTGAAAAAAATAGAGCTAAAAACAGACTAGGTGAGAGCTGCAGTTAAGGGGATGGAATTTAAAACAATCCCAAATCCAGGTGGAATACATCCAAAGTTATATAGTTCACAGAAAATGTTTAAATGATTATTTGAAAGGCGTTTAAGCGGCGAAGTTCCAGAAGAAAGGAAATAGTGCTACATCTCTGCAATACATAAGAAATACACAGAATCTGCTTCAGCAAATTAACAAGTAATATCAACAATAGGCAGATTATACTCCAAAATATTACAAAACCTAGTAGAAGTAGACATTAAAGACAAACAATCTAAAGAACAAGCAGAGTTCAGAGCTGAACAATCTATCATAGATAATTTATTTACACTAAAAATCTGCATAAAAAAAAGAGTACCGGGAAATAGAGAAACTCATATAGCCTTAATAGACTTAGAAGACGCATATTATAGTCTGCCGATTATACAGTTGTGCAAGATAGTGACGAATTTGAAAGTAAATCCAGTTCTTATGAAATCCGGAAAAACGACGATGTCATAATTCTCCCGACAACAGTGTACAAAAGGTAGCGAATGAACATTTAAATCTAACTTAGATACGCAGAAAGGTACTACTTATGGGTCAAAACAGGTTCATACCATACTGAATGTCCACAGGATAGGCGTACGAATATGTTAAAATGGAAGGGAACTTGTTAAAGAAATAAAGGGAATTGTTAAAGAAATTACAAGAATAAGATAAAGTTGATAAAAATGCTTATTTACAGCTAATAAGAACAATAATTATAAATAGTGTAAAAGATGAGTATTTCAGTATTTGTCAAAGCGATTGCTCAAAGGTCGTGTCAAATACATAGGATAGACAAGACATCGTGAAAAACAAAAAAGAAGCAGGAAGCAGGATTACCTGTCAATTTTTTGACATATTATTTGAATTATTATTTTCTTTAAATCCAAAATATTGTTTTTAATTTACTATGTTATAATTTTAAAAAATATGATAATAAATGAGAGTAATGAATACATTAAAAATTTTAAATTTACGGCTTAATACATTGATTAGGAACATGTGTACGTCGAAAAATGGTGAGCTAGAACAAAACCTCTAAATTTATTTAAGTATACATTTTTTTTATTTATTCACAGAGATTATAAAAAATTTGAGGGAATATTTAAAATCCTGATCTAAATACTAAAATAAAAAAATTAGATGGACATATTCAAAAAATTAAAACAGTTCAAATATGTTGAGTGTTCCTTATATTAAATTCCTAGACCTTCACATACCTTTTTCGAAATCATATATGCGGTATTACAAATGTTGTCTCTATTTTAGTAATATTAATAGAAAAAATGGGTAGCATAACTACAATAGGCATAAACAGACCAGAAAAACGCAATTGTGTCGATTCTACAACAGCAAAACTTCTAAAAGATGCCATAGAAGAATTTGAAAATGATAATGATTCTTTAGTTGCTGTTCTTTATGGTACAGGTGGAAATTTTTGCTCAGGTTTTGATATGGAAGAATTAGGTAACTTAGAAAGTAATTCGAATGTATATAATGTGCAAGAAACAGGTTTAATGGTAAGTAAAATGAATATAAATATATATTTATATATTTAAAACATATATTTTAACTATTTTATATTACTTATCAATAAGTAACTATTAGAATAAAATTTCTCAAGAATATTTACTTTTTAACCTACGCTTAAGTACAATTATTATTATATAATGCAGCATGTTTTATATAACACAAATTACAATAAAACCAGATATCGAAGATGTGGATAGATAATCTTCAATAATTATTGGTTATACTTATAAGAAATTTTTACAACAGCAACCATCTCAAAATGAATGGAGAACTGAAAAGTTTATGATAAATGAATCCGCAAATCTAATGTTAATCTCTTCCATTTACTTATCTATAGTTCTTTCACAATCTTTTTTTCTGTGTCCCATTTCTTTCTAAAACATGTAACAGATAGCAACATAAAAATATTCAGAAAGAGTATTTATGCACATATATTTAATTGGTTGGCATTGAGAATATGTTAGTCCTTAACCAATCAAATCATGAGTATCTTCTTAGTGGATACCCAGTATTCATCAAGTCCCAATACTAGCTCTTGATTAAGAGAGGGAGCACTTGTGTCTCATCATCAAACCATTTTTCGTTGCTCAAGAGCTTACTGCTACTGCATCAATAGATCTTACATCCTAGCAAGATTAGACATTGAATATTACTTAACACACTATACAATTGAATGTATTGCCACTCAGAATCCTGATTCAGCACTCTACTTACTTGGGGATTATAATTTGCTGTAGGCTTCATAGGCTCAACCAGATGAAGATGTTTTATTAACACATTATCTAGTGGGATATTCTGCTACTGTTATATAAATATAAAATGTATATTTTAATAAAAAAACGAATATTTTAGGTTTAAAACAAGTTAACGGTATACACAACTCTCAGAATGTATCCTTAGATTTATTATTTTGTAATCATTCCCAATTAGTAACTATAGTTAAATCTTCTTTCCCATAGTGACCCTAATGAAATAGAAACTATAGTGACTTTTTTTTATTAGATGTTAAAGTATGGCAAATTATATGCCAGTGAAAAGTTTGTTTCTTCTAGCTTTTCCCAGATGGTACCTTCTCAATCTCAGGCATACAATATGGGATAAAAAGAGGGCTCACAAAAACTTCAAAACTCACTCTACCAAAATGACAATATTACCTTCCAAATAAATTCTGTCAATTCATTAAGGAAACACTATGGTATTCTCATGATATCTCATCTCATTTTCTCATAAGGTGTATTTATACTTTAAGTAAACTCATTTACATGCTGTTTAACCCATCACCAGCCAGTGAAAGTTTTTGTAATGTATGGAAAACAATTTTGTCATCCCAATAATAAATCTAGTGATAAGTCTAATGTAAAAAGCTATTGTCCCATCAGCAAGCTAAGTGTGATTCTCAAACTATTTGAATCACTTGTAACAAAATTCCTTTCATTTGAATCGCTTGTAAAAATATTATCATTGCTGAGAAGCATGGTTTTACAGCTGGTAAAAGTTGGTAGTGTGTCAGTGATCTCCATCGCCTTATTATTTACAATAAAAGTATATTCGTCATATGCTAAAATTGAAAACATTAATACATATGTAATTTTTACTTGATGGGCAAGAGTTTGTTTTAATTTTAATTTTAATTTGTTACTGTGTATATTATATAGATTATAGGTAAATAATTATATATCGATTTAGATGTCATTTGTTATAGGGGCTTCCATGTCATGTTAAAAAACCCACAGTAGCTGCAATAAATGGCTACGCTGTAGCTGGTGGATTAGAATTAGCCTTAATGTGTGATCTAAGAATTATGGAGGAAACAGCAGTAGTAGGATTATATGGTAGAAGATTTGGTAAATATTTTATTTTTTTACAAAATATGAATTTTTATTTAGGAAAGTTGTTTTAATGTTATAACAAGAGAATACATCCATATTCAATAAAATCTATAATACATTTATTGCTCTTTTGAAGATATCTAATGCAAAAAAGTAAAACGAATCATTAGCTTAACTAGACATTTACTCAAAATCTTCTTAAAATAATTCAAAAAAGAATTTATAGTTTCACATAACTATATAGTTTGTTTAAGGATGCTGTAGATACAAGGGAACAATTTTTTGTTACACAAGTTGTGTTCCAGGCTGTGGAGATGTCAACTATGATATATATGGATATTTGATAGATAAAATATGATAAAGTATTATTTATATTAAACAGCACTGGAATCGAGGACAGAGATCTTAGAATAATCAACAAACTGTATTATGGCCAAACAGAAAACATCAGGACAGACAATTAATGGGGCGAAAATTTTATGACAAAGAGAGGTGCCAGACAGAGGTGAGTCTTATCACCTCTCTTTTTAATATCTACTTTTGGAAGATATTAATGAGGGCATACTGATAAATTTGGAAAGTCTGAATATTTCAGATATGCAGATGACACATCTTCGCAGATATTAAGCAAGGTCTACAAACACTACTTACTAAGGTAGTAAAAACGAGTCAATAGTAAGACCTCAAATTTAACACTAAAAAAAAACAAGTTTATGATTGTTAGTAAAAACCAAACATTGCCACAACAGTTAATAATCAATTCATAGCCAATAACATAGCTTACATACATACAGCTAAGGTAACAGTTACATTTATTTCTGTACCAATATAAGCAGTCAGTGGGATCATTCACGTGAATAGCGTCTATAGATGGCTCATTAAGGAATGTGAATAGAATATCTGCTTCACATAATGAGAAATTAACAGTTATATGGTCTACTGTATAATAATACTGCAACAAAAAGTTCAAGGCAGAGGAGCACCGGACAGACAAAGAATTTCCTTACTCTATAATGTAATAATCTTAATAAAAAATGTGTAAAATTGTGTAAAAGGGAAAAACTATTATTTATTGATAATAAACACATTGTAATTTTTTATTCAACATTATATTTGTGCTATACAGGTGTACCTATAACAGATGGAGCAACAGTAAGGCTTCAAGCAATGATAGGTTTATCTAGGGCCTTAGATATGATACTTACTGGAAGATCTCTGAATGCCGAAGAAGCTTTCCAGTGGGGTATGGCGAATAGAATTGTTGCATGTGGTACAGGTTCGTACATAAATTTTATATTATATATTTTTTGAACACTCACCGGTAAAAAGTTATCATTAACCTGTTTTAGTCCACTGCAGGGCATAGGCCTCTCCTGTTTGTATCCTGAGTGCACATTCTTGTGCAGTATGGATCGAATTTTTCCGCCGAAAGGTGTGTCCACCTTTCATCCTTTATCCATGCTACGTGGCCAGCCCATCTCCATTTCAATCTGCAAGCTCTCTTCACAACATCTTTAACTCTTGTTCTGTTTCGTAGGTCTTAGTTTCTTGTCTTATTTTTACTCCAATCATTGAATGTTCCATCCTTCTTTGTGATTTTTTTAGTTTTGAGGCATTGTTTTTTGTTAGGGATAGTGTTTCCGCACTGTACGTTATTACTGGCAGAACACTGATTGTTTCACATTAATCTGTATGTAACCGCCTTTAAATATGTTTTTAAGAGCTCCCTATGCTGATATAGTATATATAGCAAAAGTAAAAGACATGATACAAGGAATTACGACACTAAAATGGAAGTGGACAGAACATGTTGCAAGATTTAAAGACAACAGGTGGTCATTAAGAATAATAAAGTATCCCGTGCAGACAAGTGAAGCAGAGGCAGATCACCAACATTGGAGTGACTATATAAAGAGTAGAGGGACATAGGATTAGTGCAGCTTAAGACAGAGCCTAGTGGAGCAGTTAAATGGAGGCCCATGTCCAGCAGTGGACTCAACACTAGGCTGGGAGTTGATGATATATATATATATATATATATATATATATATATATATATATATATATATATATATATATATATATACTCCTGGTAAAAAAATCGGGACACTTACATTTTGTATGTTTTTTTAATTTTGTCAGGGAGTGGTTATAATTTTTTTTATAACAGCAATCTATTAGTTATAAACATTGTAATAATAAGCGTCTTTGGGATTCGAAATAAAAATTGACTTGGGAGAGGTCAGTCCAATGACCGGATCTCTAGTATGGAAAAACATGACATTCCGATAATAGGGTATATACATACATTTTACGTTTACAAACAATACATATCGTCCCTTGAGAGCAGAACTATACTATGTCACAAAATGAAAATTTTACAGGAGAGGTTTTTTTTTGTTTTTGAGATCTCCTTACGTAAAATTGTAGTAATAAATTAAATTGAAATATTTTTTTAGTGCCCAGATACATGTTTCTTTACCTAACATTCTCTAAAATTACGAAATTATGAAATAAGTGGACATAGTATACTCACAAGTTTTTTAATAATTCTATGTAAAGTATCGGTATAGGTTACTACTTTTGTAATGTGACATAGAATAGTTCTGATGTAATAATAATAATTAATAATAAACAATACCCACTAGTTTAAATCTTTTATTTGAAATAAAACACATTTTTAAAAAGATCTTTACAATGAATAAAGAATTCGAACTTAAAAATAATCCAAAATACTGTTACTAGCGATAGAAATAAGAAAAATCCTAATTCAATTGTCATTGTCTGAATCTTTTGCTGTTTCTTTCTCAGAAAATGGTAAATTTTTAAAAAAATTGTGATAAGGATTCAATATAACTCTCTTGTCACACAGAAATTTTAAATGGTCATACTTTTTTTTGGATATGGGAAGTAATGTTGTATTAAGTGGTTTTAAGCAAAAGTCTCTGGCATTGACGTTGAGTGACTTTCTTCCTTTTTTAGATATAAATATTTTTTTAAATGGATCATCGTTACTGTTAGAATATTTTATGAAAACTACATTTGGGATATGAAAGTCTGTTTCAACAATTTTAATTTTATTCCACGTGACTTTTTCATTTTGTTCATCCTTGTCCCAGTTGATTGTCGTTTTTTCTTGTAGACTTTTTAAATTCAGTATGTTTGCTTGCTCTAGTTCAATTACAACGTAAGGTCTTTTCGCAGACCTAACGATTGTATACCATTGTTCAGGAGTATAAACAGATACATTCCTCGCAGCCTTCTCTATAACACTATGTACTGAGTCCCCTTCAGACTGTGTATGGCCTTTTTCTAAAAATGTATGGCGAATTTTTATTTTGTCTTTTTGGCACAGGTAATTGTATAACGAAAACAAATATTTGTTTCTGTTTTGACCAGAACAGTTGTCCGAATAGAACGAGAACTCTCTTACACCTTTTTGGATCTGATTTTTAATAAAAAGAAGGAGACAGCTGCCAATTTCTGAGGATCCCCTTTTTGCAATACATTCATACCACATGTAGCAAAATGAATCTTTAGTTGCTAAGTCGAAGACCGTGAAATTATACGTACTGAGTTTTAATTTATAGTACGCAAGACCAACGTCGGATTTCGGCGTTGAAAGCACCTGTTGTAGATCAAACGCGGCTGCGCAAAATGTCGTATTCTCTTTAGCTTTTTCTTTGTCGATATTTTTCAGATCCCTCGCCATGTTCTTGTTTCGAATATGCAATTGAAATGTTTCTTCTAGTTTTAATTTTTCTTCTGCAGATGAATGTTCGTAATCGTGACAAGTATCACACAAATCTTTTTTGGGGCGAAAAAAAGACATATTGAACTCGGTATTAAATATTGTTCTGTATAAACTTTCCATCGCTTTTTGTTCGATATTGTTATTTTGACAATATTCTTCATAGAGGCTATACATTTTGGATATATTTAAAGTCGCAGGTAAATACAAATGTGTTGTTTTTTACCGACAGTAGTGACTTTCAACAGTTTCGAAGCAGTTAATATGGTCGCGAATGGATTGTTTAACCGATTCATCTAACATTGAATTTTTACAAACTTTACCTCTTTTGTCTTCACGTACAACTCCCGTGGAACCAATCTTATTAATTACAGTCCTAATCATCTGAGCGCTAATACTTAAAGTATGAAGAAAGAAAAGTTTGCAGACTTGAACTTTCTTAGTGTCGACTTGAAGGTAATAGACGAATGTAAAATTTCGTCTGGAAGTTAGGTCCTCGGTTGTTTTATCTGCGTTATTTCGGATTCGTGTTCTTGCCTTATTGTTACATTGAACAAATTTTGAGATATAATCTCTTTGTCTGTTTATATCTGCAAGATTCCAATATTCCAAAAATATCTTTTCTCTGTCTCCTTCTTTTATTTTATCAGAACATTTCATCCTGCATTTACACGAAACCTTAATTTTTCTTTCAGGTACTAGATTTCCTTTCCAGTTTATGTAAGACTTGCCGCTGTTTCTCGATGCTTTGATTTCAGTTCTTCTCCAGGTGTTGTATTTGCGTTTTCGTTTACGGTATTTTTTTTCTTTTCCGCTTGTGTCTTCCACATCGGAACTATCAAATTCAGAGTCATTAATTGGAACTTGATTATGACGGCCAACAGTAGCTTTTAATTCATAATTGGGGTCATTATCTTCGTCATCTCCTCCAAACGGGTCCGATTCTGAAGAAGATAGACTTAAATCATCAAGCAATACATTTGAAGACGGACCAGGTAAATTCATTGTTAACTTATCTTCCATCATATTATGTGATGTACTAATTACATCAACTGTGGTTAGCAATGGCTCCTTCACTTGGCTGATATGAAATGAATCGGGATAAACTGATGACTCAGATGTACAAAACTGACTTGAAACAACGTGCATTGAAGACAACAATGACACATCTGATTCACTAGTAGATGTTTCCCTTAATAACAGATAAGATGGAGGTACCAAGTTTTCACACCTGGTCATTAAAGAACGGACATCTTTTACATAGTTTGCCACATCTGAAGTTGATTTGTAGGGAGAGTTTTGAACAGTTATTTTCTTATCTGAAATGAAAATAATATGTCAGTACCTACTATCTTTTAATTCATTTCAGATGAGATAAATTTTATGTTATGAAATAATTATAATTAAGTAATGAACGACGAAATAAAGTATGACTAAGAAACACATGCTATCTACTGAAAAAAGTATTTTTTATAATTATATAAATTCGCATTACAAAATATTTTTAGGTAATAGTTAATAGGCACGATTTTTTTATTATCGATTTTACTTACCTAAACACCTATTCTCCTTCCCTTTCATATTTTGAAACATTCGTTGAATCCTTGGATTATTCATATTTTACTACAGAAGAAATGTCGCAGAAAAAGTGTATCTCCAATGAAATCCTATACTAACATACCAAAACTAGGTCAGAACAAGTCGATCTCCATTAAAATTCTACTTTATTCATACAAAATATAGGCAGAACAAGTCTATCTCCACCACTGCAATATACTACTAAAATGAAAACAGATCAGAACAAGTATATGTCCATTAAAATTATTCAACGCACACTCATTAAGTATACCGTTGCCTACATAGCATCCTTCTGCACTGAACTGACGTCGCTTCAACACATAGACTAGTTAGTAAGGTGTATTTTTTACTGGTCTCCCCTCCCACTTGGACTTCGGCTGATTCTGCTGCAAATCAAGCATCCGTTAATGGATACGTTCGGCGTAAAATCGCATAAAATGAAATTTTGGACATACAATAGTTCTGCTCTCAGGGGACGATATATTATTTTACAATTGCGGTGAGTTAGAATACTTATTTATAAATCAGGTCTAATGTATTTTTACGTTTCAGTCTATGAATTTTTTTATTGTTATCAAGCAAGTTTATTGCCAGGGCATTTGGATGGTTTTCTTTACCGGATAGTCGATTTAATGGGGCGCGTGACCATGAAACAAAAATTTGACATTTGGCAAAAAAAGATTATTTATCGTGTTTAGTAGCAACAGAATTTTTGCATTTTTTATTGCATTTACGAATTTTCACGTTTATTCTGATAAATTCAAATCATTGTTGATTAGTGTTTTCAAACCATGTTAGTATGACTTCCGAAAATAATGCAAATGTTGTGGCATTAGATGAAGATGTGACAGTATAAGTTATATTGTAAATCAGCTGAATATTGCTAAAAGTACCGTATATGATGCTCTTACGAAGTATCGTCAGGATACAAAATACACTAGAAGCCCAGGATCAGACAGAAAAAGGTGCAGAGATAACGTTTTTAAAGATTTCCGCATTACGGACATGCTCTTTACCGTTAAGTGTTAGTTGTTTGTTAGAAACTCGAGGAACTCATATTTCTGCACGAACTGTAAGAAGAGTCCTGTATGAAATTAATTTACGTTCTCATAAGCCAGTAGCATGCCCTAAATTAACATCAGCTCATCGAGCTAAGAGGATGAGATTTACGAATGATCACAGAGACTGGACTGTTCAACAATGGAGTGTTGTAATGTTTTCTTACGAATCCCATTTTTTGCTTATGATCTTTAGACAGACGCGAACGTGTATGGAGGAGACCCGGAGAACGATTTGCACCTTGCTGTTTTTCACCCAGAATGCTGTTTGGCGACTGAGGTATTATGGTATGGGTGGGTATTTCTTTCAACAGACGCACCGAATTAATTTTCACCGAACATGGAACTCTAACAGCAGACAGATACATACGACAGAGTCAGGAGGACGCCCTACGCCCCTTTCGTTGGGGATAATTTCTTATTTATGCAGGATAATGCGCATCTATAATAATAATAATGACTGCATAGTACTAGGCGATTTCAATGTTTCAAGGTTTATAGATAATGATATGTCTGATTTCAAAACTTCTGTAGTTTTAAGTTTTGCGGGCTCTACTGGCCTTAGACAATTTAACAATGTTGTTAATCACTTGGGTAGACTGCTAGATTTGGTCTTATCGCATTTCAGTTGTGAAGTGAAGCATGATGACTCACCTTTGGTCTATGAAGACTCTCATCACCCAGCTCTTCTAATAACATTTACGGATATATTTGTAAAAGAGCCTAAATTTAGGTATGGTTTGGAGCAATTAACTTTAAAAAAGCAAATTTTCCTGCTTTATATCGAGAACTGTATGAAACGGATTGGAACTCTCTGGATACTTCTAATGACGTTAATGAAACTTTAAATAACTTTTATGATAAGATTTTTTCTGTGTTTAATAAGTATATTCCAGTTTACAAAAACTTTAGCCATAAATACCCACCCTGGTTCGATGCTGATATCATTCACAACATCAAATTAAAAGCAAAGTTTAGAAAAAAGTTTAAACGATTCAAAAATCAGTGTGATTTGCTTGAGTTTTAACGGTTAAGACACCTTGTCAAATGTATATGTCGAGAATATCCAAATTGCTTTATCCATCAACCCCAAGAAGTTTTGGTCGTACGTAAATTCGAAAAATAATATTTCCAGAATTCCTGGTGTGATGAAATATAATGATATTACTACCTCCGACCCACAAAATATTGTGAATATGTTTGCAGAATTTTTCAAGAATGTTTTTCTGTCATCAGATATTAATTTCAAGGTTAACTCTTCCTCAATTAACGCAGATTACTTAAATTTTTATCCCATTTTAGAGTCTGAGATAATTTTGGCTAGTAAGAAATTGAAAGACAAAATGACGTGTGGACCTGATAATATTCCATCCTTTTTGGTTAAGGATTGCATAGGTGCCTTAACTGTGCCACTATTAAAAATTTTTAATTTATGTCTTTTTAACAAGGAATATCCGAGTCTCTGGAAGGAGTCAAAAGTGTGCCCAATATTCAAAACTGGTGAAAAGGGTCAGGTAGAAAACTACAGACCAATTTCCATTATTTGCAATCTATCGAAAGTCTTTGAAATAGTTTTGTATAATCGTATTTACTCACGCACTCGTAATCAGCTGTCTCAATATCAACATGGTTTTGTCTCCAACCGGTCCACTGTGACAAACTTATTAATGGTCACACAATATATCTCAGCGGCCCTAGATAATAGAAGTCAAGTTGACGTCATATATACTGACTTTACGAAGGCGTTCGACAGAATTCACCACGGCGTATTACTTTCTAAATTGTGTCTCTTTGGTCTTTCTGAGGATGCCGTGACTTTTATGAGGTCTTACTTGTCAAATAGAACGCAGTTTGGTGCTTATAATGGTTACAAATCGGAAAAGTACCTAGCTTTTTCAGGGGTTCCACAAGGTTCTAATCTAGGTCCATTATTGTTCTTGTTATTTATTAACGATCTGTGTGAATCAATTATGCACCATGTTTATGTTATGCCGATGATTTAAAGATTTATTCATTGATAAGCGACCTTAATGATTGTCATTTTTTGCAGAGTGAACTGAATCGTGTACATGAATGGTGTAATGCAAATCATTTGAATCTTAATGCCAATAAGTGCAAAGTAGTTAGTTATTCTAGGAAACAGTCTAATTTATACCATCCTTATATTATCAACGGCAATGAACTTGAACGTTTAAATAAAATTAAAGACCTTGGAGTTACATTTGATTATAAACTCACCTTTGTTGAACATGTAAATTTAAAGGTTAAAGAAGCACTTAAATCTTATGGATTCATAATTAGAAATAGTCGAAATCTCACTAATACTAAGGCAATTAAATTACTTTATTACACTTTTGTACGCTGTAAACTGGAATATGCCTCTGTCATTTGGTCACCTTTTTATGATGTACATATCCAACTTATAGAGCAGGTGCAGCGTAAATTTTTAAAATTTTTGTCTTTCAAAATTAACGGGATATATCCTAAGAGGGGCATCAGCAATAGTGAGTTGTGTAGCGGTTTGGACGTAGTATTATTAGAATCTAGACTAATTAATGCCTCCCTAATATTCCTGTACAAGCTACTACATAATCTCATTGACTGCCCGGATATTCTTCGACAAATAAATTTTAACGTTCCATCTTATCCAGTGAGAAATTCGATTACGTTCAGAAATACACAAGCTAGAACTAATCTTATGTTAAATTCTCCTCTATTTCTCATGTGCAACTATTATAATTCCTTAAGTGCTTACTGCGATATATTTCACTGCAGTTTAAAGCAGCTTACTAGGATGGCTGAGATCTACCTAGGTGATTGAGTAGTTTCTTTATGTTAAGGTAAAATACTCGATAAATGTGTTATTTAATTAGTACTTATGAATTATTAATATATCATTTAACTTTAGTATTGTATTTTGTCCTATAAATGGATTCTGTTGGACAATAAACGCTATTATTATCTACATACTTCGCGAATCGTCATGTAATACCTAAATACTGTCAGAATTCCCGTTTTGGATTGGCCCGCTTGTAGTCCTGACATGAATCCATTAGAACATTTGTGGGACATTTTAGGAAAAAAGAGTAAACAGAGTGCCAGAAACGATTCAAGAGCTGAAAATAGCGTCAAATAAAGAATAGAAACATAGTCTGCAAGAACACATACAGCTATAACTAGGCGTATTGAAATCCTCCGCAGATGTAGGGGAGGCAATTAAAATTTTATTTTTTCTTTTGTTTAATTTTTTGAACAATGTTAATTTTGCGTTATAATTGTAATAACTTGCGTTAGTTATTACTTTCTTTTGGGTTACTTATTTCTCCTATTATTATTTTTTTAGTGTTTTCAATAAACAATTTCTATTATTAATGTTTACTTCCTCCCAATTTATCCAACAGATTTAAAAAAAAAAAAAACATAAAAAGTGCAAGTGTCCGGATTTTTTTAACCAGGAGTGTATTTGGCCACTTGAGACTTTGACTTAAAATTGATAAGGCAGCTATCTCAATTAACTTTATTTTATTCCTAGACCTTACTCCTTCTTCTTTTTATTCTTTACTGTGATTGATGATAATTATGGTTTATTCTATCAGCGGCTTCACACAAGAAAATTCATTACATTAACATTAGATTATTAGAGAAATTATTTTATTATTAACTTTTTTGTGTTATTATCTACAACCACATTGGTTTTTATTTTTTAGCTCTGGGCCAAGCCATAAACTTGGCAACATCATTGGTAAAGTTCCCTCAAGAATGTTTAAACGTTGATAGAACCTCAGCATATAATGCAGCCTATAACAACGTGTACCAACAATTATTGCATGAAGAACGCCAAAATTCACAGAAAGTTTCAGTAAGAAATATAGTGGACGGCGCCAAAAAGTTTTTATCGGGACTAGGAAGACACGGGAAGACCTATAATTTAACAGAAAAGACTATTTGTGATTGGGAAAAGGAATTCAGAGTTGATAATTACAGCAAACCAAAGAGTAAATTATAATATTTGTTATTTTTAATAAACGGTAAAGTGTTTTTGTTATTTGGTTTTTTATTCATTTCTTTCCACGAATTTCTGTTACTGTAGTTCAGTTTTCATAATGGTACAATTATTGGAAAGCCAATATTGTAGCACACCTTACGTTAGTTCAACCCATGATCTATTAACAGCATGATAACCATATGCTTTGGAGTATGCATGTGCCTCTCCTTATCGGGTACAAGGAATTTTAAATAATTGTTTGTGTAAATTGTTTATTAACCCACTTACTACACAAACACACTGTTACATAATCAAACCTCAGCAAAATAATACGTCCGAGACCCTGACCCATTAGTAGATATAAATTGAACACTGGCGTCCGATGAGGACGAATATATTTAGATTTAAATCATGATCATGAATGTGTTGCTTGTGGGAGTCCATTTCAAAAGGTAAAAGAAATAATAAGTTAGACTTACTCACAATCAATTTAATTTAACTAATCGGACGACCGGTTTCGCTTTCTATAATATGCAAAGCATCTTCAGGTCACGATACAAAGTTAAAATGCTGAAAATAATAATCCCATATTAGGGTGTTGTCTATATTTAGATTTGTCGATCTCAGTTAGGTGTCCGACCTAACTCAACAATTTCATATATATTGGAACGTAGCTGAAACCAAAATAAAACGTATTTTTTAAATGTGTTTGTCTTCTGAAAAGACGTTAAAAAGGTGTTTCTACCATCATGCCGCCCGGTCCGAATGTACTAAGAAGCTAGTTTCTAACATCGCAATGCATCGTAGGCTCACTCAGCATGGGAATATTTTTACAAAGTTATTGTCGGAAACAATACTAAATTTTGTACCACACCTTATTAATAGCAGGAATAAATTTACTGTTACAAAATGTTTTAATCATAATCATGAAATAATCATAATCAAGAATAAATAGAAGTTCATAGGTATTAATTTTGATTAAAACTGTACTGCAACTAGTCATTTCAGGTGCATTATTCACCCGTGGTGATCTTAACAAGGTAAGTGAGTCTGGGACTATTTATGCTTTTGTTCTTAGGTTTCCAGAATACACAAAGCATATCAATCGAGTCCAGAAATGTCACCAGACATCTTCTATGTCCTTCACGAGAATTTACAATACCACACACGTAGTGTTATCGAATAACTTTAAGAAATATCAAGGTTATTGTATATATTACAAAAATATAATATTCGTGAATAATTAACCACAAAATTTGAACGGCTTACTATCAAACCTTATTATTTTCAAGTTTTTTGTCTAGACTTTTGCTACTGGATCTCAAAGGAATAACTGATGCGGTTTTGTAACTTTTGTGAGATGTCTCATTGGTTTTTCTTGAGTTTTTGCTTAGAGCACTCAAAGTAGAAGATCTCTAAAAAAAATTTGTCATATATCTAATAATATATTAATTTATATTAATTATTATTATTAATTAATATTAATCTTATATATATATATATATATATATATATATATATATATATATATATATATATATATATATATATATATATATATATATATATATATATATATATATATATATATTAGATATATCATTATAAGTGAAAATAAGTACTTGGAACTGGTCAATAGGCTATGCCAAGGCCATAAAAAAAAAAAAAAAAGTACTTGGAAAATGAACTTCGCGTAGATTACCTAATTAATGAAGAGTTAAGGATTGGTACCTAGATCTGATTATGAAAGTGAATAATATAGTTTAACATCATGATATGATATAATTAGTTATTCTGGTACCTAGTAATACTAAAAATAATAACGGTTTGTAAATTTAAAGAAATCTTAATTAATGAATAATAATATTGTAGTACTTATGTAGGTATCTTGTTTTAAATACATAAAAATGTTGCCAAATATCTAATATTATCTTTTAATATATTGTGTCCACAGTTTTGTCTTTGTTAGGTTTGGCATCACTGCTCCGAGAAATTCTCGTCACTGCATTTGAAACCAGCTCTAATAGGTATACATTATATGCTAAGATAGAGAGAATAGAAGCACAGAGAGGGTGGCACAGTGAAATTGGTGTTAAAAACAAAAGTATTAAATTTATTATCTTAAATATAAGTAATAGACAAGTCCTAATACTATAGAACAATAAATCTTACCCTAGATCTTCTTTTCATCATAGTGAAAAATTCCTGATTTTTAGTAGTTCCAGGTGCTAAGAAAGGTATTATGTGGTGATCTACAGATAAAAAATAAACTTTTATTGTAAAACAATTACAGGATGGATTCTATGGAAACAATATACATAATAAAACAAAATCAAACGGATATTCTGAACGGATATTCAGTTCATTTCATAATTATCTTTTTTCAGGATCATCATATCTAAGTTTCCGTTATGGTAAGTTTGTTTTAGAAAATAGTTATTCTGGTTATTGTTTACGTTCATTATTTTACGCTATATTAGCGATTAAGCTTAGCAGTCTTTTCGCAAAGTTACCTCCTAAAAACGAATACTAAACATCCTAAAATATTTTTAAATTCTTAGTTTGCGTATATGACTAACAAGATAATCCTTACATTCAGCTTTTAATTTTCTATGTACCGTCCCGAATTTACTTGCAAAAATTGTTTAATTAAGTATTAAGAAAAAAAAAATGACGTGAACTTAAAGTAACTCATTACTATCAGGTCAATTTTAATACAATACTCATGCAATTGTCTACTACATAAATCAAAATATTTAATGGCGCAGTTCTAATTTGGCTCCTAGTGAACCCTGGGTAGAGGTAAAGAACTAGAACCAAAAGCCTCTCATACTATCTACGGTATCCTGGACCAACTACATACTCTTGACATAGCGCCATGTTGATGATTTTTTTTACCTACCTTTTTTTCTACTACAGATTTTATCCACCAAGTACGTACCTTGCCCTATTTTACGACTAGTATAGTGTGATCAGTAAAATAACTTAAAGTAACACCTTAATAGTAATAGCTTAAAGTAATAAAACTTACTTTCTTTATAGACTAAGTAATACTCCATTTTATTGTTAAATAGTTCTATACCTTCATAGTTTGGGCTGTATAAGTGAATATTTAAAAACTTCATTTTTTCGTCAAGCATGTCAATGTTTTCTGAAAATTTAAAAATATATTTTTTGTTAAATATATTAAAAAATGTCCAATTAAATAGTTTAGTTGAGAACATCACGAGCATCGACACGAAGCGAAACAAATCTGACTTGAGAATGGCAAGTGAGCCCTTGCCGAAACATCGACAAGAAAATGATTTGGATGAAAGTAAAAATTATTCAAGTCTGAGTCAAACTCAGGAAACAATGTTGCGATTTGCGCAGTAGATGTCACAACACCGCTTCAACTGAGGGAACAAGAAATGCACATAAACCACCTGTCTAAGCAAGAATAAACCTCTGCATGAGCAATATCTCAATGAAATCAGCCAAGTCAATATGTCAACAATACAGCATTGAACTCAGTCCAGGTGCTACGGTATAAGGTAACCGCTTGCGAAACTTGTATAATTGTCCTTCGTTTTTTTTAATTTAATTATATTTATTTATTAATAAATTATATTTATTTATCTTTTGGCAATCGTACAAAATTTAGTATTTAACTAAACGAAAATGATAACTTTAAAACAACAATTTTATGCTTGTGCAGTAATGTGAAACCGCAATTTAATAAAAGTAAGCAATATACAACCAGTAATAAAAATTAATCTTATGTGACAGATTGCAAATTAATTTTTGTTTTTCTCATTACCATAACAACGAAAAGTATACTGATCACAATCATAAATTCAACCATTTTACATTATTAGCTCTTATTTCAATTTTTTGTAGTAATAATACATGATTTTAAAGTGTACCAATAAAGAAAAAATAGCGTAAAGTATTCGTGGATAACTGGCTACGCCGTCGTGTTCGAAAAATCGCGATACATACAATACTAAATGCTTCTCATAAACTAAATTTTATATAAAATGTTTATTTTACTACAAATCATGCATTTACACTCCCTATCTGTTGACACAAAACCTTTAAACAACTTTGAAATTTGAAGGAAATGAATTTCAAATAAGTGCAAAGTTGTTTGCTTTTTGAAACATAATATATTTACCAATAAATTATATTATACTAAACCCTATTCATTTTACAAATTCCCAATCGTCAATAGAACCACGTGTAAGCCAAATAGGGTCGTACTAATGTACGACCTATGTATCATATGATTTTTAAAAATATTTACGTTTGAAACTGTTAGTGTAAGAATTTCTTAAAATTTAATCATTATATCACAATTAAACTAAACTCTAAAAAATAACATGACCAGTAAATAACTTAACAATAACTATAACATAAATATAACACAATATATTAACTTAAAAATCAACACGATACAATTTGAATTTAAAATGCTGGCAAGTCGGGATCTGTAACATGAGAATCTGTCTCGCTTAATTAGGAAAGATGTTTCCTAAAACGGTGTTCCCTTATCGCCATTCAGGATCATGCCAACCACAAATTATCTGAAAATATATCGTCAATGACCTTCAGATGCAAAAGAATATTGATGGCAGGCCAAGAAACTATCCAACATCTTATTAAGGGATGTCAGGCATTTACTTCAACTGCATGTAAGACACGGCACGACTCAGTATGAAAGATCCTTCATGAGGAGATAGCTAACTAACCAGGATTTCTCAAAACAAACTAGGTAACTCCCTTATAATCCATACATTCCTGATAGTATGCTTGATAATGATAACTACCAGCTATTTATACTGAGACCCACCAGTAGTGGCGCATAATAGAGCAGATCTTATATAAGTTAATAAACTAAACTAATTGATGTGGCTATATCTAACAATAATCTGCGTCCATAATTCTGGAAATTTAAATACTAGAAGACGATGTAGGATGAAAAATACCCAGACGATACCTATTAATCTCCCTACTACTAAATTTATTCCGCAGAATCTCCTAGAAAACATAAAAAAGTTGGGTCTGAACGAATATCTCTAGAAGGCCATGCAGAAAGGCCTACTACTCTCGGCATCCAGATGTGTACGAAAATGTTTGGGAGACACTCCAGCATATTAAGTCACCCAGGGCTCGATAACACAGAAAGAGCCCAACCAGAGCTCAATCCTTTTGATACCGTAGGTATTGTCACCTCGGGGGAACAAATAAGGGTCTAACCACCGCAGTCGAGAGCTCCTCTACCCAAGGCCATTTACTGGGTATGGACTTGTAAATATTTATCTTCGGTGTCTTGCCTTGAAAAAGGCAAGATATTTCTTACATGACAATTTCTTCTCCGAAATAAAAACACCAAGTTAAGTTGAAACAATTCTCAGCCACAGAGTATGGAAAATAAATGCAGGAAGCAGAGCCCCGAGAGCACTAAGCTCTCGGAGAGCCCGTGAGGGACTGACTTGGCTGACCTGAAAATCGCCAATATTTATATGCGCTGTTCGAGAGATAAATAGGGATTTCCAGGTCAAGAGCCAATGGGAAAATTCGAGGCGGGGCGATGCGCATCGAAATGCGTACTAGTCCACAGACTATCGCATTCGATGACAGTATCTGGGATGGGTGAATTTCGCCTTAAAGGAAATGAGAGCTGAATAGTTTAAATCTGGATAATAAAATAAAAATGAATTACCTTTTTGATCCCTTGGTATGCCAACAATTTCAAGAATATAGTCTAGAATAATTCCAACGAAACAGTCTGGATTAAATAGAAGTCGTTTGTTTTCTATAACTGCAGACACAGTATCTTCATCAGCTTTATAATTTTTACGAAATTGACAAAAGTCAGTGTAAGCTGAAAAATTATTATTTAAAAATCGTTAAAATCGTTCATAGGTCCTAAAAAAGTAAAATTTATTATTACTTTTTTAGGACTTATGGCATACTTTATCTTAAATCTTAATGTTCTGAATATAACTCTTACTTACACATCATTATATTCAATTTAATAACAATAATCTACAATTAATTTGTTGTCAAATTGAGTGAGTCGCTGTATTATTTTATTAAAACGGTGCTATCTGTACAAATTCAAAAATTCGTGAGTTGGCAATAAAAAATTATTACCGCAATAAAACAATCCTTGAAGTAGCTGATAAAATAAATATTCCTAAAACTACAATGTATAATATAATTAAGCATTATGAGGAAACATGAACCATCTAAGGTACGCTGATGACATCGCATTGATAACCGATAAAAAAGAAGAATTATTTGAAATAATGAAAGAACTGGACGTAGAAGCTGGAAAGATAGTCCTTAATATGAATTTCAGCAAGACCAAAATCATAAAAAATACAGATGAAGACATCACAATGAGGATCGGACAAGAATAAATAGAACAAGTTCAGGATTATATATATTTGGATCAAACTATAAAACTTATGGACAGACAAAGAGCAATGGAAAGACAAATGTTGCACATAAGACTAATGGATAAAAAGAGAAACGAGTGGATAAGAGAGAAAACAAAAGTGAGAGATGTTAGACAAGAAGTTGCAATATTGAAATGGAGATTTGCCGGACACAATATAAGATAAAAAGAAGACCGATGGAACAAAATTCTTATAAGTTGGAGACCGTGGGAATATAAACGAAGCAGAGGAAGGACCCAAATGAGATAAGCAGATGATATCAAGTAGCACGTGGGCTCTAGGTGGATGACTGTAGCAACAGACAGAGAAGAATGGAAAGGTTTGGGGAGACCAAAGATGGACCACCATGGATGGACCATCATTGGACTATGTCCAAAGATGGACTAAAGAAGGCTAATTAGATAGATAGATGAAGTATCTTAGATAAAAAAGGTAAAAGACTGGGTCGTCCAAAACTGTTGACCAAGTTACAGCTGAATGAAATCACGAAACTGGATTAAATATGTTAACTGAATGCTGTCGCAAGTGGAAGCATAACCGTTTTTTTGCTGGTTATAGCATTATTCTATACTTAGCATTCTAATATTTAATCTATGGATTAAACTTGGATAGCAAATAGATATTCTTCACTTTCTCAGAGAAATAATATTCTAACATACAAAATCCTATTAAATTGTCCAAACCTTCCTTGAATATTGTATTCACTTATGAGGGGCAGAAGCAATATCAGTACCATAATAAGGCGTATAGTCCTGGACTTGCTAATCGTTGGATAATCTGATCTATGTGTTGATGGTTACCGCAAACGAGTTAGTCGTATTAAGCATGAGGCTTTTTACTAAGACTATTTGAAACAAACCGTAAAACTTACTAAATGAATGATGACTTGGGGTTGCATGGCATTTTCAAGGTTAGGATATGTTTAATTTATTGAGGGTACCGTAAATTCTGCGAAATATCAACAAATACCTCAAAATAGCCTACTACCAAGTACTGTGAAATTAAATGCTGGCGGGAATTATGTTATTCAGCAAGAAAGCGGCCTGTCATGCCAGAATCACAAGCAACTGGTTTGGAAACCACAATATAAGTGCCCTTTCTTAGCTAAGCTCTAACAGTTCTGACTAAATGTCATTAAAACAGTATAGCATAAAATGAAACAGACACTAACGAATAACCCACAACAGACATTACATGTACGTAAAGCACAAATAAAGCAGATTTGCAATGAATTTACCTCTGAACAATGCAGATCCTTAGTCGAGTAAACGCTCAACCGAATTTGAGCGGATATAAAGTTCAAGGGCGATGCTATTCCGTTTTAAAAATAAATATTCTTTCTATGTCCCAATATTTAGTTGCCAACAAAATGAAAATTCTTTATTATTAATAAGTATAGTTATATATAGTTAATATAGTTATAATATTATAGTAGTTTACTTTGTTTTGTGTTGCTAATTAAACTTATTAGTAATTAACTAATTACATAGTAATACATTAAAAAATACGATTAGAAAAAATAAACTGTCAACTAGCTGAATTTTGTATGCACTTTAGTTTTTATTTCTATTATTATAGTTGTTAGAACTCGTATTGAAATGGACTAAAAACCGACACTTTGAACCCCTGTAACTCAAAAACAATTGATTTCTGAGTCTTGGGGTAGTGAGAACTTATAATCAGCATGGCCAAAGGCCAGCTGCAAAATTTAACCCAATTTAACTGAAGCCATTTTTACATAAGGAAAGTTCTGGGTTCCTTTATGTTTATTATATATAATTATTAATATTTATTAATTATTTTTAGCGGAAAAATTATTAGAAGGAAAGTCATCTCCTGAAAAAATGTGCGCTTTGTTGCTTACGATGTTTTGTCAAAAACCGAGAAATAGTTTAAGTTCATTAGAACCTATAATGGACATTTTTCACTAAGAAACAAATGGTTTAAAAAACTTGTCGATTGAGAAATAAATTGCAAACGATCAATATAAAGTTCTTTGAACGGTAAACTGTTCTGGTAACTATTAACAGAAAATAATGGCAAACTCCATTAACATCAATGGCTCTTGTACTTTTTCAGGCGTAAACGGAAGCAAAATACAGGAGAGGTATTTTTCAATCAGTCCAAAATTTTCAAAAAGTCGTAAATGTAAAAGTGTAAACGATTTTTATATTGACAGGAATTTATTTTGACAATTGGGATATACCTAATCTCGCATATGCTCAAAACAATGTTAAATATTAGACACTGATATTGATTGTATACTTTAGAATAAATTAATTTTTGTTACTTAAATTACTTACATATGTATTGGAGATAGCAAAACATTGTACACTATAAATTCCGTATTTATGTTTATAAAATTCTATTTAAAAACACCAAGTTTGCACTAGAAAAATATAGCTACAAACGTCAAAACGACAATTATTTAAACGTCGTGTTTAGCCGACTGTAAATAGGTTATCACTAAAAAATATTATTTAATTTAGTCACATGTCATCAGGAATTTCACGGCCAAGTCTCCCAGAATACTGTTAAGCCGGAATGGTACTTCTATACCAGGGCTTCTTAAACTTTTTTATATAGCTACCCCCCTCAAGCTTAGGAAATTTTAAACGACCCCCTCCTCCATATAATGAAATATATATTAACCGTAGATGTAGATGTAATATCGCACTATTTTACAATGTAAATAAAATAAGGATTAAAGAATACGTACCCATTCATTTCACATATATATATATATATATATATATATATATATATATATATATATATATATATATATATATATATATATATATATATATATATATATATATATATATATATATATATATATATAATTGGAAACGTTGACGGGATATCGGTCGTAATAAAACACAATAAATAGAATGACATAAAACTATATCTATATATTCAATAGAAAAAATAAACTTTTGTAACAATTTTTTTAATAAAAACATATTATTAACATCAAACTATCAAACAATATTAATGTGACGGATGTGATTGTTTATTTTTACACAAATAATTAAATCTAGGCTCAATTTGAGTTAGTGCAGATCGTAATAAATTTTCAACGTTTATTAAAGTTGAAAGGTATTTTAATTTTATGTAAGTTAATGTGGAAAAGGCTGATTCACATAAATATGTTGTACAAAATGGCAGTAATTTGTTCATTGCCATTTCCGATAGTAGGTGATATTCTGATTTGATTTCTATCCAAAATTCATGCACAGGCACTTGAGAAAATCTGAGTCGCAAGGTAGTATCACTTGTTAATTCGGCAAATACTTCTTGTGCTTTTAAGTTTAAAAAATTAATTTCTTCCATTTCAATTGAAAATGGATTGGAAATCCATTGTTGTGTATCGATATCATTGGGAAAATACCTATGCATGTAAACTTCCATATTCTTCAAATGATTAACTATAATTTTTGTTATAAGAGTATCTTTTTTTGAAATATTGTTACTAATTATATACTCGTCAGTAAATTGAAACATTTCGAGCGATCCACTTTCCACTCTGTTCTTCCATATAAGAATTTTTTTAACAAAGGCCTCAAGTTTATTTTTTAACATAAACATATTAACGCAGACTCCCTGCATTGATAAATTCATATCATTGATTTTATCAAAAATATCTGCCAAATAGCATAGCTTGAGAAGTCATAAATTATCGTGAAAATAATCGGCCAAATTAGAATTTTGCTGTTAGAAATATAAGAACTTCATCTTTTAAAGTTAATAATCGTTTAAAACTTCGACCTCTTGATAGCCACCTAACTTCAGCATGTAGCAATAAACTTGTATAATCCGAATCCATATCAATGCACAAATTTTTAAACAATCGACTATTAAGTGCTCGAATTTAATAAAGTTAATGATTTTGACTGCATCAAAAAACACAGTGTTTAATTCTGGTGCAATTTTTTTAACAACAAGTGCCTCTCGGTGAATCATACAATGTGTAAATGTAATATGATCATTTCCAGCTTTAACAAATGTTGTAAAACCAAGATCTTGTCCGGTCATTGCTGCAGTACCGTCCGTGCACACACCAACACAATTTTTCCAATTTAATCCTTCTTTTTCAAAAAACTCATTTACTTTTTTATATATATCTTTTCCACGAGTATGACCTTCCAGAGGACGACAAAACAGTATATCTTCATGGATGCTTCCCTCATAAATATATCTTACAAAAAGTAACAACTGTGCCATTTTTGAAATGTCTGTCGACTCGCCCAGTTGTATTGCAAACTTTGAGCTGTCTTTAAGCCTCATAAGAAGCTGTTGAAATTGATCATTGCTAATGTCTAAAATTCTTTTGGACACAGTGTCATTTTATAAGGGAATTTTACTAATTTCAGCAGCATACTGTTTTCCATGAACAATTTCAGACATTCTTATAGCTGCAGGAAGTAAAAGTTGCTCTCCAATAGTAAAAGGCTTTTTCGTTTTTGCTATCAAATACGAAACTTCATACGATGCCAATAGATATCTATCATTCAAAGTAACATACTTCTCCAAAGTGTTCTTTTCTTTATTTGATGTTTGCAAAAGACGCTCAAAATATTCTATTGGCTTTTTTGATAACGTTGCATGTTTAGTATTCAAATGTCGTTGCAGTTTTGACGGTTTCATGCTTTATGCGGCCAAAACTTCTTTGCAAATTAAGCACACTGGTTGTTCTTCATTGTTGTGAGAAGAGCATGTGAAGCCATACTGCAAATATGATTCGTCATATTTTCTTTTTTTTTGTTTTGCTAGAAGTCGGATTTGAAGCACTGCAATTTGGTTGTGACGGCGTGGCAGACTTATTAGTTGGAATTTTAATTAGCCATTTATCCATGATGGTTAAATAATCATAAATAATTAAACAAAATGTAGTTGAACTTTAACGTAATAATTAAAAACACCAACTGAAAATTACACAATAAATACACACATGTCACTACGAAGACAAAGCTGAGTCCAAACTGAAGTACAAACAGAAAAATAACTACACTCGAATCTTTACCAGTGCAATGACAACAAATTACGATCAGATCAACCCCGACGCATGGCGTGTTCAAAGTGTGCAGCGCACAAAGGCACCGTATCACAAAGACGCCGAAAAAGAAGCTTTCATTTAATTTTTTTTATTATTCTTTTATAAAAATAATATGCCGATTCACCTAGCCTAGATTGATTATGCTTCCGTATTGTATGTGTAAGCTGTAAGGCGACGCGGCGTCTGGGTAGTTATAATCACTAAGTTATCTTGCAAACACTGGCGCCGGCGGCCAGACATCAATGTCGAACGTTCAGTTGAAAATCGAGGAGCGCGTTGTATTTATTATTTTAAATGCTACTTCCATATTTTCATTTATAGGCCCTACATAACAGTTTTGCATTGCCACTTTTTTCAAAAAATAGTTATAATAAAACTACAATAGTATTTTGTATGATTTTTATTTGTATTTATATTTGTACGTAGTGTGTATACTAATTTTAAAATTTTAAAATTTTATTTATAATGATTGAAAAGTATCAGATCTCTGCGACCCCCTTTCAGTAGTCTCGGGACCCCCCTGGGGGTCGCGACCCACACTTTAAGAAGCCCTGTTCTATACCATCGCATAAAATGTAGTTACGTAATTAGCTGCCGCGTTGTTTGAGTGAGGGATGGTGCGAAGATTCTTGATAGTTGGAACTGAATTAATGGAACGAAGCGACAGCGTTTTACTGTGATAGATTAGGAGTGTCCAATCTAAGGGTACTCGGGTATAGTAATTTTTTTTATTAAGACAGATAGGACGTTTTTCTATCTCAATGACTTCTCGAATAATCCTTGATTTTCTCCATTCTTTGTCCTGTTTCTTAGTGGAAACCATCCATTCTTTTAATTTTTTACTTCTCATTTATTGTGAGCGCCTTCTACTCGTGGAGTTAGTTACGTTACGCTCGTCTCAACATTTTACTATTGAGAAAAAGTAATACAGCGCCAGTATAGAAGCTTCGCTTAAAAAAAATGGGTTTTTTTCCAGTTTCTGGTTCTTTTTGAATGGGTGTTTTTTAGAGCAATGCCAAGCAGAAAGGTGCAGAATTTTTGCAACTCAAACATCTTAATTAATCTTCTTCTGAATAAACTTACAAAGAACTGAGAAGCTTATAGTATAAAATGGTACATATTTAAGTATGCGAGGGGGGTTTTAGGGGGAAGCCCGGGGGTAAAAGTGGTAAACTTTTTTGCATCCTTTTTATGGTCCCAAAATTAATATTCTCGGCAAAATTCAGCTTGTTCGTGTGATTTCTAGAGATTCAGTGGCATTTTCCTCTCTGACGACTGGAGTAAATAGTGACTTATTGAGCCGAAAAGGTTATGGCTACTGTATTTTGGGATTTCAAAGTCATAATTTTAATTGGCTCTGTTGAAAAAGGTAAGTCTTTCAATAGCCAATATTGTTGTGCATTATTGGATAAATTGAAACAGGAACTCAATGAGAAACAGCCTTATTCGCAGAAGAAAAAATGAGGATACCGGATGAGAAAGCAATTCGAAGCCCAACTTAAAAATTTTTTGCTATTGTTATAACGCTCGTATGAGCCGCAACGCACCGGCTGATAAGAGCGTTATGAAAATAGCAAAAATTCATGAATTGGGCTTCAAATTGCTTTCTCATCCAGCTTATTTTCCTGATTTGGCCCTTTTCGATTATTATATTTTCCCAAATCTGAATAGACGATTGCAACGTCTCAAACTGAATATCAAATTTCAATTACAATTAATTGGTTAATTCTACCTTAGAAATATCATTATATATTTGCGCAGATATTAATTTAATATTTTCAATAACATTCCACCCTGTAATTGAGTCATTTTTGTTATAAACTTTTTTATTTTAACCCCCTATTCCAATTAAAGCTAACGCTGCACTGGTTGGCACCTTCATCCCCATTTGTTTGTATTTTTCTTGGTTTCTATGCAACGTATGAACTAATTGACCCCTTAATGTCGATGTACTGACAGATACAAATATTATAATTTCTTATACAGTTTTTCTTCAAAATATTTAAAAATGGACTGGAAATATTTGCAATCTGTTGATTTAGAAGACTTAAATGACGACGAAAAAGACGATTTGTATAACAATGTTACGTGGTTTGATGTTGATAGTGAAAATTTGGATGAGAACAGATATAAAGTTTTAGTTAGGTAAGTTTTGTGTTTTAGCTTTTGTAGATCAGTTTTATTGTAACATAATTAGTATTTAAAATACCAAATGATGTATATGTAAAATGCAAAAAACGGACTATTCCTAGACTGTTTGATGTCATGTATGCTTATAGTCAGGTAATTTTTTTCGATTATCAATCGCAGACTTTTTCAATTATATGTTTTTCTGTATCTGATATCCTACATTTTTAACGTTTGCCATATTATTCTTGGTCTACTCTGTTTCCTTTTTTTCCTGTTATTTTTAACGATATTATTATACTAACTTATTCATTTGTGCATCTCTCTCATCGGTTATCGTTATTTTGGCTTACTCTTCTTTGTTCATGATCTATACTTCGTACGTAAAATAATGTTGATCGTGTAACATCGATTTTTTTATATTTTAATTCCTTTAAACGGTTTAATAAGCAACTCGTAGAGAAAAATGTAGAATCGTTATGAAATATAGTAGGTTTTCAGTCTATCTTTTGCGCGGTCGTTTGATACTTCTTCTGCCGATTGGTGACTTATCTCTTGCTATTTTGACAGCACGGATCTCCTCCATTCTGCTTATGTGGTTATTCCATTCTTTTTTTCTATTTTGTGTCCATTCATTTATATACTGTACGGTACATTTTCTTCTAATGTCTTCACTTCTCTTTCGATCTCTCATCGTATTTCCTGTAATTTTTCTCAGAACTCTAATCTCTATAGTTTTCAGTAGCCTTTGCATTGTGGCTATATCGGGTCTTGTTTCTGAGGCATATGTCATTATTGATCTTACACTGGCTTTATAAATTCTTGACTTCCTCTCAGTGTTATGTGCCTGTTTCGCCATATCGCGTTATTAAGGCATCCTGTCAGTCTATTTGCTTTTTATACTTGATCTCTCACTTCTTTGTCCAGGTCTCCATAGCTAGACAGTGTAGGTATATTTTTAATCTTAGTAGTATAAAAGTATAAACATTCAAGATGAAGTAAACATATTTTTTAATTGATGCTTGTTTGAAGAAAAAATTCCACAAAGTTAGAATAACATCGCTACACTGTTACAATCTTTATTATCCTTAAATTCCTCTTCTAACTCGACCTGTCTTAATTTTAGTTACCAATTTGTATTTTTTTGTATCTTCTCATACCTTGGTTTTTTTTTTCTGCTACTTTTTCCCGTTCTTCATTTGTCAATCTGCTTGAAATCATGAGTAAACTATTGTTTTTTGTTTGTATTTTATTTTTATCTGTTTTGCTTCGTAGGTGTTTCGATAAAATAATTTTACATTTTTTTTGTTTTCCTCAACCTTTTAAAATTTTTCACAACTTTTATTTTTCTCATTTTGTCTAATCAACGTTTAAGCTCAGGAGATTGTATTGCTATCACTGTTGATCTTAAACTCGGACAAAGGAGAAAGGTTCACAGGTGAGGCTGGTAACCTACCTGTGGTATAGGAGGACTTTACTCACAGAACTGAATAGATCAGATCAGAACATCCTCGGAGAATGGACTGATAAAACATGACAAAATTACACGAAAACGGAAACGACTATGGAAAAATAATATACTAAGATTAGGAAAGTGGAATGTCATCCCCTGGAATACCAAAGACCAAAATCATCTTTTATTCTCCAGTAGAGTTGAGAAAGATGCTCAAGCTCAGGCAGGAGTAGCAATACTACTTCAAGAATATACTATATGTATATATATATATATATATATATATATATATATATATGTATATATATATATACTATATATATATATATATAGTAATAAAAATAAATATAACTTATTTGTTATCAAAAGTAAAATAAACTCCTTATATTACCTGTGTTCGATGGATTCAAAGATTTTCTAGTTGTCTTTTATCGGGATAGAGAAGAAAGGATAAGAATAAAAAAAATATTATATTACAAAAATTTACGTTTCTTTATTTTATATGAACGAATAAAACAATTATCAAATTCTGTCGTTGTTTTATCAATCAGCATACAAGAAAATAAATCAAATTTTTATAATAATAAGATTTTAAATCTACATACATTTATATTAAGTGAAAACCAATTTTACTTAAATTTTTCTTTACTTGAAACAAGAAAAAACAAAACTTTAAACTTTTGATTAGCCTAACAAAACCTCAGTTCTTAAATTTGAATGCTAATGACCATGATGTCAAAACGATCCTTCACAGATATAAAATTCAATTGTACAAAACACTTACAGCTTATTTTCTTATTGAGTTGTATGTTGGAACATACCCAGAAAAATCCAGTCTCCTCAACGATGTAGTCTCTCCTTTTTGGCACCTAGGCTCCTTCCTAACGTCTCTGCAAACCTGCTGCACTAACCAAAAACACCTGATGCACTTCACCAAAAACTCAACTACTTATTAATGACACAAGGACCTTTTGTCAACTTGATGCCGTAAAACTACTTTCACAAATCTTCACAAAATGCCAACGGTAGATACAAGGACCTCTTTCAATCTACTTGCTATCTCCTTCTGCAAAACTATTCAATTCTTTTCACAATGCCGGTATCCAACTCACGAACCACACCCTATCTTGAGACAAACGACTGTTTCCTTCGATGACCAAATTATAACTGACTTCTCCGGTTCTCATGATCGGCTCACAAATTCCCATTTAAAAACGACCGTCCAATCAAAAGCTCAAATTGTGTTTACCATGATTTTGGAAAAGCCTAATTTCGGTTTCAGAGAAAAAACTAAATAGCTTACTTTAAAATTGGTTTTGTCAATACACAATTTATACATATTTCAAAAGATTAGAATATGGTCATTTAATACTCGATTATACAAACAATGAAAACTCGAGTGGAAGTTCGAGTGGAACTTCCACTCGAACATCGACAAGAAGCAGACCATCCAGAGAGACTTGAAAATGGCAAGTGAGATCTTGCCGAAACGTCGTCAAAATGGTTTTTATCAAAACCAACAACATTTAACGCGGAGTCAAACCCGGAATACCATTGATGTAACATACAGCTCCCGCGGAAATATCAAAACTAACATATATATATATATATATATATATATATATATATATATATATATATATATATATATATTAAACCTAGAGCTAAGATTAATACTATTACAGGAATTACCCTCACCAGTGTTCCGGGTTGAAACGAGTTGATTATCATTACGCCGAGCTTTCGACATCCTCTTCGATGTCTTCTTCAGGGTTTCCGAGCTATGCTTTGATTAGTGATCAGTGTAGTAGTGTCTGGAGACTTGGGAGACTGAGACCTCGGAAGCCCTGAAGAAGACATCGAAGAGGATGTCGAAAGATCAACGCAATGATAATCAACGTTGTTCAACCCGGAAGACTAATCTTAGCTTTAAGTTAAATTGTGATTCTTAACAAGCTAGAGCACATACTAGACAACATTAATAATCAAGACAGTGTATTCGCAGTAGATGATATAAATTCAAGAATTGGAGAACCACCATACGAGGAATTATGCAGAGATTCAACGAACAAATAAATGTGATGTTAAATATACATCACCAGAGGCCAAAAGTCAATGATTCACTTTGTAATCACTAACAAAAAACTGCAACCTAGCCACATACTTGACGTAAGAATGTTAACGTCAATAAATGCTATCATACAACCTAGTTTGGTCTTATGCAAAGTTCGAATTATTGCATATAAATTTACCACAAGAAGGGAACCGAACTGTATTGACTAAATTGACAAAGATATTTCAAAAAATAATAGGGTATGTATATTACGACAACTATAAGAGAACTCCATAGAATTCAACAAACCCGTTTCCCTGTGTTTTGTGGATCTCACAAAAGCGTTTGACAGAGTCCAACTGAAAGACGCAATCCAAATCATGAAGTAGAAAACCATATAGCAATAAACGGGTAACTTAACAGTCATAAAAAAGCAATAATAAAAACGGAACATGGCAGGAATCAAGCAGGGGATAGCCTCAGTCCTAATCTCATTAACACGATTATGGACAAAATAATAGAAAGCGTAAATGAAACCAACATTGACTACAAAATAATAGACGTATGTATTAACATACATATGTACATAGACGTCTGTTAATATATACGTCTATGTACAAAATCGGAAACTGAGCTTTGAGTGTCTTCTGCTATGCGCATAGACATAATAAGATAGACAAGGTAAGGTATGGGCCCCTCTGTGAATATAGATGAAACTACAATATTCCCTTTCAGTGGTCTACTATCTTTGTCTGTCATACGCTTGTGATTAACCAAACTAATATAGGTGGGAGTAATGGAACGTTCGAGATGGAAGGTGCATTTATTATGCTAGGTGCCAAAGGGAGATAAATAAACCACCAATCGAATGCTCCGCGTTTCACTATTTTGCTCATGATGCCTAATCTATTCTTATTATGTCTATGGTTATGCGGATGATGCAGTAATCATGGCAGAAAATGAAAATGACCTCCAGAGCCTACTTTACAAAAGACTTAGTCAATGTTTATAGCCAAGAGTTCCATCAGATATAGACTCGACATCAGATGATTAATGAACACATAATAGCCAGAATATTAGAATACTTGAGAGAAATCATATGGAGAAACAAATATATGAGCATAGAGAACATATATACAAATCATAATAAGCCAACATTCGCAGCGGAAGCAAGAGCTGAAACGTCACTTACAACAAGATGACAACTACAGAAACGAAAGTGTTAAGAACCATAAGAGGAATGTCTCTCAGAGATCCAATTAGGAATGAGGATACATTAAGAGAAACTGAAGTCCAGGATAAAGTGAGATAGGCAAGAGCACGACGTAGTAAATGGAGAGATTATGTCGACAGAATAGACTAAGGATGAATCACGAAATGGGCATAACACATAAATCCAATAAAAAAACACTAGACAGGCCCCCGAAAAGGTGGTATTACAGCTCGACATCAACATCACAAGAGCTGAGATGACTGCACCACTGTCCTCTTAGGTATTACCTTAATAAGAATGACAAGTCAGAAATAATTATTGTTTCTGTAAAATAAAAAAAGAATCGGGAGAACATATTCTATCTGATTGCATCACATCATTCTACAAATGACTTAAGTTCGTAGAAAGGATTAATCATTCTAAAATAAGAACCAGTGCCTGTTATCGAACTGATCGATTTTGCTGGAAGTAATAAAATTCTACAATTTAAATAGATTAGGGTTATACACAAAAGATCTTCTCAAATCAATCTGCAGAGAAGGTTTCAAATCTTTTTAGTGAGCTAAACGTATCGACATTATAAGGATTACCTCACGGTGTTATATTTCATCTAGCATAACTTATAATCACAATTATTTCCTTACAGAATTTCCTCTAACTTAATAACTTACTAAATAAAATATATTTAGGGCCTGTCAGGAGATTTTAAAATACAAGGGAGAACAAGTAGAAACTCTTTTACACGAATTAGAGGAAATGGCTATTAAGCAAGCAGAAGAAGAGGCTAGAAGACAAGAAAGTGAAGCTGATGTGAAAAGCTCAAAATCGAAAAAATCGAGTTCGTTAGAATACGAAAGTAAGTAATTATTTTAAAATTGCTTTTAACATGAGTTTTGTTTCAGAAATATAAAATTTCCAATTTTGGCCATACACACAATAAAAGATATTTATTGCGAAAAACTTTTATGTTTAGAAATATATTGTAATAAAAAAATGATTAAAATTTCAGTTTATTCTTGTATTATCAATCTTTTAGGTGGTCGATATTTAATTTAGGCCATCTAGAATGGATTCGGAAAAAAATCAAGAGATAATTTAAAATATTTCAAGTCTTGAAATCCATTTTGGAATTTTGTTAATATTCCTTCTAGCTTTTTTGTATACTCGTTGAATTTTTCTTGCTTAATATTTAAAATAAAGATACAATTTATTTCTTTTTTAATTACGTTCACATATATTTTTTGTAGATTTAGAACACAAATATTTGGAACTAAAAGCGAAACATAAAAAGGCTGTTAAAATCAATGAAAAACACGAAGGTGAACTGACAAAGGTAAGTATAAATTTAAAAACAAATCAATAGAGGAGACGTGAGAAAGTTTTAAAGTTTTATTCCAAGACTTGGACTTTAATAACAAAAGGTAGTATATGTGATGCCGAGTGACGTGGATTCAGTTGCCACTACACAACAAAAAATCACAAAGTATTTTAAAAATTCTGTACCGATGTTCTACCAATATATGATTTAGGAATAATTGTTCACTTTTTGTTTTTATTAATTTTTCATGCAATAATGTTTGTAGTTTTAAATGGTATATTATAGAATTGAATATGTATGCTTGGGAGTCAGTACGGCTCTGTCTTTTGTACAAGAATTATGCAATATATTACAAACGGTGACTCACTCTCAAAAACGAATTTTGACACCGTAAATTATTGCAGAATTCCTCAATTTCAGTGGCGTGTTTACTCCATTTTTTTTTAAGGATTGAATTATTTTATTAAGAATTAATTCCACCGTGACGCCTTTGTAGGTACCTTTGTTATACCGTGAATTTATTACTTCTATATTTTACATTAGTTTTGACTTTCGACCCCCAATACGAAAATCTTTTTCAAAAAATTTATAAATTAAGATATTTTATTTATTTTTAATTATTTGTTAATAAAATAATTAGATCCCAAAAAATAATGAAACAAGGATGCCCCTGGAATTTGTCAATAGTTCTCATCACAATCCATTATAGGTTACCTAATTCCATAGAAATTTAATATTTAACTTAATCATGCCACTACCAAACAGTTTCAGAACCTCTTCTTCTTTTTTACTTCTCTTTATATTACATTTTGGTTAATGGTTGAAAATTAAATAAACTGGTATTACTTAATATTTTATTGCAAATTAAATATCGCATAAATGACCAACCGGCAACATTGTTAAACACAACACAGTGTTAAACTTACCATTAGTGTTAAAATATCGGTTGGAAAATTTGTTTATAATTGCTTCGTCTTGATAATTTTTTAATTCTTCATTTTAATAATTTCTCTTTTATTGTCAAGTAAGACTTAAAACCCAATCAAATATTGAACATGGGAATATGACACGTGAATAACGTGCATGCTGCATCTTATCACAGCCGCCTTGTTGAAGACATTATAACGATAAATAATAAAAAATTTGACAATCGGAGCTGACTAGGAGAAAAAATGCATTCCATTTACAGAGGGTATGGCCAAAATAGAATTAATGACAATAATCAAGGAGTATCGTAGTAGATATCTTCAATATACTGTTAATTCAATGTTGAATTCAATTGAAGTAAATTGGACTCAAATGAGGAGATATGTAGCATGCAAGAATTGGGAGAACGCTGTCTCCAAAGTATTAAAAGTAGATTAAAGTAATGATTTAATAGATTATTAATTATCTGCTAAAAAGAAAATCTAAATTAACACTGTACAAGTCGATTATTCGCCCAATTATTACATATGGCAGTGAAACATGGACTCTCAACCAGCGGGAAATCAATAAGCTTCTAGTATTTAAAAGAAAGGTTCTCAGAATAATATTTGGTCCTAAGGAGATGAATTCACAGGGGATTGGAGAAGACGCCGCAATGCTGAATTGGTGACTCTGTATGGAACTGAAAACATAGTTAGATATATCAAGGCAAACCGAATAAGATGGGCAGGTCACATGGTACGATCAGAGGATGACATAGTGTTAAAGACAGTGTTTTTTGAAAGATCAGTAGACCGACCGAGAAAAAGGTGGAAGGATTATGTTGAAGCCGATTTATCTAGAATTGGTGTATAACAATGGGAAATAGAAGCGCAAGATCGTAGAGAATGGAGGGCGATAATGGATGCGGCGAAGACTCACCCCGAGTTGTAAAGCCAGTGAAGTAGAAGAAGTCCATTGAAAGAGTGAGTAAATTTAAATACCTGGGATCGTGGCTTTTTGAAGACTGGGCATCGGACAGGGAAGTAAAATGTCGCATTGAGCAAGCTCGACAAGCTTTCGTAAAATTCAAGAAGGTACTGACTTATTCAGAGTTCGATCTTCAACTGAGACTAAGGTTTACTAAGTGCTACGTGTGGTCAGTGCTGTTATATGGCGTAGAGGGCTGGACACTCAAAACGAGGGATATAAACAGATTAGAAGCTTTCGAAATGTGGCTCTATCGCCGTATCCTAAAAATACCATGGACAGCGAAAATCACAAATATAGATGTCCTTAAAAGAATAAACCAAGAACGCCAACTTTTCGAAACCATCAAGAAAAGGAAAACGGCGTATCTAGGTCACATCATGCGAAATGAAAAATACCAGTTCCTCCAACTTATAATCGAGGGTAAAATTGAAGGCAAGAGAGGAATGGGACGCAAGAAAATGTCCTGGCTCCGAAACATAAGGCAATGGACAGGGATTAACGACATACAATCTCTGATACATATTGCAAGAAATAGAGAATTAATGGAAAATGTGATCGCTAACATCCATTAGTGGATTTGCATCTAAAGAAGAAGAAGAAGACTCACCCCGAGTTGTAAAGCCAGTGAAGAAGAAGAAGAATAATTAGCTACGTAATAATTAATAATTAATTAGATTTAAATAATTTAAATCACAAATTCATTTTTGGATTAATTATTTAACTATTTCTTTTTTTAACAGGACTATTTATGAGTAGAATAAAGATCGTTTTTACTAACAATGGGTGTATTTAGTATTTGACAATTAATTATCTAAATAAATTATTTCACATAATGTTATCTATCTATTTTCATTTTTTTTAAATAAATTTCTCAAATTAAATTTTTAATGTAGAAATTACTTTTAAGTTGTCCTCATGAAACGCCACTGATAATCCTAAGAATTTGGATAATTTGTGCTGACCAAATTTTAATTTGCTAAAATACATCGTGAATACGTCTGTTGTTACAGCTGGTTTGCTGTAAAGGACCTCATGTTACCTATTAAAATGTACGAGGAACTATAAAAGTGTTGTGAACCGATAGTATTTTGATTTTTTTATTAGCAAACGACGTATTTAATTTGCACCTCGTACAATTAGTAGATTCAGTTAAATTTATGGGCCACCCTCCACAATTTCCTGTCAAGGTATAGTCTATCATAGGGATAACATTAAAATTGTTCACGTGACTTTTACTTCAAAAGTCCAAAAAATAAATTTAAGTTTAACTTATTATCTCAAGCTACTTACCTCATACATGCATCAAACCTAAACCGCTGTGAATACGGTTAAAAATTAGCGAAATTAGGATGCAATATTCTTAGTTAGTATTATCAATTTCATTTAAAAATAATTCAAGTGAGAAAATTTTCTTTATTTACAGCTAAACAATAAGCTAAAAGTTCTGGAACAAGAGAACAAAAGATTACAAAATGAGTTACAAACGATGCCGCACGATGCTGGTAGCGAATCCGATTATTCAGAGAGTATTAGAGACCGTCAAAAGGAGTTGGTGGAAACTTTACACAATAAAAATATACAGATATCCGATTTACTTCGAGATATTGAGGTAAGACTATTTAACGTTTAGTTAGGGGTACAAAGAAATTCTTATCACTAACGCACAAAAAGAAATTTTTTCGGTTTTCACACAGTAACACGATTTTCGAAAATTCATATCTACTAACCAGTAGACAGTATTTTCGTAGAGATTTATCCTAAAAACGCATATCGCATTTATAGATTTTGAACAAGCGGATAGATGACACTTCAAACCAGTAGGGTTGCGCGTTAGCTGTCTTTTATTTTATCTTTGATACCTCGCCTTTTTAACAGCTGACAACCCTAATTTTAGACCATTTTTTCTAAGGTGAACTTATATCATCACATTAAGAAAAAATTAGCTTTAATTTGATATAAAAAACATGCATATACGTCATGAGCAGCGTATTTTGTTTAAAAAATAAATGAATTAAAATAAAATTTTTGTCAAAAAAGTAATTATTATTAATTGAATTAAAAATATTTGCGGCCACTTATTTTTAAAAATAATTATTTAATATTCTTAAATGTTTCCTACTTATTTCAGGAAGTAGAACAGGAGAATATAGTTTTACGAGAAAAATTAACTAGAGTCAAGGATGAGTTATCATTGGCAATGAAAGATTTAGAAAATCTCAAAGATTTGCTATCAGGAAAAGATGAGGAAATCAAAGATCAGGCGGGTAAGTATGACCAGTATGACCAGTATGGTCAGTTAAGAAATGTTTTTGTAACACACTCTCTAACACGCTTTAGGTCATAAGTAAAATACTTAGCTTTTCAGCGCTTACAGCTGCTTGAGAGTCCGATCGAAGATAGAAATTTTTCTCATGGATATCTGTCCTGAGCTTTTCTTATACTCTGATATGTGTATGGCGTATTCCCACCTGAAAATTAATTAAGGTTCTTTCCAGGGATTTTCTTTATTTAAAATTTAACCCCGATATTTTTACTTCAGTTATTTCATTTGTCTTGGATCCATCCGTATACCGTACAATTGAATTCTCCTCTAGTTTTTTCGGCGTGTCGAATATCGAACTTAAAGATGGATCCAGGCTTAAACATTTTAGCTCAAACGAACAGAACGAACTGAGTGCACAGGAACAAGCAGAACGAACAGTGCAAATAAAAAATCGTGTGGTTCACGAGAATTGCGTTCGCGTAAAAAGTTCCAATTTCTTATAGTGTTTGGAGTCTCTTCTTCTCAAAAATTAGAAGTTTACTAGATAAAAAAAAAATGAATACTGACTTAGCAGAAAATTTTAGCGCCTTTTTTATTATCTGTAAAATGGCAAAAAGAAGAACAAAGGACGTAGTCAGTCGGTACGAAAATTGTATCTACATCTTACTGATAATTTGTTATTACGAGAAATGAACCTAATCTACTTAAATAATATCACTAGAATGAGTTGTAAAGATTTGGGGCGGGAGCAGCCCGAATATGTTATTTTCCCGTTAACTGAATGATTTGGCGAACAATTATTATCCTTTGAGCAATTCCGATTTACCGACAGCTGTCAGAAAACGTTTGGCGCGTTTTGTTCGGCTGAGGCACAGGCACAGTATATTGCTTTATAATGCAATATACTGTGGCACAGGTCTAGACTTGACGAATTCTGGTCTGCGCGGCGCGCTCATTTCGTTCTGTTCGTTCGGGCTAGAATGTCTGAACTCAGCTTAACCCTATACTGCGCAATTTTTCATTTCGTTTTAAAAAAAATCTGGACAATGTAATCGTGTCTACAAAGCAAGGAAAAAAATAAATTTTTTTTTTGCAAAAATAGTTTATTACATACAAAAATGTTATTGTGATAGATATGTTACATTGCGCATCGAAGGGACAAACTTGATTCTCGTGAAAGTTGACAAAGCAGTTATTATTTCTGTTTAAACAAAGATGTACACCACATTTAGAACATTTCATGAAGGAAACTGACATTTACACCTTTGTCTGGCTTCATCATATGTAGGCCAGTGACCAATGGAGTCAGTACCGATGTCTTTTGGATTTACAAAACTTACAGTTGCCGATTTTCTTCTTTTTTGCAACAATTTCTCAATGCTTTTATCAGAAGGTTTTCCTCGTTTCAAGGAAAAATTAATACTGTTAGCCTTGTTATATTGGGCTATCTCGGCCCGAAATTTGGGCCAGCTAAACATTTCTTATTTTGAAGTACCTAACATCTATAGAGGAGCCAACTGTTGACAACAGTCATATCCAAGAGGTGACAAAATAACCGGAGATACCATTTTTTTGTCCGCATCTTTATCTTGTAACGACCAATATAACTGTTCATAACGTCAATTCCACCCATATGAGCGTTATATTCAGGAACCAAACTTAGACATTCAATGACGTACTTATGTTGCTTCCTGCCCCAACGTTTCGCTTCAGTTAGTAGCATTTATCTTTATATGTTGATTGGAATGTAACAGGTTTTTTATCCAGCCAAATTACTGAAGATAACTCAACACCATCAATATCACATAGAAGAATCTTTTTTGAGGCATAACTTCTTTAATCTGGGGAAATCCTAAAGCATCGTACCAGTAACTTCTAACGTTTGGCATTTGTACTTCTTCTTCTTATGGTGCCCTATCCAATTAGTGGTTGTTGGCGACAATTCTGGCATACTCCTCTCGGTCTTGTGTGCCTCTAAAGAGTGCATGGACATCGAGGTTTGTCCAATCCCCTATGTTTTTAAGCCATGAGTATTTCTTTCTTCCGATGCCCCGTTTTCCTTCTATCTTCCCTTCCATAATAAGCTTTAACATTACATGACAAGGAGAACAGTTCAAAAGATCCGTGTGTGTCAAAGGGCGATGGAGCGTGCTATGTTAGGCGTTTCACTACGAGACAAGATCCCAAATCGCCAGCTACGACAAAGAACAGGAGTGGCTGATGCAGTAGAGAGAGTAGCAACACTGAAATGGAACTGGGTAGGTCACGTGGCTCGAATGCCAGATAATAGATGGACAAAACGGATACTGGAATGGAGACCAAGAGATGATGCCTACCGAAGCAGAGGTCGTCCACCAACACGTTGGACTGACGATCTAAAACATTGTCATAGGAATTGGATGCAAGAGGCACAAGATCGAAATAGATGGAAAATTATGAGGGAGATCTATGTCCAGCAGCGGATAAGCGAAGATTGAATGATGATGATGATGATGACCCAGATAAGCAGTTTTTTTCTTTTTATTATTGGCAGCAATTCTCGTTCTCTGCCCATTCAATTTAATACTTCGACATTTGTTGTGTGATCTGTCCAGGGAATTTTAAGTAGTCTTCTAAATAACCACATTTCAAAGGCCTCCAATCGGTTCATCACATTGGCCTTTATGGTCCAGGTTTCTACACTATAATATAGCAGTATGGAGAAAATGTAACATTTTACAAAGCGATATCGAAGCGTTAAGTTAAGGGTGCTGTTGCTTAGCAAGGTTCTCATATTAGTATTAGCATTTTTACTAACGACATATATATATACATATATATATATATATATATATATATATATATATATATATATATATATATATATATATATATATATATATATATGTATATATATATACAGATGCCAACATATTGTTTTATATCATTAGTAGTAAGCATAGCATTTTTACTAGGATTAGTTTGTGTCGAATAGAAATTAGATTCCGTGGTGATTTTTGCAAAAAGATTCTCATCAAAGAAATACTTAAAGAAGCTATAAGGCGTTGAGAGGTTAAGAATATTTTCAAGAAGCTCAGATTTTCCTCTGAAAACTGAAAAGTCTTCATTCGGAATTAAATTTTTCTTATGCCATATTATTCTTGAATACTTTTCTTTCAATTCCTGTGCTTCCTTTTTTATATCTTGCAATGACACAGAGACAGATGGAGGATCGTCAGTATTATTGACGGAATTAATTTCATTATCTGAATACTGAATACTGGTTGATTCTTCTCTATCTTCCAGTTCTACTAGCATATGTGATACATTTAGGTCATGCAAAAAAGGTATATCTTGTTCAAGCACAAGCAATTCAAAAATAACCCACAGATATTTCAAATAGTTATTCTCATTAAAGAAAACATACCTACCTTATACTAAATAAATAAAAAAGGTAAAAGAAATAATAAGTTAGACTTACTCACAATCAATTTAATTTAACTAATCGGACGACCGGTTTCGCTTTCTATAATATGCAAAGCATCTTCAGGTCACGATACAAAGTTAAAATGCTGAAAATAATAATCCCATATTAGGGTGTTGTCCAATAAAGATAAAAACAAAGATAAAAACATAGGTAGGTGATATAAATTATATAAATTACAGTAATTATGCCAATATTACATGTCTGTGGCTTTATAAATGAATAAAAAGTTTAAGCAGACAAGGTACGACCCACAAATTGATAACATAGTCTATTAAACTGTATAAATAAAACAATAAATAAACATTACTTACATGCCGGTACTCTATTAGTTGCTGGTTGAAAGAACATGGTTCAAACTATCTTGGATTATAGATTGGATAGCTCAGGTCAACTATTGTAATTATTTAACAATAAACGGGGAAGTTCTTGAGGAGACAGATTGTATGATCTTCAAAGGATCATACAATCTGTCTCCTCAAGAACTTCCCCGTTTATTGTTAAATAATTACAATAGTTGACCTGAGCTATCCAATCTATAATCCAAGATAGTTTGAACCATGTTCTTTCAACCAGCAACTAATAGAGTACCGGCATGTAAGTAATGTTTATTTATTGTTTTATTTATACAGTTTAATAGACTATGTTATCAATTTGTGGGTCGTACCTTGTCTGCTTAAACTTTTTATTCATTTATAAAGCCACAGACATGTAATATTGGCATAATTACTGTAATTTATATAATTTATATCACCTACCTATGTTTTTATCTTTGTTTTTATCTTTATTGGACAACACCCTAATATGGGATTATTATTTTCAGCATTTTAACTTTGTATCGTGACCTGAAGATGCTTTGCATATTATAGAAAGCGAAACCGGTCGTCCGATTAGTTAAATTAAATTGATTGTGAGTAAGTCTAACTTATTATTTCTTTTACCTTTTGAAATGGACTCACACAAGCAACACATTCATGATTTAAATAAATAAAATTTCAACACAATAACTGGTAAATAAAACCCGCAAAACTAAATTATCTAGATAATAGACTGAGATAAGTGCATTTTTATCTAGAGGGAGTGAGAGTCATATGGCTAAATATGAACCAAAAGATTTACTTATTATACTTTCATAATTTTTGTTTGTTTCTGCATTCAATTCAACCGCTGAACTGTTGGAAATCTATTAAAAATACAGTTTCTGCTTTAATTGCGAGTAAATTTTTTAGATATTGGTCGAATATTTATTATAACGATCAAGCGAAATCTTGGATTGTTATGTGTTCCATTACAGTTTTACAGCTTCTTTTGCTTTGAGTTTAAGTGCGTTTATTAGTTTTTATTATAATCTGTAATTGTTATTGTTCTGAAGCTATTTTCTTGTGGCATTTTAAAGTAATTACTATTTAAATGGCAATAAGCCACAATTAAAGGTTAAAGTACGTTTATTGACGTTTCAATTTCCACTTTTGTTTTTTTGTTACTTAGTGAAAAATTCTTCTAATTATTTAATTTTATCTGACTCATTTATATTGACAATTCAGATATATATTATACATTTTAAAGTCGATGACTTTAAAATCATATTGCCAATATTGTTGAGTTGCGCTCCTGGGACGACTTTACTTATAAGATAGTTCATTCGATTACATGAAATTAACTTTAACTTGAGAATATCCATCAGAAAAGATCATAGCATGTAATTCGTCTTCAAAAAGACAAATACATGCCATGATGACAGTAAAATTCTCCTGTTAGTGATTCCATAGTAAATTATGAGGGTAAAAACAGGAAAAAACCTCATAATACTATCCTGGCATGGTAAGTATTTGGTCGTGCATTTAGTTTACCTTCAATAAACACCAAATTCTGATTTTATATGTTTGTTATTTAAAAAAACATAAATGATGTATCCTCTATATGTTACTGACTTACTAATAATTGTATTTTCCTTTTAATAACTTCCTCTTTCAATATGATCCTAATATGATGTAACCAGATCCTACTATATTCTGCCGAGGAATTTGCGACACAATTGGTCTCATTTAGCATAATTAGAGCCGCTTCTTTGATTTTTCTCTTTTTACCATCCGTTTCTTTTAGGAGTATATTTGAATCATTCTATTGAATCCTATGTTTATTATCCCATGCGTGTTTACATATTTGAGATCTATCTTTAACGTACTTTAACCTTTAATTGTGGCTTATTCCCATTTAAATAGTAATTAATCTGTAATTGATTATATATATTTCTTCCACTAAATCCATTTTTATGTCGGTTAGTGATTGTATGGCCCCATTTTTTGTTATTAATATTATTATGTATATACGTGTCATTTATATGCGTATAATGCCTATATTTATAATTTAAAGATATGGGTTTTCTTAAAGGACATTTAAACAAAATTAACCAAGAATATGAAGAACTTAAGAAAATATTTGAAACCTGCCAAGAAGAAAAATTACTGGCCGAAAAAAAATTGAGTGAGACTATTGAAGTCTTAAATAAAAAGGTTGAAGAATTTAAGGTAGTATTGAAAAAACAAAGTTGTAGTTTTACTTTATATTCAATTATGTTTTAGGGACAACTGCATGCTAAAAATGAAGTAATCGAAAACCTGAAACTACGTCTCAAAGAACCCAGCTTAAATTCCTCTTTATCTAGTCTTCCTAAAGACGATCCTGAACCTTCCCAAACCTTAATCCTCCAAAAGTCTTTAAACGATAAAGATCAACAACTTAGAAAACTTAACGATGTCTTAAGTAGATTACGGAGAGAAAAAGACGATTTCACAGATATTATTAATAAATTAAAAGCCCAGAAGAAACAAGAACAACAAAAATTAACAGGATTACAAGATAATACAGAAGAGTTGAAGAAACAACTCAAGACTGTACATGAGAGATGTCAAAAGCTACACGATGATTTAGTATTTGCAGAAAAAAATGCTAGATGCAAGGACGAAGAGGTAATATATAGTATATTCAAAATTTTAATACACGAAATATTTAAGTATTATGGGCTTTTTTTCCTACTAACTTCCCCGTACTTCCCCCCAAAAAACATAATATTTTATTTATGTGAAAGTATTCTGTCAAATACGGTTGTAGTTTGAAAAATAAAGGCAGATATCGAGCACAGTTTTATTTCTTAAATCTTGCCCAAGTACTTTCGCTCACTAGAGCATCCTCAGGAACATTTCGTCAGTTTCGGGCTATCCAACAATCCCAGAATGTTATAAACATAAAATTAACAATAAAGTTGAACATAACACTACAAGTAGTGTTGTAGTGTTATGTTCAACGTTATTGTTAATTTTCATCATCATTTTGGCTTTACAACCTAGCCTCCCCAAGAATTTTTTTCCAGTCGTCACTATCCATCGCCTTCCTCCGCCAAGCACGTATTTCCATATTGCTCATATCTTAGTCTATGTTATCTAGGAATCTTGTTCTGGGTCTTCCTCTTCTTCTTTGACCAATAGTTCTATCAAGGAGCGTTTTTCTAGCTGGGTCGGTTTGCTCCATCCGCATTACATGGCCTACCCACCTCAGACGTCCTATCTTAATGTGTTGTACGATATCTGGTTCCTGGTATATTCTATAGAGTTTGAAGTTGTATCGTCTTCCCCAGACACCATTTTAATGTACCGCTCCATAGATTCGCCTTATTATTTTTCTTTCGAAACATCCTAACATGTTTTCATTGCTTTTTGTTAAAGTCCAGGTTTCTGAACCATATGTTAGGACTGGACGTATTATTGTTTTGTAGAGTTTTACTTTTGTATTTCTTGAAATAACTGTAGATTTAAAAAGAAGATTAAGCCCAAAATAGCATGTATTAGCCGTGCAAATTCTGCGGTTTATCTCTGCGGTAGTGTCATTTTCAGTATTGACGAGCGTTCCCAGGTATACAAATTCGTTAACTGCTTCGATAACGTCGTTTTCTACAACAAGTGGCCGTAGTATTTGTGGTTGCGTACCTATTTTCATGTATTTTGTTTTATTGGTGTTTATTATTAAACCCATTTTTTTAGCCGCTTTCTTTAGTGCTACGTACGCCTCTCGATAATATTGATATCATCAGCATATGCTAGGATTTGTAGAGATTTGTTATATATTGAACCAGTAGTTGTGATTTGTGACCTACGTATTACTTTTTCCAGAGCTAGATTGAATAGTATACAGGAGAGTGGGTCTCCCTGACGTAGTCCGTTATTTGTTTTAAAAGGTTCAGAGAGTTCCCCCTGGATTCGTACTTTGCATTCAACTTTTTCAAGGGTTAGTTTGGTTAGACTTACCAACTGATTTGGTACTCCTAGGTCTATCATTGCTCTAAACAATTCTCTTCTATTTACAGAGTCGTACTCTGCATTGTAGTCTATAAATATGTAGTGCGTTTCTACACCGTATTCCAGTGTTTTCTCTAGAATTTGTCTCAGGGTTGAAATCTGATGAATTGTTGATTTACCACCTCTAAAACCAGCCTGGTATTGTCCTATTATTCGCTCTGCATATGGTGCCATACGATGGCACAGTATATTGGAGAATATTTTATACGCTGCATTTAGGAGCGTAATTCCTCGATGGTTAGAGCATTCAAAGATATCTTCCTTTTTGTGTATGGTGCAAAGTATTCCAATATTCCAATCATTGGGAAGGGACTTCTGTATCCATATTTTTTTAATAAGCTGCTGTAGCGCTATTATGATATCGTGGCCACCTTCTTTATATAATTCCGCTGGGAGATTATCTATTCCGGGTGATTTGTTTCTGGCTAGTTTGTTTACAGCGTCTTTAACTTTCAGGATCGTTGGTGGATCCTCCTCCCTCTCGTCCGCTTCGCTTACCTCACAGCTTTCGTCTTCCGGGTTTTCTTCTTCCTCTATATGAAGTATCTGGTTAAAATATTCCGTCCATCGGTTTAGTATGTCTGTTCTTGTTGTTAATAGATCGCCATTTAAACTTCTACATTGATTTGTGTTTGCCTTGTATTCTTTTCTGTTGATGTTAACTTTCATATAGAATGTTCTGAATTCTTTCTTTCTGTTGAGGTTTTCAATATATTGAAGTTCCTTTTTGAAGTGGTTTCGTTTCTTCATTTTGTGTATTTTCTTTTCTTCTCTTCTCTTTGTCTGGTAATTCTCCATACTTGTTCTAGTTCGGCGGGTAAGCATTTTTGCATAGGCTTCATTTTTTTTCTGTGTTGCGTCTTTGCATTCATCGTCAAACCAGTGATTTTTTCTGGTACAAGTTTCTGTTCCTATTTCATCTTGTGCTGCTGACTCAATATCTTCCTTTATCCTGTTCCAATAGGAGTCTATATCTCTCTGGTCTTCTTCGCCTAGACTTTGATTCCTTAACCTATTGGTAATATTTTCCCAGTACTGTATTGTTAATTTTATTTGCCTTTATTTTTCAAAGTTAATTTATTCGAGCATTCAACCTCATATCAAAATACGGTTGTACTGAGTTTATATATGCAATGATTTGCTGGCGCCAATACTCACGTCAGTTGAATTTTCACGGCAGCAAATGTTTACACATACAATGACATTTTGTCTAGCCAGTCTCATTTGTGTTAAGTGCAACGTGTTGTGGCTGTATGAAGCTCCTTTTTTAAACGGTGCTAAAGCAAAATGTCAAGTGAACTGGTTCGTAGAAGTTGTCGAATAGTAACAAATTTGGTGCTTAACGATATCATAGACAATTTACAACAGAAATATAATCATAAACGTAAAGATCTTATATAGATAAAATCATGGATAAGTCGGAAGCAAACGTTAGGTGCATCGCAGAATCTTGTTAGAGAACTTTTAATGGAAGACCTTTACGTATGACGAAGGAACATTTTCCCCGTAACTTCCCCGTATCAATAAAATTTTTTTGTTTTATTTCAGCTCGTCACACCTCACCCGTTCCAATGAGGAAAAAATAAATATTTGATGGGTGATTACCATAACGAATGTAGCTGACTTTGTTCTTTTCTCTTTTTAATGCTGCGACTTCTACAGGTATTATAAATAGTCGATATAAATGTCACATAAATAGTAATTTATAGTCCAACTGCTTTACCTATCTATATTTTTTATAGTTCTCGAGCAAGTTTCTCATTTGTAATTTTGGTAACTCCTCTTCACTGGTGCTAGATAGATGATCATCTTCTTTCTTGAAATCAAGTTTCCTTTTCACTAGTTGCTTTCCTTTTCCCGAAGAGATGTCTGGTGTGGAACCGCGACCACGGCTGCCGTTTTGACCTTGACCACGCCGACATTCTATCTTTTCTATATTTTTTTGATACAATTAGTTGCGCCTTGTACGGCGAAGCAGTAATGACTGTAGACTGACAAGCTTTCCGCCCCTAGTTAAAGTTTTTTTTTATTCTCGGGATAGAACATTTATTTTCTAGTGATGTGATACATAATAGTGGAGTCAACCCCAAAGATGTTAACGATTCGCCTGCCTGTGCTGCAGAAGATATCGATGGCTCGCCTGGTTTCAACAGTTGTCTATCACCGCTTTTATACAAAGGAGGTGATAGTTATTTGTTTGCCTCTTTAATATATTTCGTATTTGAGAACAAATTCCTGTTAAGGGGGTATATCCCCGTCACCTTAAATCCGTTGACAGCAATTTGAGCTGTTTGGCATTTAACACAGGCGGTCCCAAATAAGTCCATTATATCGTACGCGTAGAGAGCACGTTGATTTTGAGTCAGATACAACCTGACTTCTTCGCTATAGTAGGTTTTCAAAGGACTCATGAACGTCCTATCCAAAAGCTTCAATTTGCATGAACAATCTTCTTCTTACGGTGCCTAATTGTTCCGGATGTTGGCGATCAGCATAACTATCCTAACTTTGCTTGGAGCTATTCTCTAGTCTCTTTCTCTATATGGAATAGTCCGGTTGTAGACGTATTGAACTACTTCCTTAGGTTTTGAAGCCTAGATATTCTTCTTCTCTCTGGTCATCTCTTTCCAAATAGCTCGCCCTGAAGAATGAGTTACAGTAAGCCATATCTCTGTTCCTTTCTCATAACATGGCGGCCAAGATATTCTAATTTGCGTTCTATGATTGTGTTAGTGATCTCGCATTCCTTGACCATTCTACGTAGAACCTCAATATTAGTCACACGATCCATCTATGAAATTCGTAAGATGCGCCTGTAACACCACATCTCGAAGACCTAGAGCTTTCCTAAAGAAGCTTCCGAGAGCGTTCATGCCTCTACTCCGTATAATAATGTAGAAAATACATAGCATCTGATGATAGAGATTTTGGTACTAAGTGGTAAATCGTGACTTCTGAAAAGAGCCTTCATCTTTACGAACGCTGATCTTGCTTTCCCTATGCGTTGTTTTATTTTAGTAGAGTGTTTCCATTGAAGCTCAAACCGTGAGGCCTTCCAGGTCGTTATCAAGAGAAATCCTCACGAACCAAACTACATTCTAGATGATGGATCTCTAAGAGTATTGCGAACAGTACCTATCTAAAGATAGGTATATGGAACGTTAGAACAATGTTCGAGGCGGGAAAAATCTATAATGCCATTCAAGAAATGGAAAGACTTTCGATTAATATCATGGGAATAAGCGAAATGCGCTGGACAAATACGGGATACCGAGTTATCAAAGATCACAAAATATTCTACTCAGGAAATCTTAAGAACGAACATATAAATGGAGTGGGCCTAATTATGAATAATAAAATCGCCAACTGTGTCAGTCACTTTGTACCTGTATCAGAAAGGATGCTCTTAGTTCAGCTAAACACAACTCCCATAAAAACAAACATTATTCAAGTATACGCTTCTACAGCGGACGCCCCAGAAGAAATCATAGAAGAATTTTACAATGACCTTACTAATATTGTCAAAAGAATTCGGAAAAACGAAATAATACTAATAATGGGAGACTTTAATGCCAAAGTTGGCAAAGGACAAAGTGGAAATTTAGTGGGATCCTTTGGTCTAGGGGAACGAAATGAACGCGGAGACAGTTTGATTGAATTTGCAACTGAAGAACAGCTCGTAGTGACAAACACCTTTTATGATCTTCCTCCAAGACGACTATATACGTGAAAATCTCCCCAGGATACTCCAGATCACACAGTACGAAATCAAATAGACTATATTCTTATTAACAAACGATTTAGAAACTCTATAACATATGTTAAAGCGTACCCGGGATCCGACATAAATTCGGACCACAATCCACTTATCGCCAAAATGAAACTTAGTTTAAAGAAAGTTCAAAGACCAAAAATTATGAAGTACGATATTAACCAACTGAAAAATAAAACAGTAAAGGAAAAGGTACAAAAACGCCTAAAAGAAAAAACGTGGGCTCGTACAGAAAAACCATGGGCCCGTACAGAAACAGATAACACAGATGTAGAACTAGAAAATTTGCACAAAGTAAGTCAAGAAATAACAGAGAAATACTTAAAACCTGAAAGAACAAATAAAAAGGAATGGATGACAGAGGAGATTCTATGTATGACGGAAGACAGAAGAAACGCCAAAGATAATAAGAATTACTACAACAACATAAATAACGAAATAAAAAGGGCTATTAAAATAGCAAAAGAAAATTGGTTTAGCTCGAAGTGTACAGAGATTGAGTCATTACAACAAAAACATGATTCATTTAACCTCCATAAAAAGATTAAAGAAGCGGCAGGCTTATATAAACACAAGAACACTGGATTCCTGACAGATAATCAGCGAAACATAGTACTGGAAATAGAGCATAAAAGAGATATTTGGATTAAATACGTAGAAAAAACTTTTGAAGATATACGAAGTAACACTGGTATTACAACAAACACCAATTGCGAATCTGGACCACCATTTACAGTCGAAGAAGTAAAATATGCCATCAAAAGCACCAAAGATGGAAATGCAGTAGGCCCTGATAATTTTCACTCAGAATTCTTAAAACTTATGGACTATGATGGCATAAAATGGTTGACAAATATATTTAACAGTATATATGATACGGGCGTGGTTCCCCAAGAGTGGTTAGTGTCAACTTTTATAAATCTTCCAAAAAACCCAATTCGAGAAAGTGCGAAGACTATAGAATTATAAACCTTATAAGCCATTTACTTAAAACATTTCTAAAGGTCACTCACAAAAGAATATATACAAAATGTGAGAAACAACTAACAAGAACACAATTCGGATTTCGTGATGCTCTGGGAACACGGGAGGCCCTTTTTGCTGTACAGGTGCTATTTCAGAGATGCAGGGATGTGAATTGTGACATATACGTATGCTTTATAGATTACCAGAAGGCATTTGACAGAGTAAAACATGACAAATTAATGACTCTAATGCAAGAAATTGGAATTGACAACAAAGATCTTAGAATTATCAGAAACATTTACTACAATCAAACGGCCAAAATCAAAATAGAAGACCAGTTAACTGATAATATTGTAATAGAACGTGGAGTACGACAGGGCTGTATTTTGTCTCCATTGTTGTTCAACATTTATTCTGAATGGGTATTTAAGGAAGCTTTAAACGGTTGTGCGAAAGGAATACTAATAAACGGTGAATGGTTGAATAACATTAGATATGCAGATGACACTATAGTTTTTGCCGATAATCTGAATGACTTACAGATATTAACAAATCGCATTACAGAAGTCAGCAACAGATACGGACTAGCTCTTAACATAAAGAAAACCAAATTTATGACAATTAGTAAAAAACCAATACTAAACGCTCATCTTACAATCAACCAACAGAATATCGAAAGAGTCGAGCAATATACATATCTAGGCACCAATTTAAATAGCCAATGGGACCACTCAACAGAAATTAAACAGCGAATAATAAAAGCAAAAGCAGCATTCGTTAGAATGAGAACCATTTTCAACAGTCGAGACATATCATTAAAAACAAAATGCCGTCTATTGAACTGCTACATATTCACAGTTCTGCTCTACGGAATGGAAGCATGGACACTGACTGTTGCATCTATGAATCGGCTCGAAGCTTTCGAAATGTGGTGTTATAGGCGCATCTTACGTATATCCTGGGTTGACAGAGTTACTAATGTGGAGGTCCTGCGTAGAATGGGGAAAGAATGTGAAATTCTCATGACCGTCAAAACTAAAAAGTTGGAATATCTAGGACATGTCATGAGAAATCAAGAACGTTACGGCCTTCTCCAGCTGATTATCCAAGGGAAAGTAAATGGTAAGAGAGGACCGGGAAGAAGACGCATTTCCTGGCTTCAAAATTTACGAAAGTGGTATAACACGACTACCACTGAACTGTTCCGCGCTGCAATAAATAAAGTAAAGATAGCCGTGATGATCTCCAACATCCGGAACGGATAGGCACTTTAAGAAGAAGAAGAAAGTTTCCATTGACTGTTTATGTTAATTCCAAGATATATAGCTTTTTACCTGTCAAGTGGCTGTTGGTTTAATAAAAGATGTGTATTTAATATTTCGCGCTTACTAACTACCATGTACTCTGTTTTGTTCGTATTGAGATCCAGCCCATAGTATCGGCTTATATCTGATATGCGCAAAATTATTGTTTGTAAACCATCTAGGCTATCTGCAAAATCTACTGCGTCGTCAGCATATCTTATGTTGTTTAGACGCACTCCGTTAACTAAGACGCCTTCCTCTAGTTATCCCAGTACTTGATCGAAGATACGCTCCGAGTACATGTTAAATAGCACTGGAGACAGAATGCATCCTTGTCTCACTCCTCTATCTATCGAGATTGTCTCTGTCTGGTCATCCACTTTAATGCTGGCAGTTTGGTTATAATATAAATTATATATAATTCGCAAGTCTCTATCATCCAAACCCGTGTCTTTCAAGATGGATATGAGCCTGTCATATTTTACTCTATCATATGCCTTTTTATAGTCGATAAAACAAATATATACATCACAGTTGACATCTCTGCACCTCTGGATAAGCACTTGTATAGCGAATAGAGCTTGGCGAATATTGAGTGACACAAACGGTCCAATACATAGCGGCGAAAGCATAAATTAATGTTATGTGGTATTCATAACAGAGTGGCGTACATTGGAGAATCAGGAAGCCCCGCTTAGGGGCTAGGGTCCGAATTTAGGTACTTTCCTCTAATTATTTGACAAAAATGACTCGATATGTCTTCAGAGTAAACTCCTTGCCCATTCATTCCTTCATTTTTTGTCTTGTATATAATTTAAAATATAAAATTTGATTCTAGTTAAAAGATTTATTGAAACAACTTCATGAAGAAGGAAAAGACAAATTGGCTGTAAATATACAAACATTGTCGGAACTTAAATCAGAAAACCGCTGCAAAGAGAAACAAATTATTTCTCTGGTAAAGGCAACTAATAAATTACAAGAGGTATCTGATATTTTAGAAAAAGAAAATTGTTGTCTCAGGTATAAGTATATCAATAACAATAATTTTGATTATCACATTATCACAATAAAATGTTTTTTTGTCTTGTTTTTTTTAGAGAACTTGTTGGACTCTCTGAAGAAGACCAAGTTAATCTTTCGAGCTACACGTCTAAACAAAGAAAACTCAAAAAAGAAAATGACCATTTAAAACATCAAATGATAAATAAAGAAGAAACCATTTTACAACTTAAGACTGAATTTCAAAAATTAAATAGAACTAATTCGTCACTTACTAGTCAGTTATTAGAATTAGGCCACAAACCGTTACTTGAATCTAAAGTTTATGTACCAACATCAGACTTTGCCCCAAAAGAAGATAATAAAGCATTAGTTGAAGAGAACGAAGCATTACGAAAAGGTTTACATGAGGTAATGTCCTGTATAAACGAGAAGAAAACCCACCTAGAGATAAAATCTGAAACTTTTGAAAAACTTCTTCGAGCTCTAGATGTTAAGCATATTACTGGATGGTATCACCCAGCCATGAGACTTCAAGCTGAAGTTCACAATTTAGAAGGAATAAACTCCGAATTAAGAGAGCAGCTCAGACTGGCAAGAAAGGAAAATAAAAGTGCTAAAGTGTTTTCAAAAACAGAAGAAATACATGAAATTGAAAAGGACGATGTTGATTGCGTTACTTCAGATTCTGGAATACAAACAGAAGAAATTTCTTCGGATAATTTAGAGGAAAGTGTAAATGTTTTGTTTGCTAAAAGTAAAACTACAAAAGGTAAAGATCTTGAAATGATTCAGCAAAAAGTATCGACTTGGTTAAAGCAAATTTTGGATTCGAAAATTGAATTACAAGAAGCACTTCAGTCCGCACAAAAGAAATTTAACAACCTTAAAGATGAACACGAGCTTGTTCTTGAAAAATTGAAGATCTTAATTAGTGAAACGGATGAAGAAAAGGTTCATAAAATCAATGAAGTGATCGGCTCTAACGTTACGCTTAATCGAAAAGTTGTTTACTTAGAGAATGAAAGTAAAAAATTAGTAGATAAAATAGAGCTATTAGAGAATGACTTCAAAATGAAGGAAACTCTGTATTTAAAAAATATTCAAAACATTCGAAACGACAAAAAAACTTTAGAAAGCAAGGTAAATGAAGCGAAAAATTTAAATAGTACATCAATCAGTTTTGATAATTATAAAGATATGCAAAACCTATTAAATAAAATGACTGCAAAATACAGAGAATTAGCGGCTAACATTCAAAGACAAGAAGAAGATAAATCACTAGAATATACCATCCTTCTTGAAACTCAAAAATGTTTAGAATCAGATAAAGAAGAACTAAGAGCAAAATTAGTAACTTTAATGTCTAAACATACTATTGTTGAAATTAAAGGAACTGATGATAAAACTGAAAAATTATCACAGAAGTTAGCAGAAGCAGAAGTAAGAGAAATAACTGAAAGACAAAGGGCCAATCATATTAACAACCTGTATAAATTAGTAAAGGAACAATTAAATAAATCCGAAGAAAAGTTTAAAGAATTTTCTAAATTTAACGAAGAACTTTTAAAAAAGAATATTAGTTTTCAAGAACAGCTGAAGAAATTGGAAGAAACAACATGCGATTCTATTGATAGGTTACTTTACGAACAAGCCAAAAAAGAAAATAGCGAGCTGGTCAAAGAAAACGAAAACTTATCAATTAATTTAAATAATATAAAAACCGAGCTAGAAATAGAGAAACAAAATAAAGAATTCGAAAAAACTTGGAACAACTCCAAAGAACAGGAGCTATTGAATCTAAAACATCAAATCGTTGATCTAATATCAGTTTCTGATGAGAAAGTTATTATAGCCCAACTAAGTGGCGATGTTCTACAAAGCAGGAAAGCAGTGGAATATTACAAAGTTAGTGCGAATGGTTTGAATGAAGAGTTGAAAAAGATGAACGAATTGTTTCAAAATGAAAACAGGAAGTACCAGGACGGTTTCTCTATGGCAGAAGAAAGAGAGAAATTACTAAATGGGAAAATAAGGTAACATTTTAGCATTTAAAAATTCTTATTTAAAAAATCCTTTATAAAATGTGTAATAATATAAAAAAAACTCTTTCGGGCTACATCATAGAATTTTGTCGGAATGACTATTCCATCATCAGTGTTTTTTTCTAAAATAAGTATTACCACTTTAATTAAAGCAAACGTGAAAGTTTAATTTTGACTAGGATTATAAAAAAATGTGGTTTAATAATTAATAGGTTACATGTGTGAAGCCAATAAATATACGGGTAAAACCCTTCGAAGATAGTTAAACCAATTTGAAATTTTTGCTGATAATATTCTATAGTCTAAGATCTCACTAAAGGATCACTACGTTCATAACGTAGTTAATTAAACACACATTTTTACATACATTTAAAATTGAGAGAATACATTGATAATAGGTTACCAGTCAGAAAATGGCGGCAAATAATTTTAAATTAAATTATTAGTAATTTAGTAATGTTTTTTAATTTAAATTTAATCTAATTTTTTTGTTAATATGATAATATAAGATTGCCAGAGGAAAAATGGTCGTAAATTAGGGTTGTGAGCTGTTGAAAACGCGAGGTATAAAAGATAAAGTGACAGACAGCTAGCGCGCAAGGCTACTGGTTTAAAGTGTCAGTTATGTGATTTTTTAAAGTATACATCGATAGATATATTTTTATTTCTACAGGTTCCGTATGTTGTCCATCTATTCTGGCTTCCATTTTGTTGTTTTGGTAGATGTTTTCGATAGTTATAATATTTAGGGGAACTTCTCTATTATTATTAATCTGATTGTAAATACAATAAAGTTTGTATTAAAGTGAAAAGTAATATATACCTTTCTTTTGGTAAAAATGTTAATGTGAACCGCAGTTGGGACATAACGGTGGAGGCTTAACGCCGCATTGGAACTCATTTCCAAACAAACGATTTCTGAGCAAGAAGTTTAAACGCCACATAAATATTTCTAACTACTTTATATATGGTTAATTTCCAAAAAATACATAGAACAATCAAATTAAAAACTAACATGGTTACATATTTTTATGTACATTCACAAATACGCAGTTTAATATATTAAATCATATTTACTTTTAGGCAATTGCAAAACTTATTAAACAACCAAAAACTTCAATTTTTTGGTTATGTTCCTATCGCATCTGAAGAAACATATATCAATAACCTTATTACAGTAAATAAACAAAAACACGACACGTTTTTGGCTCTCCAAAGGGCCAAACAAGTGGAAAACGAAGCGGCTGTTTTAAAAGAAAAGCTTGATATTGACCTAGATTATCTAGCACAACAAAAGGAAATGGGAACAGATAATTGTAAACAAGCGTATAATAAAATGGCAAATTGGATGCAAGAAAAAAAGAACTTCCAAATAAATGTAAGTATAATTTTTATATGATCATTCCCATTTTAAGGGTCACAGCTACTGCACTTTTTCCTCTTTCTCCCTCTTTTATCTTTTTTAATCTTTTTTTATTTTTACCATTATCTTACTAAATTCTTTTATTTTTCTTTGTTTAATGTTAGTAGCTCATGCCGATTTCTTACCTGATCCATCCATTTATACAGTTATATTTCAAAAGGTTCGATCTTAGTGCAGATCGCATCGGAAAAAGTCCTAGATAGTACTGCTTACCAAGGTACCAGAAAAACATAGAATTTGACTTTTTTAAAATTGTGCCCTTACTTTTGCACTTGAGACTTAATTTTTATAAAATAGTCCCAATCGTAATTAAAAATTTTTCCAAAAAAACGTGTATGTCTTTATTCTTTCAAGCTGTTAATCTGCTACACATATTTCTCCAGGTTGGTTTCTGTTTTTAGATATTATCATATATTTTGCCTTCTTAGTATTTAACAATAGTCAGAATTTGTTACTAGTCTTGGCAACTATTCATATTCTTAAGAGTCTTTAAGACTCCTCTGGTGCCTCCTTGACTTAATAGTTTTTGACAGATTTTACTGAATATTGTTTAAATAATAGATGTGGCAGTACGCATGCTTGTATAACTGTGTATTCCATATTCATATATTTTATAATAGCCAGATATAGGTGGTTTCTAGATGTTTTATTAATTTTCTAGTTTTCTTTATATTCACACGCACACACATAATAGTAATCCCCGACCTGACTGAGACTTGCATATCAGTAGGAATATTTGGGCATACAATTCATTGGGGTGAGGAGGATTGGTCCTCAAGAACGAAATGCTCTCCAGGCACCCCTCCATGACCCCCCTCATAGCACACTGATACGCTATGAGAGGGTACTATCATAATAATGATTGTCATGTGAGAGTCTTGAGAAAAGAGACTCTCACTTAACGTCTTCTCCGCATAAAGTCCAGGAGAGCGTGAGGCGCTCTAATTTCGTAGTCTTCTTTTTTTGCCCTCTTTGTGTATCTGCGTGTCCGAGCGCTTCCTTAAGTCTGCGAGAGCCCTTCGGCTGAGCTCACTCCACAGTCGCAAAATTCGGATGGAAAAATGAGCCCCTCCGGGCCGGTTTTTAATGTTTTGTTAGTAGTTTTTTGGTGGTATGTGCAATTTTTTTAATGATTTTTTTATGATTTTTTTTTGGATCACCTGACGGAGTTAGTCGAGTGTTTAAGAGCTACTTACATGCTATCTCTTCTTAGTCATTGCAAAGCAGTTTCTGTTTGGGGCTTCTGTGTTTCCATCGGTGGAAGACATCATACCTTATGGATGTGCAGGATGTGGTTGGGATGGTCCACTAGTTCGGCAAATTTTGTTCTTGCTTTGTTGTCCATTTGGTCTAATACTATTTGTTGGGTATCTCTGAAAATAAATCTTTCCGCTACGTATCGAGAGACGTTCACTGCTTCTAGTAGTGCTTTGTTGTGGATAGCTTGGATCTTTTTTCTCTTCGTCTTGCAAGTCTGTTCCCATGCGAGAGATGGTTATGTCATTATGGGCAATATAATGCTGTTCATGAGCCTTGTCTTTGTTCTAAATGTTAATTTACTTTTTCTCCTAGTTCTTCTTATTCTTCTAATGACGCTACAACCCTTTGTGCACCTTGGCGTGCATAACAACATTTTCCCCTGTCAGATACTTTTCTTCGACACTGCCTGATGTTCATGGTTTTAATATCTTTCTTTATATCGTCTATTCACCTTTTACGGGATCTTCCTCTTATTCTACTTGCTTCGGGTTTCCATATCTGGATTGCTTTTACAGCTCGATAATCTGTCATTCGTTTTAGTTGGCCAAGACAGTTTAGTCTTTGCAACAATTATAAAGATATCTGCGCTCTGCATTAATTCATCCTGCGCACAGTTTATTTTTATTATCCACAAACCATCGCTACAGTAAGTTGGTCCAAATATATTTCCCAATATTTTGCACTTAAATAATATTATCAATTGATTTTCATCAGTGGTTGAAAGGGTTCAGGTTTAGTATCCATATGTGACTACTGGTCTTCTCCCAGTTATTCTTTTAATATTTGCTTGTATCATTTTTGCCTTCGGTACTGTTCTTGAAACATGTGAATCCTTATCCATGGTATCACGAAGGTACTTTGCTTCGTTTGACCATCCGATGGGAAAGTTAAACATCTCTAGTTATTCGGATTGTACGCTGCGTCTCTTCTTAAACTTCACTGCTTATGTCTTCTCGGGATTTACTGCAATTTTCACTGCGTGCACTATTCTTCAAGGGCGTTTAGTGCTTTTTGAAAATTCCTAGTTACAATGTTGTGGGTACTATGTTTGGCCAATATTGACATGTTGTCTACATAGGGGTTGATGATGTTGGTCATGTCTGGTATTCTGAAGGCATCGGCTGTGTATATATTATATAACAGCGGAGACAGAACAACCCCTGTGATACTTCTGCCTTCAGAATTTCGATTTCGGATAGGACTTCCCCAATGCGAATACTGAATTTTTGGTTTGCAAAGTACGAGGAGAATAGTTCTGTGAACCTGAGTACCTTGTGTTCACTTGAGTGTTTGGCTCCAAAACTTTTTTGTTTCGACTGTGTTCACCTTGTCTACTCTACTCAACGTTGTCTTAACTGCTTGAGTCGTGTTGTTGAAAGAAATTGAGTTTTATAACTCCTCTTTAAAGGGTCTTATCAATAATATTAAGTTTTTTTGTTAAAATTTTGCTCAGATTTCTTACTAAACTAAATGGTAATTTCTCTCTCATATATTTATTTATTTTTATAGGAGATTCGTCTAAAACGCCAGCTAGAATTTAAACAAAGTGAATTACAACACTATGTGGAAAGGGTTAAATTACAAGATGAACAAATATTAAAACTAGACCAAGAACTGTTACAGATTTACAAATATTTAGATGTACCAGATGGAGTCACACAAAAATCATTACAAGTGGAAACTCGAGAAAATATTTCACAGAAACCGTTAACTCCCGAACCTAAACCACGTACCCTAAAAGTTAGTCGACCGGTAACTGTTCAAACAGAAAATCTAGAACCGGTTTCACCTACATCTGATGAAAAACATAGTGTAAACAACTTAAAATCGGAACTATTAACTCTTCGGGAAGAGGTTAAAGTTAAGGAAACACAACTTGATCAACTGAAAAGTAAAATAACAGAGCACGAAATGACGATTAGTATGTTTCGAAAACAACTTGGAGATAAACAAAGTCAGATTACTTTTTACGAGAGACATATTATGGACCTGCAAAATAAGAAAACAGAAGTGACCTCTACCGGAGCCGGCGGAGATAATGTTAATGTTGGTACCGATTCTGTTAGCCAGACGCAAGAGCAAATAGTACTAAAGGTAAGTTCTATAATCGAATTAATATAAGGTATCCAATTTCAGGTAAAGTAATATTTGAAGTAGAGGACAAACTTAAAGAATGAGAAAATTACATAGACCATAGAATTAGTTCAGCTTCGGAGATTACTAACTGCGACGGACCCCTGATAACACGCTCTGCAGTAATAGCCATACAATCATCACAAACTTGCAAAGCAACAGATCCTGAAATTTCAAGTAAAATATACAACTTTATAAATGATAGCAATGTTTTAGAGGCTAAAACTTTTTCAATACCATTTATACCAACAGAACACTACCTAATGGTTGGTCCAATTCATTTTTCATAGCTCTACTTAAGAAGACAACAGCAAAAACCTAGGCTGATGATAGAACTATCAGTTTTTTTAAGCCATTTATTGAAAATTTTTGTAAAGGTAATACATGTCCGTATCTGTATGTGTTAAGCACTCTATATTGATAGAAGTTGTAAAAGCCATGGGCTTGGATGGCAGAGACGTTCACATAATTGCAAATCTGTATTGGAATCAAATAAAATCAAACAAATCAAAATCAGTTTTAGTAGACGGTTTGGAATCACAGGCTCTTAATAAGAAGAGTACAGCAGGGATGTCACTTGTCGCCCTTGCTTTTCAACGTTTGTGAATAATTTGTGAACTATAGAATACTTTTATAGAATACTTCTTCTAAAAGTGATCAACATCGCCTTTATAAGGTGGCAGTAAATAATATTAAGATAGCTATGATAGAAGAAGATCTAATTTCATATGAAACGTAACACAGCCTTCTATGCAGATGACATTGGATAGTTTCTGACCTTTCTGAAAATTTTCACATCAGAGTGATATACCACTTGGATTTTGCCTCTTAATATGGAAAAAGTTTAGTTCTTCATATGACTAAAAAAAACGATGCTGATTCGATAAAACATTGCTGAAGAAAACGATGACTTTTCTAGTCTATCTCGAACCTGTAAAAAATGGATATGGTAGTGTTACTAGTATCTGTACAAAAAATTCTTTCTTGTCATGGGGAGCTTGAAATCGGTGCAAATTTGGGGAATTTGGCGGAATACAAAATACTTTTGTAAAAATAAACATATTAGTATATAAATGAACCTTTTTTATCCCTAAGATCGCGGTTTAATTTATGACCAATCTTTTTTTCGGCACACTGTATTTGGGTTTGTATACTTGTAATAAATTTGATGATACTATCAAGGACGATACAGTTGATATCATATTTTACTTGTATCTATCTCAATGATCGCTAAAAACTCCCAGTTACAATACTAAATGATGATTTAAACGACAGATGGCAGTAGAGGGTTCTCTCATAACAGATAAAAAAGGAGAAATTGAAATGATATTATATGAAAAAAATATATAAGGTAAACGACGTGAGGCTAACAAAAAACTAAAATGTATCTCTATCAAAGAAACCGCGGAAAACCTGGACTGTAAAAAAACAGTTGGACATATTGATAAGCATAAAAAAATACAAAACTTACTTATACGTTAACTATATTATTTGTATAGTACCTATATCACATATCTTAAATGTTAGAAAAATCATCCCTTTCGTTTATTTGTTCTTTCCCAAAATTTATGCTTTTAATTTCAGAATTCATTGAAAAGTCTTCAAGAAGAAATAAAATCTAAAGACGAACAAATTATGAAGTACCAAACTTTGTTAAAGAATGATAGAGATAAACACAGCCTAGCAGCAGCAAGGTTGCAAGAAGAGCTACAAAATTTACAAAAACAATTGATGGAAGAATCCCAAAAGACCAAAAGGTAAGTAACTGTTTTATAATATCCTAGTGTCTATTAGCAAGTATTCTAATAGTGATTAATTTCCTGCGATAAAAGGAAACAGAAATAACAAACTGATTTTTCAGTACTCATCACCATCACTCTTGTACCTTTATTGACCTCGGTTTTATTATATTGCTATCTTAAGGTGCGTACTGACTTTAGCAAATTTATTCGCACGAACGCTGTGCTCGCTAAAATCCTCAGGTCTGTACGTGTGCCTAAATAAAGTTAACCTGCACGAATGCTATCCATCCGCAGTCGGTTTCTGGACGATGTCAAAGAATATTTACGCGTCAATTTGCTCAGTTTTTTACGGTATTTGTGAATGTATCGCTTGTGCCCGTACACTGTACAGATTGATTCTAGTTAAAAATTGTTTAATCCGAAATTTAAAAAAAATGGAGTGGAGTAACGAACAGTGCTTGCAGTTAATTGACAAATATGAACAACATCCAATTTTAAGGAATGCCAATCATCCGCAGTATTTTTTATGAAATGAGAAATTCGATGCATAGCAAAATATTGCAAATAATTTAGAAGTAAAAGAACATGAGCATACTTATGTTAAAAATTGTTTTTTTAAATGTAGCTTTTAAGTTTCTGAATTTAATCAGGTTCATTTATATTCACAATTTTCTAAATAAACATAATATGTGACAATATTACAAATTATTCTTACCTTTTCAGTAATAGTCACATAATAATTTGGATAATCACAAAGAGCCTTGCATGCTTCGGGAATGATGGAAGACATAAATTCTTTTGAAACTTTAGAAAGGTATTGCATACTTGTATACGAATCTCCAGTCGCTAAGAAACGTAGAGTTATAGCTAGTCGTTCTTTGACCGGAACAGCGGTTACAAATTTCGTATCCATGTTGCTTATTTTATCACCTATCATATTGATGCGACAGAAGGGAGATAAGTACAGATAAGTCTTAAGAAAAGAATTTGTAGAACATTATCAACAAGAATATTCCGACATAAACACAATTAATAAAGAAATGCAACGAAAGCTCTTGAAAGCAGGACTGTTACAAAGAAAATGAAAAATAAAGAAGACAGAATAAGCGATGGAACAAAACTGTTGGTGTAAAAGAGACGCACATTTATAAGCGAAGAAAAGCGAAACACCGATGGTTTCAAAGAATTGAATAAACAAATAAAGAAGGGGATCAGCTTTCGGAGACAAAACAAAAGATAATTGCAAAAGCTAATCAATCGATTAATGAAAATGAAAAAAAAATTACACTACGCATCTATTTTATTATATATAAGACCCAACAGACAGGGGGTTAAGACCTATAGTCTTATCTTATGTAATAATATTAGGTATATTAACTGTTATTTAAACTTGTTTATCTATTTTCAGTTTGGAGGAGATTTGTGCTAAAAATAGACCAAATAGAGCGGCTTTGGAGCAGTACGTAAGTCAAGTACATGCATTAGAAAAACACGCTTCTGAGCTGCATACCAAACTATCAACGTTAGAGGTGCAGCTACAGTCTAGTCGACAAGAATCTATAAGATGGAGAACTATGGCCAACGATAGATTAACTGCTATGGAAGACCTACGAAAAGAGTAAGATTCAGTTTATTTATTTTTGGGAACTCCACTCTATTCGAGATGGTACAGTGACGTTTACATAAAGAACCCTGTTCTATATGCATACTATACACAATTTACGATGTCTAATGTGCCTGTCGAGCAGTTTTCTGTGTCTTCAGTACACATGACATCATATATAATTTTTGTACAGAAGGTTTGTAGAAGTATTGAATATATATATATATATATATATATATATATATATATATATATATATATATATATATATATATATATATTGCTGTATACATATACTTATATTCTATACCTGCCACTATGCGGTATCAGTTTTGTCTTAGACTCAGGAAAGCGCATTTTGAAAAATTCTTTTTGCGTCTCTTTTTTTGGAGCGAGGAAGTACTTATCTGAGGATCTTTTAAAAGAACTTTATGGAACCTTATTTTTTGTATTTTGATATCTCCTCGCAATGCCATATTCGAAATTTTTTTGCTCTTCTCAGTTCCTTAGATTCAGTCAGAGCTTTGCGGTAATCGCCTCTGACTTTTGTCATTTTACCAAGGCCCCTTCCTATTGGATTTTCTCACTATTTCTGTATAAATGTCTTTAAACGCCAACATGATAACCTCTTGGAATTGTTTGGCAGCCATCTTTAGGTTTAATATATGCCTTATGGTCACTTTAACCAAAAAACAATATTCCAGTTCAGCTTCATATGCTTTTCAGTCTATTTTACGAGGGTTACCATAGGTTTTCTTGATAGGCTCATTACCTATTATTTTAGAACAGATGTAAGACACCTCGTCTGATACATGTCATTTTTAGCAGTTATAGCCCACTATATGTCATGTCCACTATTATATTAATTATTTCCGTTCGTTGTGAATCTACGAATATTAGTTTGTTTCATACGGTTAGTATGTATAAGTCATTATCCATAACAAACTGTAATAATGACTCACCTCTTACTGGTGTTTGTAATGCTCCATATAGAAGGTATGCTGATTCGATAATTATATCCTTTATATTTCCCCTCCCTGTGATCTTGATCCTTACCGTCATTAAATTCTACATTAAAATACAGAAGTGAAGGAAAAATGTAAAGAAAATAAAAAAGCTTACCTGAAATACATCTTAACCAAAACCCAAAGGCATACTATAATTACAAGAAAATTAGAAACGAAACACATGCACTTGTAAAAAAAAATAAAAAATGATTACTGGGAACGCTTTTCGAAAGAAATGGAAAATGATTTTTACAGTCTGCAAAAGGAAATATGGCGCTTAATAAGAGGTCAAAGAACGGAGGTAAAGGAACTAAAAGAACCAAAACACATAGAAAAGGATACGTGGATTCTTCTTCTTCATGTACCATGTCACGTTTCAGAACGTTGGTTACCATCATAGCTATCTTAATTTTATTCACTGCCACCCTAAATAGCATGCTTGTATCAACACCATACCAATCTCGCAAGTTCTTCAACCATGAGGTTCTTCTTCGTCCTGGACTGCGTTTGACTGCTATTATTCCTTGCATGATATTTTGTAGCAGCCTATATTTGGGACCTCTCATTACATGTCCGAAATACTTCAGCTTTCTCTGCGTGATGCTTTTTATGATCTCAGTAGTCTTGCTGAGACGTTCTAGTATTGTGGAGTTTCGAATCTTCCCCACCCAGGAAACTTTTAAAATTCTTCTATAGCAATGCAATACATTTCGAAAGCCTCAAGGCGATTTAGAAAGATTTTATTCACAGTCCAGGACTCGACACCATAAAGTAAGACCGAGAACACGTAGCAGCGAAGTAGGCGGATCTTCAATGCCAATTTTAGGTTTCTGTTACATAACACTTTGGACATTCTTCTAAAAGTCGCTCTAGCCTGCTCTATCCTAGATCTAATTTCGCCGTGACTTTCTGCGTCTAAGTTTGGTGTTATTTACATATATAGACGGTTTTATATGCTGTTGTTTACTTATTACGAGTGTTTTGGTTTTCAGTACGTTCAGATCCAGACCTGTCTTCCTAGAACTCTCAACGACACTATCAAGTAGTGTTTGCAGATCTTCTTGCCTAGAAGCTAGGAGTACTGTATCGTCCGCATGTCGCAAATTATTGATGACTTCGCCGTTCACAAGTATTCTTTCTTTTTTTTTTTTTCAGAAAGTGCTTTTCTGAAAATTCTTTCGGAGTAAACGTTGAAAAGCAGGGGTGACAAGAGGCATCCCTGCCTCCTCTTTTAATATTAAGAGCCTGTGATTCCGCACCATCTACTAAGACTGATGTTGTTTGATTCCAATATAAATTTGCAATTATTCGAACGCCTTAACACGATAAAATGCCTTTTGAAACTCAATAAAACAATAGTATATGTCAACAGATATATCTTGACATCTTTAAGCAAGTACGTTCACTCCAAACAGTGCCTCTCTTGTTCCAAACCCGTTACGGAAACCAAACTGTGTGTCTTCCAGGTATTCCTCGCATTTATTATAGATATGATCCATGTATTACCTTTAGAAAAATTTTCAATAAGTGTTTTAACAAACTGGTGGTTCTATAATCAACACAGGTTTTTGCTGTGGTCTTCTTAGGTACAGCTATAAACAGCGAATTAGACCAACCATTAGGTAGTTGTCCGCTGGTATAAATGGTATTGAAAAACGAAGTTTTAGCCTCTAAAACATTGCTATCATTTATAAGCTTGTATATTTCAGTTGGAATTTTATCAGGACCGGTCGCTCTGCCATATTTTGATGATTATATGGCCTTTATAACCTCAGAGCGTGTTATTAGGGGTCCGTCGCAGTTAGTATGCAAACCAAAATATGATTTTTAACGTATTTTTAACGTATAAAACATGCTAAAAGCAAAACATAAACGTTTTCATTATCATAAATCAATATTGTAAAATTCATTTTAACTTATTTAAAGTCTTCTTACACTCACACTAAAACACAATTAATTTATTATTTACTTTCTACAAATTTAGATTATCGACTGACTCTCAAATGTCAATTTATCTTTATCTATACTTCATGAAAGGCGAAGGCTTGAGAGGCGAAAGATACGAATTACTTCAAGTTATACTGGAAGGAAAAGTACAGGGCAAAAGATCAGTAGAAAGACGCCAGAAGTCGTGGCTGAAAGACCTGAGGAGATGTTCGACCGCTCATCCGCAGAAATCTTTCGCACAGTAGTTTCCAAAACTACAATTGCCATTTGGATAGCCAACCTTCCAAATTAGACGGCGCCATGAGAAGAAGATACTTCATGAAACGCTTCCAAAACCTCGTAGAACTTTCTCGGCGCCTTTAGAACACCTTGAGAGTATCTTGACAGCGGTAGTTTCTTCGAACATAATAAGCGAAGATTCGATCAGGGGCGTAGCAAGAACTTTTTATAACAATATATCAAAGCATTTCTTGTTTCTTGAAATCCTGCATTAGAATACTTATATATGATGTTTTTTTACTTTTTGTTTATCTTTTTAATGTAATGTTAATTTTATAGTTTAGATAAACAGCATCAAACAGAAATGGTACAATATAAGTCTGATATCGAAAAAATGAGAGACCTCGGAAACGATGAGATAAATACTTTAAGACAATTAATACTAAGGCAAAAAGGAGAATTAACTGGAAGACTAGATATGGATATACAACGACTAATAAGAGAAAAAGATGATAAAATACATGAAATGATTGTCAAGCTCCGACAAGTGAAGGTAATGGTGTTATTTTTATAAAATTAATATATTTTCTTTAAAAGGACCTATTTAATAATTTTTAACTTAATGTTTATACTATTCATATCTTTCCTAGTAATGACATATACTCAATAGAATAATTCGGCGTCAGGTCTTTCTCTATGAATAGAGCGTCCAATTAGTTACATACTAGCCATATATTTGTAGCTTCCTTTTTTTAGAAATATTTATTTTCGTGTTTTTGTTTTGTGATACTTTAAATGTCAAAAATATCGACAGGTGGGACGGGTGGTAGTGGAGTCCAGGAGACCTTTACCTAGAAACGGACTGGTAGGGGCATTGGTTCTGCCTAAAATAGAATAGTTATCGTATCGATACCAAAGCTTTAGCTCAAACTGCTTGCCTTTTCCTTAATGGTAGGTATGTGGTAACCTCGTGCTAGCACTTACCACAGGTTTATTATGTAGGGTTGAATCGTGTAAACATCCATTCTTGCTGATACGGTCTTCTTGAGTGACTATGGGGGTTGGTGAGTTCTTAAGTTAGACTAGCCTTCCAATCCCCTGCTACGTAATAGCTTTTTGTCTGGTCTACTACCATGTTAGAAGATCGCGGGGTGCATAATATTCATGGCTGCTCCTGGAAATCCAAGTTTTCCAAGAAACAAGCCAACATCTTACTGAGGCCTACTAGGTATTTGCTGCAACCGAATATAAGAAACGGCATAACTCAAGAGATAACTCGGTCAAGAGATAACTAACATAGTGGGACGTTTTCAAACCAACTATCTCCCATATTATTAATACATTCCTAAGGGTATGCTTGAAATTGACAATAACAAACTATAATAGGAGTGCACTGTTTTCAGGTCAGTCCCTCACGGGCTCTCTGAGAGCTTAGTGCTCTCGGGGCTCTGCTTCCTGCATTTATTTTCCATACTCTGTGGCTGAGAATTGTTTCAACTTAACTTGGTGTTTTTTATTTCGACGAAGAAATTGTCATGTAAGAAATATCTTGCCTTTTTCAAGGCAAGACACCGAAGATAAATATTTTCCAAGTCCATAACCCGAAAATGGACTTAAGTAGAGGAGCTCTGGACAGTATATTCGAAGCCCTCTACAGAGCACCCGGAGACAACAGAAGGTGTATAGACCCTTATTTGTTCCCCCGAGGTGACAATAGAGGCCCAACGTACAATGCTCGGCCAAAAAAAAACTAATGGGAGTTTAACCTGAAAAACTGTATTATTATATGTCCCATTACATTGTTTAAACAGTTAGTATTATAGACATACATACTCTGTGATTTAATTTATTATATCTCTAGACAGTAGAGTTAAAAAAGAAAATTACTTATCCTAGAAATACTTACTTTTCACGAAATAAAACACTATATTTTTACGAAAGCCACAACCGGTTTCTAATCACGTTCAACAACTAACCATAGAACATCGACGATTGTAGAAGAGCTTGACATAAGAAATGCGGACAGTTCGCGCGCCAAATTAAAAAAAAAATGAGGTGTTCCATGGTACAAACCGGCCCAAGGTACAAGCCTCTCCCCTAATATTGTTGAGATCTGTTATTATTGCTCCATCTTCAATTAAACTTATGTGAATATGGCTTGAATTTTCTGGACAAATACTTAACTTTGCTGTAAAGTTTGCGTGGTGTATTTATTTGCATGCCCAAGTTCTTCTTCTTTGTCTAGAATTTTCCTATTCTCTGAATATATTGTTTTTACCAATCTGTGTTGTTTGTGCGAGTCTAGTAAGTCATTACTATTTAAATGGGAATAAGCCACAATTAAAGGTTAAAGTACGTTTATTGACGTTTCAATTTCCACTTCGGAAATCGTTCTCAAAATTCTCCGAAGTGGAAATTGAAACATCAATAAACGTACTTTAACCTTTAATTGTAGCTTATTCCCATTTAAATAGTAATAACTTTAAAAATGCCACAAGAAAATAACTTCAGAACAATATCTAGTAAGTCAATCTTTCTTTCCGTCATCCAGTGTTTTTTGATTGTTATTCATTTTATTAATTTAATTAATTATAATTAATACCATAATACTTACATCCGAGGTTACGTTTAAATCACTTAAAATTGGAGATAGACCAGTGGCATGTAGTCTTTGTTAAAAAAACTGACCTATCGGATGATGGAAGCTGGTTTGGTTTAATAGAATTTAAAAAACAAATAGATTAAGTATCGAAATATTAAAAATATATTTTCTGTATTTTTTTGCACAGACGTTAAAGAAATCCGAACCCCTAGAATCGGAATCGACTACAAAGTTTTCCGAGATGGAATCTGCCAAAGATTTACTTACCAAAGAACACGATTTGCTGAAAAAACGATACGAACAGTTGCTGATAAAAGAAAAGAATGCTCGAGACGAGATAAGAGAGTTAAAAGCTCAACTGTTAAAAAAGTAAGATTACATGCACAAAATTATTAATGGGTACTGCACCATAATTAGGTAACTTTTTAGATTTTTAGCATTATTTAGCAATGTTGTTAGCATACGTTTTACTAAAATATCAAATATCAAAAGATAAATATAAAAATAACATTAAATGCCAAGTACTGAAACACTTAGTGTCTGAAAAAAATTTCATTAACCATAGAAATAATTTAAATTCTCTATTAAAAACTCTTTAAAAAGGTATTAATAAATATAACAGGATGTATAAATAAAAAAAATATCAATGTAATTTCACATAAAATAAAAAAACAATAGGAGCCTTAAATGCAATAATATAAATATTTCTTCATCCCACCAAAAAAGGTAAGATTCTACAAATTAACAAAAATAAGTATGTAATTAAAAAACCATAAAGCTCCAGGCAGATGTGCTTTTATTTATTTAATTAATTTGTTCACACCGTTATAAAAACCTTTATATAGAAGTGATGAAAATAATTCAATATATGAGTTCTACGAAAATGTTTGAAAGTGTGTTAGTCTTAACATATCATCAATAATCTATTACTCTTTCCTTTACCAAGTAAATACCAGTAAAAAGGTTTCGTTTTTACGATCACAACTGTCTTGAAATGTTTCTTCGTATTTAAAAAACAAAGTTAAAAAGTCTGTTTTTCCAACTAGACACCTTACTTGTAAAATTGTTATTTGACCTACTTACCTTCGCTTAAAGGCAGGCGTTATGTTAACCTGGAAGTGTGTCATTAGTTTTTTATTTTTCTGAATCCTTATTTAAAGGGCAATAAATCTGTTAGATATATAGCAAAATTTATTTTTACTAGCCCAAACTACACGAATCACCTCCTTAACCCTTCGGAGGTCGCGGTCATAAAGTGTACTATATAGGTCGCGGTGTTCTCAGAGATACATTCGTTTAAGTTTAATGTTTCAATAAGATTGAAAAAAAAGACAGATCGAGATCGGAAGAAACGTTTATTTTGAACATAACTAATAAAAAAATAAGCGAGTTTAAATTAATTTATTGTCAAGAAAAAATAAAATAAATGCAGTATTAAGAACATTACAAAATTAAAACATGTACTAACTATTATTATTGTTACTAATCTATAATATAAAAATTAATCGCAAAATGTGTTGGTAAGCGCATAACTCAACAACGCATGGACCAATCTCAACAATTTTTTTTTTAAATGTTCTTTGAAGTCTGAGGATGGTTTTAACGGTTAGAAAAATTTGAATAATTTCCGGGAAAATAATAAAACAGACCTTTTCTTTTTCCCATACAAATATTTTCTAACTAAATGTAGAGTCAATTTGAACTTTATTGCTATTCAATAAAGTTTATAATAAATTACCAGCACTCACTGTTGTCTAAACAATGTAGGTGTGTTCCTAACTTCGAAGAGTCAATTTGAGCTTTATTATCGCTGCACAAAGTTCAAATTCAATCAAATGTATGTGTGTGTGTGTGTGTTTGCGTTAGAGGATCTAATGCGTTCACACAAAAGTAATAATATCGTGAACCCGACCAAATTGAAAAGTCAAAAAATGTAAGAGCTATAGATTTGATTGGTCTCGGAATATTCTTTCTTTTCTTTTAGTTTCGGAAAGCGACATAAATTGCATCAGTTTTCACGTCGTTGCATCTGTCAAACAAACCGCGTTCACAGTTGTTGTTGTTTTTCTTGGATTTTCTGTTACCTTATCTACTCAGTTTTCTTTTGTCAACTTAATAAACGAAACAAATTCTCCAGTTTTCTTCGATTTATTTTTTATTTATTATTTTATATCGTGTTTTGTGAAAAGTGTTTTAATACCTGTGATTAATAATTATTAAGTATATTCGATATGCCTCCTATAAGAGGAGGTAATTTAGGTAAAAAAACCCGAAATGCTACAAACCAAACTAATTATCGATCTAATCACACTGCACAAGAACGTCACGACAGCAATGAACGTAAAAGAATTCGTATATCACGAACGCGGGGAGCGAGAGCGAAAGATTCAACTAATAATAACAAATTATATAAGCATACATAAGAAATACAAAAATTAAGCCAATGGATTTTGTTGCGCAATTTTGAAAGTGAAATTGATACCATTGCATCCACCACCAGAACGATTGTACTCATTGGTTTCAGGAATAGGACCAGATTCCATACACTTTTTGTCAAATATCCAACAATATAACAACTGCTTTCAAATGTCGTCATTTGTGGCAACAAACGTAGTTCGGGAAAATTTCATGCCAACTTTTAAGGTATGTATTATAGCAGTTAATCATTCAAAAGGTGTTTCAAGATGTTGCTCAAAATTACAGAAACCATGATTGGTTTAGCGAACGAGCTATATTGGCTGCCACAAACATAGATGTAAATGAATTAAATTTCAAAATTCAAGAACAAATTACAGGCGAATTTAGGATATATAAATCAGTTGATCCGGCTACTAACCAAGATGATATCGTCAACTATCCGCCTGAATTTTTAAACTCGCTGGATCCAGGATTGCCACCTCACAATCTTCAATTAAAGGTTGGATCGGTAGTTATAATGTTCAGAAATATCAACCAACCGCGTCTGTGCAACGGCACACAGTTAGCGATAAAAAATTATTGAACAACGTGATAGAAGCAACTATACTGAAAGGAAAGTATAAAGAAAAAGACGTTTTGATACCACGCATCCCAATGATTCCGACTGATGTACCATTTGAATTTAAACGACTACAGTTTCAAGTGCGGCTTGCTTTTGCTATGACCATAAATAAGTCACAGGGACAATCATTAGATGTTTGTGGTATTAACCTAGAAAACCCATATTTTTTACATGGTCAATTGTATGTTGCCTGTTCTCGTGTTGGAAAAACATTAGATTTGTTTGTATATTCACCAGGTAATCAAACAAAAAACATTGCGTCTCCATACCCAATCATCATGAGTATTTCAATTCTTTGCTTTACACTCAAATTCATTACTTAAAATTAATTCTAAGCAATAATACAGAACATTCACGAATTAATACAATTATTGTACTACTTAATTGTTATTGAACGTTACTAAAAATAATTCATCATCATCATTGGTGCTACAGCCCTATAAAAGAACCTCGACCTTCCCAAGTCTATTACGCCAGTCAGTTCTATCCATTGCCAACTGTTGCCAGTTTGCTGCGTCTATTTGTCTACCATCCTCATCTACACCATCCCTTCATCTGAGTTTTGGCCTACCCCTACTTCTACTTCCCACAGGTTGTGACATAAGGATTCTTCTAGGAGGTTTGTTCATTTATGTAAAAATTTTCAAATCGGTATGATGTAAGAACTACGTATAACGGGTTGCCTACCTTGATATGTAATTTATCTATATGTAAATGTAATTTTTAAGCTGTCTAAAATTAGGTGCCGTTTTCGCTTTTAGTTAGGTTATGTTATTGTATGTAATTTGTGGAAACAAGTTACTATTTTTTTATAATTATAATAAAATAAACTAATGGCTTCAATTAAAAAGAAAACAACCAGGAAACAATTGTAAGTGATGTTAGACTTCATAAAAATAAATAGTGCTTACTGGCAAAATAGTCAAGGAAAGCTAAGAAAGTAGCCCAATTGTGAGAGGAATTTGTTATCATGGTAAATACAGTAGATGGTGGCCCTAAAAAACAGGAGAACAATGAAGACATGTAAGAAGATTAATTTCTGTTACTATCAAATTTAATAAATGCTAAATTTTTAGGTGTTCAATGAGTGGAAGATTTTGCAACTCATTTCAAAGATTCATCTTGGGGAGCCCCAGATTATAAATACATTGGAGTTTAAAAGTAAAGATTAATTATTGATGTATTATGTTTATTATGGTGTATAATATTTTTTAGAAGGAAAAGGAAGTCAACCTGTAAAAATTAAAAATGCAATAGTTTTATTTAAAATTCTATAAACATATCCTTTATAAAATTATATCTCAATTATGGAATAAACTGAATACAAACATTTTTATTTAACAATTTTATAACTCAAAATTTTTTAGCCACTTTGTAATATGTTTCAGATTTTTGTTTTGTCTTGATCTTTGTGTTATTCTTTTTGATTTTGTAACTAATTGTAACATAAATACCTACATATCATTATGAAATATACTAATTATAAACACTTTTATTTATTTGGTTTTTTTTTATCTTACAACACCAAAGTTTGCAGCAATAATACTTCTTCATATTCTCTAAGGGTTATGAGCACATTTGGACCATTTTGTAATATATTTTAGTTTGTTTTACCATTATCATTAGTCAACATCAATGCAACACAGGAATATATGTTTCCAGCTTTAACAAGGCTATAATGTAAAACTCTGTGCTTGTGCAAATAATTCTTTAGGACAATCCTCCATTCACCCCTGTGTCTACCAACTCTTCTGTACATTCTAACTCCAATAGATTTTAAATCATCGTCTAAATTGTCTTGATACCTAAGTCTTGGTTTTCTTCTGGTTTATTGTCCCATCAATCCTTCTTCCTCTTCTGTTAAAAACCTTTCCGACTGTTGCACCTACCTCTTGCCTGATGAAATGCTCTGCTCTATCCATGTAAGGTATGCTACCTTAATGAATTTTATGTCAGGTTCTATACAACCCAAAGTTGTAATGTTTGTGCTACAAACCTTGTTCTTTGTAGTAGTATATTTTAGGTGTATTTGTAGGTTTACTTTGTGGTATATTTTAGGTTTGCGTTAATTTTTGAAATTGTATTTTTCACTTGTATGTTTTAATTTTCCAAGGGTTTTGACAAATTTTGGACTACTTTTTAATATACTTTAAATTTGTTTATTTTGAACTTTTTGCAATTAATTGTAACATACGGGTTTTATGTTTTTAAACATTTTTATTTAACAATTTTATAACACAAAGTTTGTATAAATATAAATCATATAATTATAAAATAAACTGAGGATAAACATTTTTATTTAAATATTTTATAACAACATTTGCAGCGATAACACTTCTTTATATTCTCTAAGGTTTTCAAAACTTTTGAGCCAGGTTGTAATATATTTTTATTTTGTTAGTGTTGTGTCATTTTTGTAATTAATTGTAACATACATGATTTATGTTTTTGTTTTTAACAATATATAAACATTTTTAATTTAATATGTTATAATACAGTGTGCAGCAATATAATATCTTCGTATTATCTAAACAGTTTAAAAAATTTTTGAGCCACTGAGTAATATGTTTTAGATTGTTTGTTTTGAGCTTTTTGTAATTAATTGAAATATTAACATTTATATCACTAAACTATACTAGATTATAAAACTTTATCATATATATTATAAGATGATGAAATATCACTAAATTGTAAAATTATATTACTAAACTATATTTGATTATAAAACTATATCACTATTTATCATTATGAAATAAATAAATTATGAAAATATTAATAAGTTTTTGTTTCACTACACAAAGTTTGCAGCAATAACACTTCTTATTCTCTGTGCTTCCAACACCCAACCATTGTTTTGATTTGCCTCCTTTGGAATCATTTCTATGAGAACTATGCTGTACTTCATCTTTTTCACCATTTTGGCACAAAGTGTTCCACTATCCCTGCAGCTATTTCTGTTAATACTTTACTAAATGTACTTTGTTCCATTGAAAATAACAGGTTGTTACCAGTACATTTTTGGTAACTTTCATTTCCTACAAAATTAAGTAGGGAGAGAACCTTTAATTCTATTGCAATTTAGTTAGAGTTGGTTATCTATTTCAAATGGGTTACTGGTGTCCCGTAACTGAAGTTGCTATACATTTACATAATTTCTTTCTGCCACATCATTCAATTCATTGAGTAATAACAAATTTATAATACAAAATCCATTTTTTCAAAAACAAACAAGAAGCCAAAAGTTAGGTTAATTTGAATTATCTGACAGATCTTCAGGATATGACAGAACCGAAAATAACGTTTTATGTAATTTTCTGCTGTGGCTTGGTCATTTTACGCATAGCAACGCAGGGCATGATACATCATACCGTTTTTACACATTATGTTTTGAGAACTGTAATCTGATGTACGTTTTCTGAATTTTACACTAGTATGTAATTATTTACGTAAATGATACATCATAGCCCCCAATGTCCTAAAATACAGGGTATTATATTTAAAAAAAGAGCCGATGACGTCATCAATGTAATGTGTATCACCTTGTATATTAAAATTTTATTGTAAAATGTAGAACATTAAATTTAAAAATCGACGTGTTTTAGATGTTTTTAAAAAAGGCTTTTCGTTTAGGAAATATCGAATTTATTCCATACTCTACGGACACACTGTATGTATTATTAATGAAACCTTAATTAATTAATAATAATTATTTTTCAAGACCCATAAGTGCCCGAAGCGATAAATCCGATAAATCCATTAAAGATCAACTCCAGAAAAAAGTTTCTACACTAGAAAATGAAATTATAGATCTCAAACAGAATCTCAGCGAACAAGTTGCCATCAATGAAGCTCACAGAGTACAAGCTAATGAAGATTTCGAAAAATGGAAGAAAATGAAATACTTTCAACAAACAGCCGAGAAGTTGAAAAACAAATTAAAAGAAAGGGACAATGAGTTTGAAAAGTTACAGCAAACTAATACAGGTAAGATTTTAACTTTAATTAGACGTTCCACGAACAAATGTCTATATTTTTAAATTAATGTTAAGTTTTAAAGTGCTTTTTTACTGTATTTAGTGTAAGGCCTGTTTGTGATAATACAGTATGTTTCTGATAATACACTTATTCCAATATACTACTAATAACGTTATACATAATATAATATCGTGGATATCTAAAAATGACATCAGGATTTTGAAACTTTTTCTTTGTGGAATTTCTATTTTATCTATTATATTTATTAATAATATATTGCAATTTTATAACAATCAAAGGAAAGGATAAATTCAAATACCTGGGGTTTATAATCACGAAAAAGGCAACAACAGAGGAAGAAATTACACAAAGATTAGGACAAACAAGAACAGCAATCCGACAACTTAACTCAGTATGGTGGGATAGACACCTAAATATGAAGACAAAAACGCAGATTTATAAAACATTAGTGGTATTATGACATATGGGGTAGAAAATTGGATCATAAACAAGAAAAACAGCAGTAAGATAATAGCAACAGAGATGGAATGCCTGCGAAGATGCTGCAGAGTAACAAGAATGGATAGGAGAAGTAATGACGAAATAAAGCAAAGAGCATCAATAGAAACAGACATACTAACATATATAGAACAAAAAAGACTAAAGTGGTATGGACATGTAAGAAGAGCTAGCGACAGCAGATGGATAAAAAGAATAACCGAATGGAGCCCCATAGGAAGGAGGAAAAGAGGACGACCCCGAAAATCCTGGAGGAACGAAGTAGACGACGCCATGAGTAAGAGAGGACTGAACGATGGAGAATGGAACAACAGAGAGAGATGGAAACGGTTGAGCGAGGGAAGGCAGTGAATACTGTAGAACCCCTAAATATATATATATATATATATATATATATATATATATATATATATATATATATATATATATATATATATATATATATATATATTGCAATTTTAATTGGAAATACGTTATATTCGACGCTTTGACTCCCACCTCGGTAATGGTTTCCAAAATACAAATACATTCCGTGTCCTGATCACTTCTTAATATCGGATACTGCCAATGTTTCTCCACTTGGATGGCATTATCATTAGCTGCCATTAGGAGAAGATGAATGCATGCCTAGGTCAAATCTGACAAAACCAATAGATGTTCGGGAATCTGCACTTCATTTTAATTTGACCTACACCGTGACGTGCCGGTTCTGAGACTATTTAAAAAATCTTCATGTGGGTAATTGATGGCCTGTAGCCATCTCTTCTTTTGATGTTAAAACACCACTAGCACCAGCAACCGACGCTGACGCGACATTGTTTAGACGTGGTTTCGAATGGAGACGTGGTACTCATGACGATCCTACGAGATTTCTACCTTGATGGATGCCTTCGCTGGCCAAACATAGGATGGCGTGAGTCACCCTCTTGCGACTTTTTCTTGGCTTCAAAAATCACTTTTCTTTCGATTTTTGGAGAAGTAATTCTGATCAACGGGTATACGTTATTAATTGGAGCAGGCTTCAATCATACGGATCTGGAGTGGTTCAAAATAGAACTGAATATTCTGCTGCCCCGAAATACAAAAATATAGCTGATGTTCTTAGATCACTTGACTGAACATTCTAACTTGTTCCAGTTAGCTTACGTATTGTTATTTCTTGAGAAAATTTTTGCCTTTTTGTCTTCGCAGTGAACTTTAAATGTGAGAGTGCGGTCCGATTTTACCACCAAGTACTTTGTTTCTATACAGTTCTCTAATAGTTCTCCTTGCCATGTCATGTTTAACTTTTTCTGGCTTGAAGATTGTTCAGACGATAGGTGCACACTAGAGTTTTCTTCGTGTTTGGTCTTAGCGATTATTTCCTGCAGTACTCTGCTAGTTTTTCCAGCGCAGTTGACAATTTGGTTTCTACGTTTGTAAAATCTCTTTCCTATGTAGACCCCGCCATATTATCATCAAGTGCCAACATCGCCAAGCTGCCTCGTATCAAAGTAATCTGGTAATTCGTTAGTGTAAATATTACAGCGAGGATCGCAAACTGGCTTCCTTGAGGCAGTTTATTTCTCTGATTTCCTTAGTAGCCCTTTCTAAATTGTAAAGTAACATGGAACCGACAATTATGAAGGATACATCTCAGAATTTAGAACTAAGACAAAGAATGGTTAAGTGTTATGTTTGATCCATACTTTTGTATAGTGCAGAAGTGTGGACGCTAAAAGTATCGATCATGAAAAAAATTGAAGCATTGGAAATGTGGGTTCATAAACGAATGCTGAAGATACCTTGGACAGCAAGGAAAACTAATGAAGAAGTACTAAGGAGCGTCAACAAAGATAGAGAACTGCTGAAGACCGCTAAACTTAAAAAAATGTCTTATCTGGGACATAGAGTAAGGGAAATTCGATATAAAATATTACAACTGATCCTTAAATGTAAAATAGAGGGCCGTAGAGGTGTAGGAAGAAAACAAGTTTCGTGGTTAAAAAACATTCGTGAATGGACATAGATAACAAATGCAGGACAATTATTCCATATTGTAGAAGATCGAGAAGCCTTTGCAATGGTGATCGCCAACGCCGGATAATTTTGATATGTCACGCGAAGAAGAAGAAGACATCTCAGAAGTACACCAGTCTGAAGTTCTTGGTGATTTTGTATACTTTACTAGCAATTTTTGGTGGTTAGCGGTGTCATACGCGGCGGGTAAGTCAAAGTATGCTACACCCATTATTTTGCTTTCTTCAAAGCCAATCTGAATTTGTCTGCAGCAAGACTTTCCAGCTCTGATATTACCTTCTTATCCAAGATGGGAGATTTTTTTGAGTATCTTTTTCTTAAAATTTAACAAGTCGATTTTCCGATATTGAGTTCTAACTTGTTCCAATGTAAACGAATAATGTTACTTGTTGTGTACCTCCAAGAACAGATCTAAGACCCCTTTATCACGGGTAAATAATTGTGTGTTGATATCAAATAAAAATGATAACGACATAATGATGATCCAAACGAAGTGGCTCTTCATACATTTACAGTAGTTAAAATGACGACAGAAAAATTGATACAAGCTTTCTTGGATATACTTGGGACTACTATACGTATTCTAAAACAAAGGTTTTTTAACAAATGTATCTTCACTGTATTAATAAAAGGCTATATATATATATATATATATATATATATATATATATATATATATATATATATATATATTGTTATGATGTGTTTTTTGTTTGAATGATGAGCAATGAGTATTTTTAATAATATAATATATAGGGTTTTTATCGCGGTTCTCAAAGAATTAGCTTGTAAGTACTTTTTTAAATTATCTTTATTATAACTATTATGAAACACACATATATATCTAACCTAGCCAATGTAAATTTAAAATAAACTATCTTTAAATTGATGTTCTTATAAAACTAATTAAATTCTATAGACAATGTTAAATTTAAACAAACTATCTTCAAAATTGAAATTGTTATAACACTAACTAAATTATATTAACAAAATTTTGTACCTTTCTTTCACTGAATGCCTAAATGAACTGTTTTCCACTATATATATTCTAATCACCACTGAATGTCTTCGTACTTCGGTTATCCTTGTTTTTGTGAAATTACTTTTTCCAATTATCAGCTTCTACCAATTTAAGATATAGTTTTCTTCACCAGCATTTATACACCACCAAGCAAACCAGCAAACACCATTTATATTTATTCTTCTTTTCAATATACCAATATCCAATTATTATAAGTTGATTTATACTAATCTCCAATCATAATATAATTTTAATTCCTTCCAATGTCCATCCAATATTCTTCTAATATACTTTTATAATCTTCAATAATTATTTGTGTATAATTATAAATGTGCATTAAATATATGCATAATTTTTAATCTTCATTTAACTCACTATATTAAACAATTGGACTATTTGTACTTGATTCACTGACTCCAACTAACTTTCATATTTCTTACTAAACTTTTCTGACTGACTTCTTGAAAATTCTGAACAATTTACTACACTAACTAAATGTGTCTACTAACTTTCATAATGAACTGGCCTGACTTCTGACTAAAAACTGCCATCTTGAATCCAAATCACGGGTATTTATATCTTTTTGGATATTCTAGAACCATCTGGTAAGAGATCATGTTCCAATTTCGTTCTATTTCTTCGATATGGATGTTCTCGAAAAAATATCTGTTCCATCCACCGACATAATCATTATTCCAGAATGTTCGACCGTAAACAATGGTCACACTCTGCACTCTGGAGAATTCGTTAATGTTCCATTGATAATTTTGTTGACATTTAGGCTTTTCAGATCAGAATAAACATTCAAATTAGTAACTAACACTCTAATTTAATAAAATTCACATTTCAAACAATATATTATTATAACCCCACTTTATATTCGTATTATGATTAATTTCTATCTGTCAATTCGAGAGTATTTTTGGTTGCCTATGCACATGGCTCACTTAAATATATTTACAACATTAAAATACAACTTTTTACAATTATTATATGAAAATTTCTTAAAAATACCCTCACATAAATAATTTTTATTAAATTCTCTAGTATATAACTTATTTAAAATAATCAAATACTTTTTTATATCTAATATTATGTAGTATATAACTTATAAATTATTTTCTATAAACCCCAATCGTCACAATATATATATATATATATATATATATATATATATATATATATATATATATATATATATATATATATATATTGTTATGATATGTAAAATCGAGAAAAATATTGGTTTGTTTAAAAATATTTCAAAGTTCAAAAACATTAAAATAATTCAGATAAGTAGGATAATATCCAACAAACATTTCGGAGAAGGAAAGTTATTAAATTCTTGGATTACCTGTACTAAACAAAATGTAAGCTTTGCATAAATTATTTCTTTGTTATACTTGAGTGACCCGCATAATTTTAAGTGAAATCCAAAGACAATTGAAATACATTAATGCAGTGATTAAAGACAATAGAAGGGATTATAGAAAGAGGTTTTTGTTAGTTTTTAAGAATTATAGAAAAATATTATTTGTAAATAAGTTTTAGGAAATTTATAATTATAGGTAAAAATTTGTTTGTTATCGAAATGAAAAAATGGGGGAATTGTGACGAGTTTTGATTGGCGGAGATTGAAAAAGGTGGGATAAGTATGTAGGAAAAAGTTTAGCGAGATTGAGGAGAGAGAAGAGAGGATCAGTTTTTTTCCAAATTTGTAAGACGAACGGGGATTGTTCTCTGGCAGTTCCTGAGAAGTAGCAAGCAGTAGTGTTGAATGTTAGTGAGTTTTTGTGGAGTTAGTGTATCTGACAGAAGCTGGAGCAGCAAAATATTGTAAGTCATATTTTCCTACTTATATTCCAAGAGTCACTGTTCAGGCCAACGAGAGATTCAGTTTATCGTAAAGAGAAGATATTCCAAGAGTCATTTTTCACTCGGGCCAACGAGAGATTCAGTTTATCGAGAGGAGAAAGGCTATCATAATTTGAATGATTGTTGCTTTTGAAGGAGATCATTAAGGACGATATACTTGCAACAATTTGTTGTAAGATTGCTGATTACATAGGGAGCGGTTGAGAGGAGATAATATAGTCTACAAGGAACAAGGATTTGGACCACTCATCATCAGAGAGAGATATTTTGTTTTCTGCAGTTTTTCTTTTATTGATAACACAATTTTTACACTTAATTTAGAAAGGATATAAATATTTTGATTAGGAGAGTTAGAATAGTTCGGAATTTTGAGATTTCAATTAATATTGTTGGTACCATTAATTTTGATTGTTCACGTACGTAGAACAAAATTTTTGAGAATCATTATATGAGATTTGTTTATTGAAAACTTTTGAGTGTGAATTATTTCATTATTCTTATTTCAATATATAGTGTTAGATCATATGTGTTTTTTATTATTCCGGTATTCTCTGGACCTTACCTTTCACATGTAATAGCATAGATATTGAAGCACGAATTTAACCCTGAGATAAAAGAATTAAAAATTGTGATAGAGTCATAATCATATCATCTAGATAATTTTAATTAATCAAAAAAATTAATTAGCTAATTATTGCTTGGCGCACCAAGACTTTAAATATCACAATAATATATACAGATTGAACCAATTTAAAACGGAACATACAATTTAATATATATCTGTTTGAACTCCATACCCGGTGATAGACATTGTATAAAATATAGTTCAACTATCAGTCTCCTTTAAAGGAAAGAGGAGCTTGCCTAATAGTCGGAGAGATAGAGCCGAAATTTTGAACTGATCAGTAATATGACATTTCTCTATTGGAATATATTCATTGTAACTGGGTTAAGACTTTGCCTTACAGGCGGACGACCCTCGTGGTACAGGGGTTGGCTATACAGGGATGAAGTTGTAATTTTTTTCGGAAAAATTAACGATCGATAATATGGCTAAAAATTTGCCCAGAGTAAGATCTTGGTATAACTAGACAAAATCCCAAAGGGCTGACGCGAGAGTGGATACATAAGGGGTGGCGGACAGGGGTGAAGTTGCAATTTTTTGGGAAAAATTAACGATAAGTAATATGTCCGCCATTTTCATGGCTCATTATTTAGCCCCTAAAAACTATAAATCCAAAAGGGCGGACAGCTGGGTTGGTACAGAGAGCCATAAAACGGGGTCAAATGTACCACTTGCCTGCGCATTTTAGGTCTCGGCAACAATTTTCAAACTGATTTTATTATGATATTTTTATACCGATTTATTTGAAAATTTGTATGCTCACTTCTGTTACTATACTGAAAAGCGTCAAGTAGAGTTTTCCTCAAAATTTTCCAAAAAAATTTCCGTAAATGAAAATTTTCGTAATTTTTTGAGGTAAAATCTAATTTGTAGAATTCTTTCGATTTTCTGTCAGTTATACCATGATTTTTTTCCAAAAATTTTCAAACGATTTTTCCGGTAAGAAAAAAAAATTTAGAAAAACTTTAAAAATTTCGTCATTTTTCTCACTCTCATTGATGTCATTACATTCATCATCTTCGTCACTTTCACTTTCAATAATATCACATTCATTATCTGCTTCATTTTCAATCACTACTTCTCGAACTGATTCTGGCATCTGAGGTCCACTAAACCATTTGAATTTATATGTTTCATCTTCAAACTCCCAACCATGTTCTTCAACAATCAATTCTGTTGGTACTTTTTTATGAGCATTTGTCCAAATATTTGAAATATAATGAGCTTGCAGTAGATGTTGGTGTAATTCATCTTGACATGGTGGTAAGCTTGAAGCATCGAAATTTTTTAGTTTTTTTTTTAAGGTTCGTTCACATCATGCAACTCATACTGCCGGTTAAATAGTGAAAATCTGACATCGTTTACTTTTCTTTTTGGAATTGTTCTCGTCAGTCCTGTTCCATATAAGTGATATACGAAAGTTTTTAAGGTTTCAAAAACTTTATTACAATCGAATTCAGTTTCACCAAGTTGAATAAAAGCATCTTGATACTTATTACATTTAGTGCATTAGTCTAGAATTACTGATCTAAATGAACGCGCATCATTATTATTTTAATATTTTAAAATAATAATGATGCAAAATTAATGTCCAAACAGAATTTGTAAAATTATAATTAACTAATGAAAAAAAAATTCAATCAATTTGAAAGTTAAAAAAAATATTGAAAATATCTACAAAGTAAATTTCAAAACTTAAAAAATTAATAATTCCACTATTAAATTGATTTTTATTAATAATTATTTGTAAAATGTTAAAGGAATTCTACAAATTGAATTTTATCTATTGATAAATAGAAATAATATATTTTTTATTTGATTATTAATGTAATAATAAATCAAATTTTTCTTATATCTGAACAATCATTATTTATGCAATATAAATTTAAAAACCTTTTTATTGTAATAAAAAATAAGTAAAATTACTATTTGTTATACCAAAAATATTTAATAATTAACATTATAAAATTACTTTAATTTAATAAAATATCAAATATCAAACATTTATTCAATTAAAAATTAATTCGTAAAATATTTATATTTAAGAAAAAAAAATGTGATTTGTAAAGTAAATATGACTTTAGTTTGGAAAAAAAAACATTATCATAATATCATTTTAATACTACAAAATATTCTATAAAAGATTCAGACGATGACGTAGAGTTTTATCAAATGTTTTAGGAAAGTTTTTCTAAATTTTTTTTTCTTATCGGAAAAATCGTTTGAAAATTTTTGGAAAAAAATCATGGTATAACTTACAGAAAATCGAAAGGATTCTACAAATTAGATTTTACTTTTACAAATTTTCAAATCAATCGGTATAAAAATATCATAATAAAATCAGTTTGAAAATTGTTGCCGAGACTCAAAATGCGCAGGCAAGTGATACATTTGACCCCGTTTTGTGGCTCTCTGTACCAACCCAGCTGTCCGCCCTTTTGGATTTAAAGTTTTTAGGGGCTAAATAATGAGCCATGAAAATGGCGGACATATTACTTATCGTTAATTTTTCCCCAAAAAATTGCAATTTCGCCCCTGTCCGCCACACCTTATGTATCTACTCTCGCGTCCGCCCTTTGGGATTTCTTCTAGTTATACCAAGATCTTACTCTGGGCAAATTTTCAGCCATATTATCGATCGTTAATTTTTCCGAAAAAAATGACAACTTCATCCCTGTATAGCCACTCCCTGTACCACGGGGGGCGTCCGCCTGTAAGGCAAAGTCTTAACCCAGTTACAATGAATATATTCCAATAGAGAAATGTCATATTACTGATCAGTTCAAAATTTCGGCTCTATCTCTTGGACTATAAGGAAGCGATAAGTGGTTTGACAGCATAATAACTGCTTGTTTAGTCTAGTTTTTTCAGTGATTCTAGACAACCTATTTGGGTGGAGTTTTGACTTGTTCTTGAATGAGTTCCGAATCCAGCAGCCCGCTGAAGTATTGGATTTTTATAATATAATTATTTGACAACCTTTTGTTGGCCAACCACCTAGAGCGGAGTTGAGGCGAAATACATTGATTTCGTATGTTCCGTTTTAAATTCGTTCAATCTGTATATATATATATATATATATATATATATATATATATATATATATATATATATATAATATATATTCATCATCATCATCATCATCCAGCCTTCATTTATCACGTCCACTGCTTTACATATGCTTCCCTTAAACTCCTCCAATTTTTACGATTTTGTGCTCTTTCCTGCCAATTTCTGGTGATGTCGTCAGCCCAACGTGTAAGTGGTCTTCCCCCACTACATTTGTCTACTATTAGCTGATAGGGAAGTTTCTATAGATAAGCAGTACAGGTACGAATAAGGCTTAGCCAAGTTGATTTAACCGGCTGTGATACTACGAATACTCACCAACCCGTCTGACAGACGTGGTGTTTTAATGCCATAATCCCTTTAAAACTGCGATGTCAGATTTTAAAACAAATGCAGATTTACCTCAGGTAGTTGGATTCCTCCAAAATCTGACTGATTTATCAGTCTGTCCCAAGGATTCTGGGGGACAAAAAACTAACTATACAGAAACCCAAAAACCCCATAAATATATATTATTGAGTAAGAAATATAAGAATAATGATTACAATTATTAGAGTATATATTTTCTCATAACATTTACTAACTCTTCAGTGACTATTGACTTGATTTTTTTTCTCGAAAATCCATATTTTCATATTTTATTACCATTCGGACCTTATTTTTTTAGGATATAGAATGGCGATAGAACGTTTGGAACGGGAAAAACGGAATCTTGAAAATAGGGTCAAGACACTAAAAACTTCTAACCTAAATATTAATTTAAATTCTGAATTAGAAACGTTAAGAACTGAAAATTTAAAATTGCTCAACGATGTAGACATATTAAAGCACAAACTAGAAATGCAACAACACCATGCGGGAGCTTTAGGAGCTACGATGTTGCAGGAAAAACTCGAAGGACAGGAAAGAAAGATTGCGATTTTAGAATTATCGGCTAAGGTAAGAATTTTTTAAGCATATGTTAAAATAAAAAATTAACCTTTTTATATTATCCCCAGTATTTAACAACATTATTCTTATTTGAATGGGAATAAGCCACAATTAAAGGTTAAAGTACGTTTATTAACGTTTCAATTTCCACTTCGGAAATCGTTCTCAAAATACAAACATTATTCTTTGTAGTAATTCTTTTGTGTAATAACTCCAGCGTTCTGGAGTTATTAAAAAAACTACTTACAAGGCGCCATCTTCAAATAGCTCTAGCTCCCTTGGGAAGCATTTTCGGACTAGGTGAATTGGAATAAAACATTTTATAATTCTCTGAGGAATCCGTGGTCTTCGTTTGTCAGGAGAATTTCTGGACACTCTGTATAGATATACATATTTGGAAAAATTTGATGGTGTCATCCATCCCAGCAACAAGGCAATATTGAATCTTCTTACAGCAATAAAGTAAGTTCCATGTAAGCTGTTTTACTTTAAAAAATGTTTACCTGGAAGATCCTGATTGGGGTCATTGAGACATATTAGGCGCGCAGATATAGTCCGCTAGCGGGATCGTTCATTTTCTCGTTTCCTTTATGTTTTTATTTTTGTATTTAAATGAATCACCTATTTCCACTTCTGGGTCACCTCTTTTTGTCCCGTGTTCATTTTATTTCCAAGAGTTGGGATGCAATGCTATTAGTGGTACGCAATGCTCTGGTAGTGCGTCCATATGGTACCAAGCTAGTAATTTCCCAGAATTGGGGAGTGCAGTAGTCACAGAAGACATCTCATCGTATGAGTCCGTATTTATGCGGCTCTCTGGTTATTTTGCCCACGTAGCATGATGTATGGGTGTATGTGTGTGCGTGTGTTTATGTTTGAATGAGTGTATTGTCATGTTTAATCAAAAAATCTACTGTGAAAGACATAGCTCTAATTTCTATTTTATGTTCTCAGTTAATCCGCAGATATTTTTTTAATATAATCTATTCACACCCTCCTGATGATCCTATAATAGCCTTAGGACGTTCCCTACTAGTAGTACAGTCTGTCCTGCGTGGAGTAGTCGAGACCAGACTCAGATTAGATAGAAAGGCACGACAATGACATATTAGTAGGAACCGGTTAAGTAATAAAAAGTAGTAAAAAAACACGAAAATTTAAAGAAATAAAGTTCTGTCATTAAAAAATGGATTTTATTTCATTTTAATGACATTTTGTTTTTTTAATGTATGTTTTAATATAAAAATATAAACATCAATAAAAATACCATATGAGGGTTTAAATCTAAAATTTATTATATACGATGGATTATGTACATTTTATTTTTATGTTCAAACTAATAAGTTCTTTCATATTTTATACATAAATTGTATCGTCACCTAATCTAGTTTTGAACTATATCACACACATTATTTGTAATTTCCGTATTCGTGATTTTAGTTTGGTTTATAGTCTCTTGGTTTTAATTTTAACCATAATCCACCTATGGGTGTTAAAATAATTCCTTTTTTTTCCATCTTCAAAGGTAATTTCGTCTTTTCACTAAGTTCAAAGAAGAAGTTTCTCAAAGTTAGGGATAGAGCAATTTTTGCCTGAATCATAGCAAACCTCATGCCTAAAATTAAAAAAATATATATAAGTATTGATATTTAATTATAATGGCATTTAATTTATTTTTGAAAAATGTCAATATTACTGTAGTTTATTAAAGTTTAAATTTAAGTAGTTATATTTTGCGACGGTCATTTAATAGTTTTATTACGGGGCATACCGAAGTAGGGGAAAACGAAATTAGGCCGACGAATCCTTGAAAAACTATTAGAGAAAGCAAGAAAAACGAGGACACAATAGATCTCTAATGGGCAGTATGACTTTGATCTAAAATAATTAGCAATTAAATGTTGCTATTCAAATTTACAAATGTATATTTGATAAAGCACTGACAAAGCAGGTTTTTAGTTTTTCTCGCACAAGAGCGATTAAGTTACGGTACTCAGTAATATCAACTTTTCAATTTCACTTTGAATTAGTGTTTTGTGTTGTAATTGATTTAGTGGGAAAAAATAACGTTGTCTAAAGATTCACACAGTCTATAAGTTTAATTTTTTTTTTATTTAAACACAAAACCATAAGTTTAAATATATAATTTTTATATAAGTTTAAATTTTATTTACACGAATTTACACGATGCGGTTGTGCATTGATATAATTCAATCATATATTATCTAGAATGATTAGGTACCTACTATATACTATTTTTATAATACAAAGTAAAAGGGAAAAATCTCAGTGGTTGGACTTCTGATGTATGATGATACATTTGAATATTAAAATATTTAAAATTTATTCAAAAGGAATACAAATCTTCAAAACGTTTTCAGTCCAGCCGGACCATCATCAGTGAAACCTAGAAATATTTCCACGTTAAAATGACATAAAATAAGGTTAAATTTTGACTAATTGATGGATTCGACCGTTACTTGATGGAAATTCAGCTGTTTTGGCTGATTGCCTCTCTCAAGTGATCTATTCATTAGAGACTATTTCATTAGAGACTATAAAGTGCAAACGCATGCCAAAAATAGATCACTTTAGAAAGACAATCAGCCGAAACAGCTGTAGTGATAAGAGCTTAAAATAAATTTTGTGGAAGTTTTGAAGACAAAGTTTTCAGTGTTTATTGTTACATAAATTTTGACTGTTAAATTATTAAACATGTGGAAAATTTATACTTATTAATACTATATATTATTTATACTATATAACTATTTATATTTTAAAAGTACATAGTTGAAACTAGCTACCAATATAGGTGTAAAAACCTGTAGTTTACATGAAAATCATATTATATTGTAAAATTATACTGACACAAGTTATATATATATATATATATATATATATATATATATATATATATATATATATATATATATATAAGAAAAAAGAAGTACTTGTGACTCGTTTGGAACAAATATATAACTGTTTTGGATGGGTTGGAGTCAATAATAGGGCTATTGGTTAACTATTTTTTTATTCTCGAGCTTTCAATTGTGTTTACAATTATTATCAAGAGCTAAAAAAGACAAAATACTTACAAGGTTGAACTAAAAAGAAAAAACAATTTTTGTTAACTTACCAAATAAAAATTAGTTTGGTAAGTAAAAATCACTGCTTACATCTTCAAAATATTTAATACAAAAATGTTTTAGTCTAATAAATGTTTCTCCGAAAATTTTTATAATTTTGAAAACATTTTTTTAATATAAAAATAATTGAATTTATAAATAAGTTCAAATAGCAACCAATTACAAATAGCCTCAATGTCATAAATGCCAACATAAAATTTTTATTTTTGACAATTATATTGCCAAAAGTAAAATTTCGTTTAAACATTCTTTTTTGTTTAGTAACAAAAAGAAGAAGATTTATTCACCGTTGACAGATGTCTGAAAGAATGTGACAGATATATGGAGAATTAAATATGACATTTTACAAGTTTTATATATAAATCATAAAGAAAGAATATAATTATAAATTTTGCTTAAATTTTGAATTTCAGATCTTTTGTTTAAACTATTATCATTTTTGCTAATACAAACCATTTCCAAAAAAGTCCTTTTAAATTTATTACTTTCAATACATAAAATTTTAATGTTATCAAAATCCATAATATGGTCTTTATCGATTACATGTTCTGCCAAAGCACAAGATGGTTTTTTAATTCTGCAATCACTTTTGTGAGAAATAATGCGATTTGAAAGATTTCTTCCGGTCTCACCAACATATTCAGCCTCACACTGAGTACAACTAATGCTGTATACTAAATTCGTTTTTTCAAAGATCATTTTTTAAATAAATACTATATGCAAACTAAACTTTTTCTTAAAAACCATCCTGAAATTTATATTGTTAAAAGCGATAAAGGCAACGTAACTGTTGTAATGTACAAAGAGGATTATCTACAAAAAACTGGAGAACTCTTAAATGATACTAAGTATTACACTACACTTAGAAGGAGTCCTGTTTGTACTTTGCAACAAAAAGCAAATTGTCTATAGAGCGTTTCACGTTAAGAAAATAACATTAGGCTTATGGAGATCAGTGTTGCCAAAACTCTCAGGAATGCGGTTTACTAGATTGTCGATATATTTTTCGAATTTCCATTTTCAATTAACATTTAACTGTAAAGTCAGAATAACAACTGAAGAACCACAAAGCCTTATTATCATTATGTAGTCTCAGAGAACGACATAAAATCGCTGACATACGCTCACCGTATTATTTTAAGTTGCAATTAGTAATTAGATATATGCATTCCAAGCGGTCCGTTTATTTGCTTTTAAATCTCTAATAGCCGGCAAAGTGCACGATTTAACTAAGCAATATTTTCTACTGATTTCTATGATTCATGGTATATGATATTCTTACCGAAAAACAAATAAACTGTCGTTACTATAATTAAAATAGATAAAATAAAATTATCTTTTGTAAATACTATTTATTTAATTAAAATCATTTTCCCTACTTTTCATCTCTTGTTTCGAATGGGCACTTTTGGTCAATTACGTTAAAAAACGTTAATTTAATTCATGTCTGTGAAAACGAAAATACAAATTATACAAGCCTGAATCGTGCTTGCGTTCATCGTGGCATCGCTGCGCTTCTATCGTCCATAAGAAATACATGGCCCTATCTCTGCAATGTTATTTTCTTAACGTGGAACGCTGTATAGTATCTAAATTAAACATAAAGAAATTTATTGATAATAAAAAAGCAAAAGAGCTCAAAATTTATAATTCTATTGCTCCACGGTTCTATGCTCTGCCAAAAATACATAAACCAACTTTATCTATGAGACCAATTGTTTCATCTTTATGCCCTCCTAATGGACCAATAGCACAGCTCCTCACTGACATCTTAACTAATGCTTATAATTTAAACAACAATTTTTACATTAAAGATTCATTTAAATATCCTATAGACAAATTTAAAAAAAACGAATTTAGTATACAGCATTAGTTGTACTCAGTGTGAGGCTGAATATGTTGGTGAGACCGGAAGAAATCTTTCAAATCGCATTATTTCTCACAAAAGTGATTGCAGAATTAAAAAACCATCTTGTGCTTTGGCAGAACATGTAATCGATAAAGACCATATTATGGATTTTGATAACATTAAAATTTTATGTATTGAAAGTAATAAATTTAAAAGGACTTTTTTGGAAATGGTTTGTATTAGCAAAAATGATAATAGTTTAAACAAAAGATCTGAAATTCAAAATTTAAGCAAAATTTATAATTATATTCTTTCTTTATGATTTATATATAAAACTTGTAAAATGTCATATTTAATTCTCCATATATCTGTCACATTCTTTCAGACATCTGTCAACGGTGAATAAATCTTCTTCTTTTTGTTACTAAACAAAAAAGAATGTTTAAACGAAATTTTACTTTTGGCAATATAATTGTCAAAAATAAAAATTTTATGTTGGCATTTATGACATTGAGGCTATTTGTAATTGGTTGCTATTTGAACTTATTTATAAATTCAATTATTTTTATATTAAAAAAATGTTTTCAAAATTATAAAAATTTTCGGAGAAACATTTATTAGACTAAAACATTTTTGTATTAAATATTTTGAAGATGTAAGCAGTGATTTTTACTTACCAAACTAATTTTTATTTGGTAAGTTAACAAAAATTGTTTTTTCTTTTTAGTTCAACCTTGTAAGTATTTTGTCTTTTTTAGCTCTTGATAATAATTGTAAACACAATTGAAAGCTCGAGAATAAAAAAATAGTTAACCAATAGCCCTATTATTGACTCCAACCCATCCAAAACAGTTATATATATATATATATATATATATATATATATATATATATATATATATATATATATATATATATATATATATATATATATATATATATATAACTTGTGTCAGTATAATTTTACAATATAATATGATTTTCATGTAAACTACAGGTTTTTACACCTATATTGGTAGCTAGTTTCAACTATGTACTTTTAAAATATAAATAGTTATATAGTATAAATAATATATAGTATTAATAAGTATAAATTTTCCACATGTTTAATAATTTAACAGTCAAAATTTATGTAACAATAAACACTGAAAACTTTGTCTTCAAAACTTCCACAAAATTTATTTTAAGCTCTTATCACTACAGCTGTTTCGGCTGATTGTCTTTCTAAAGTGATCTATTTTTGGCATGCGTTTGCACTTTATAGTCTCTAATGAAATAGTCTCTAATGAATAGATCACTTGAGAGAGGCAATCAGCCAAAACAGCTGAATTTCCATCAAGTAACGGTCGAATCCATATATATATATATATATATATATATATATATATATATATATATATATATATATTGAAGCATGTTCATAATTTCTTTAAATTATTCCCTTTAATAAACTATTTTCACGCCGCCCATGCCTGCATACCTTCGTTTTGTTACGCCTTTTTTTAACAAAGAAATAACTTCGCCAAATGTTTCTTCTTCTTTTTATCTTGTTTTGCTACATAAAAATCTTTCCTAATAACAAAGGAAAAAGGACCTATTGTGAAATCTCCGAGCTACCTTCTCAGAAAATCAGAAGAGTTGTTTTTCGTAGAAACTTTACTTTCTATTGGTAAACGCTACGAAAATGAACCCCAATATCCCGGTTATTTAATGTCAATTTCGCGTGGCATCCTTCAGCCAATATCCCTTCCCTATTTTCAACCTTCGCTTGTCTAAGCCCTTCTAGATTCACAATCCGATATTCATTTCCAAGTTGGTTCCTGTGGCAAGCGGTCTTATCTTCGACAATCGGCGGTAAGTGGATTTTCAATTCACCCTTATTTATCTTTACACAGTGAGTCCTATATTAAATATTTTCTCTTTTGTCCAACAGACGTGTTCCACTTCGAAGGAACGAGGTCACTTCTGTTTGCCGATTAACCATTAGCCATTAACGATTAGCCATTAGCCATTGGCCATTATTTAATATTCACCATTCATTGTGCATTATTCATCATTCATCTCTACTACCGATTATTACCTGTGCTATTCCTGTTTGGCTGTTTATCTTCTCGTCTGCCGAAATCAAACCGTAATTCGTTGCTGTAGCTACCTGTTGCCGAGGACCAAGTGTCAAGTGACTTTATTGAAGGCCTAACGCCACTATCTGTATCCACCTGTGGCATATTAATTGTGAGTAGTAAATTTTATTGACTAAAGCTCAACTTTGATACCTAAACCGTAAGAATTTGATTTACAACGTTTAGTTTAGTGACCTTGCTGTTTATGGTTAAACGGAACGAACTATTATGAGTTTGAACCTACGATATAATATATGTATAAATTACGGACCATTTCTTTTATATTAATGTAGGGTATATTTATGTTAAATTTCATATATAGATTTGAGGTGATCACATTCAATAAAAAAATTTTTGGTAAACGTTTAAGTGTTCTCAAGGCATAATAATAATTTGTTTGACGAATATTGACTATTATAATGTCCCTTGCTTTCTTCTATTCTTGAGAATACTACGTTATGCAGAATTATTTTCCCAAAAAAGATATTTTTTGTTTTTATTCGATTATAAATTAATCAATCACTTATCTCGTGTCATCTAACTGTGCCGTAAAGATTGTTATAGTGTATTTTTTTTATATACCTCAATATAATTTTGTTGACGAACCTTTTGCTTTTTATTTTTATTGTTATGATATGAATATATATTATTGTGCATGGTGTATCTCTTTCAGGCATTTTTACTGATTTATGTTATTTGTTTTATCGTATAATTAGTGTATCTGTGTCGAAATATTGAGTGTGTACCGCACGATCAAGATACCTTTTCTCTCACGGTTTATTTTATTCTCGCGTATCTTAACTGTATCTTATCTTTCTCATTATCGTATTCTCTATGCCTTAAGGTTTCCCTGTTCCTCTAAAAATAGGGTGGTGCCCAAATAACTTTTCTTCTCTTATCTCTTATCTTCTCTTCTAACTTCTTGTCTTTGTGTCGTAAGTACTTCCTTAATTGATCCGTGATATTTGAGCTGTAACAAGAACCCCGACCAAGATACCTCTACCAGACTGAAGCCCGAGCCTAGTACCGTTCTTTGTGTAACCTTCAATCGATCATCAAGAGGGTACACAGAAAAGAATGGCGCCCAACGTGGGGCTAACAGCAAGAAAATATCGTCCAATGTGGTAGCTAAATGGTAAAAAATAGCACCGCAACGCAGTCTTCAAATATAAGTATCTTCTCTTCTCTCGACTATTTTTTATCTAAACGAGTTTAAAAATGGATTCTTCTGTTATCTCTTATCTCAAGGTAAATCAGATCGATTACGAACTGAAAATCAGAGGTATTAAGTCAAATAGAACTCTTTCCGAAAAAAAATCTATCCTTAAGAAAGCCCTTCAGAAAGCCACTCCGATTATCGATCTAACGGAAAATCCCCTTATCTTTGAAGATGAATCAAGCCAGATCGAAACTATCTTTTCCGAAGTCGAAAATCTTATTTCTGAATTTGAAGGAAACCCTAGTGATTCTGTCTACAAAAGAACAAAGGCCCATTTATTGCATCTTTCCCTAAGACTACAACGTCTAACCCCAGATCCACAGAAACCTGTGGAATCGAATTTTAAAGACGAAGCTATCTCTACCTGCCTTCTGTTAGAAGCAAACCTAGATGATAAAATAATCACTACCGACTCGAATCCTGCATATATACCTTTAACTTCACAAGCTCCTATGCCAGCCATTAACCCTATCGTCCATGTTAATACTCCTGTCAATGTAGGTGATTGGAATATTAAATTTTCCGGTGATCCTAAGCATCTATTTAGTGTCTTGGAAAAAATTCAAAATCTTGCTGAATCGCGTGATATTCCCGATGCGATACTTTTCCGATCTGCCGTGGAATTTTTCTCAGGTAACGCAGCTAAATGGTTTAGCAGCGTTAAATCTAAACTTACCTCTTGGCCACAACTGGTCGAATTACTTAAATTCACATTCCTTCCGCATGGCTATGAAGACGAACTGTGGGATCAGATCAAAAGCCGTAAGCAAAGAAAAAATGAACCTTTCGTTCTGTATCAAGCAGACATACTTAATTTAATAAAGAGATTACCGAGACAGCCCTCCGAAAAAACCATAATCTCTTATATTCGTTCAAATCTCCTACCGGAATATTCTACTATGATAGCCACTAGTACGGTGGATACCGTAGACCAATTATCTTCTCTCATTAATACCGTCGAAATAAATGCTGCCTCAGTTTTCAAACGTGACTCTCCTTCTATTTCTAGCGTAGAAAACCAAAGGGATGCCCAGAGAAACCCTCCGAGACATTTTCAGTCTAGAAACAATTTTTCTAGTAATACCTTTCCCACGAACCGTTCTTTAGGCAAGAATTACGTACCTCCCTTAACTTCTAAGCCAAACTCTTCCACTGCGTGTTGGAATTGCCAAGGCAAAGGACACAGTCACCGTGAATGTCGTCGTCCGAGGAAAATATTTTGTTATCGATGTGGAAAATCTCAAGTTACCTTCCCACAATGTACAAATTGTAATCCTCCAAAAAACTAACGTACGGAATAAATACTATCGGCTATTCTATTCCCAGACATCCCAAAAAGTCCGATATCTCCCGATCCTCCAGTTATTCTTCAAATAGAATTCAGAATAATTTACCTCGAGATTACCGTTCTCCTACATCTCACCGAAGTACCTTTAACTCCCGTCAGCGAAAACAATGGAATAAGAACCGAGACTTTTCGCATAGAAACTCCTACCGCTTGACCGAAAATGAGTGGAAAAATTACCTTACGGAAGTTAGAAACTTCTATCGTCTTCCTTCTCATAATAAAGTCTGTCCCCTTGTGATCTCTAAAAAGACTGATAAAAGACCCTACATATCTGTAAATATCTACAATCAAGATTTTACTGTACTATTGGATACCGGTTGTTCCATTACGTGTGCCGGACAACAAGGTCTCGCTTTTCTTAATCAAAATAAAATTCCAATAAATAAATCCGTTAACTCGACAGTTTCTCTAGCAGACGGTTCCAATAAAAAAGTAACTGGTCTCATAGATTTACCTATTCTTGCCGATAATGTCTTTAGAGTAATTCAATGCCTTGTAGTGCCTTCTTTACCGTGTTCTTTTATCCTTGGAAGTAATTTTGCTGAACAATTTTGTCTCTCAATTGATTTTAATACCAACCAATGGAATACTAAGTCCGACAAACCAAATCATCCTTTTCCTATGGCCAATCCAGAAGCTATCTTCCCGCATCTTTGTTCGTTAGAATCTCTTAGTCCAACCGACCGTACCTTAGCGAACAAAATTATTAATAACTTTAACGAAGTTAGTAGCGCTGAAGGTATAGGCCGCACAAATAAAATTCAAATGACAATAGATACAGGCGACTCAAAACCATTCAAGCGACGTCCTTTCCCTATGTCTCCATATATGTCGAATATCTTAAATAAGGAACTAGATTCAATGCTCCAGCTAGGTGTGATAGAACCCAGTTGTAGTTCTTGGTGTTCACCCGTTTTGTTGGTTAGGAAGAAAAATGACGAATTTCGTTTTTGTTTTGATGGTCGTACTTTAAACGATGTCACTAAACATGACACCTACCCGCTTCCAAATATCGATAGGATCCTCTCTCTTTTACGAGGTGCAAAATTTATCTCGTCTATTGATCTTAAGAAAGCTTTCTGGCAAATCCCCTTGGAAAAATCATCTCGTGAAAAAACTGCTTTCGCCGTAGTAGGTCGAGGGTTATTCCAATTTACCGTTATGCCTTTCGGTTTGTGTAATTCAGCACAAACACAACAACGTCTAGTAGATGCAATTTTCGGACCTGAATTCGAACCCTTTATTTTTTGTTATCTTGACGATATAATAGTATGTTCCCCTACCTTTGAAGAACATATCTCTCTTCTTTCTAAAGTTAAAGAAAAGCTAAAGGACGCAAATCTTACCATTAACGTAGATAAATGCGAGTTCTTCAAAACTTCCCTTAAGTTTCTCGGTTATATCGTTGGTGATAATTCTCTTCGGTCGGACCCCGAAAAAATATCTGCTATGATAACCTATCCCAGACCTACAAACACTACCGAAATTAAACGCTTCATTGGACTTTGCTCTTGGTACCGCCGTTTTATTAAAAATTTCTCTACCCTTGTCTCTCCAATAAACGATCTCCTAAAGGGTAAAGGAAAAGAAAAGAAACAAACCATTACTTGGAATCCTGAAGCTGAAAAGTCTTTTATCTTAATCAAGCAAGCCTTAGTATCTGCCCCCGTACTGGTTCAACCAGATTTTTCGAAACCCTTCGTCGTTCAAGCCGACGCCAGTGATACTGGAGTTGGAGCTGTTTTGACGCAAAAATTAGATGATAGCGAACAAGTTATATGTTACGCTAGTCGATCTCTGACTAAAGCCGAGCGAAATTTCTCTGTCACAGAACGTGAGTGCCTTGCCGTCCTTTTCGCCATTGAAAAATTTCGTCCGTACGTTGAAGGAACCAAGTTCACCGTCATCACTGACCACTATTCCCTTCTCTGGTTGACTACCCTCAAAAATCCCTCTGGTCGTCTTTGTCGTTGGGCCATGCGCCTCAAACAACATAACTTTACTCTTGTTCACCGAAAGGGATCCTGCCATAAAGTACCGGATGCACTCAGTAGAATGCACGAACAAGTCCCTCTGGACGAAACTCCTGTAAGTCCCGAATTAGCTTCTCTCGATGTTGATCTAAATAGAATCGAGCCCTGGTATGATAACTTACGGTCAAAAATTATCGCTAATCCAGATAACTTCCCCCAATGGAAAGTAGAAAATGAATATGTTTATAAGTATGTACCTACCTGTCTACCTTTTAAATCTAACGAAATAGAATGGAAAATTTTAGTACCTTCTCCCCAGAAACACGACGTTCTCAAATCCTGTCATGAACCTCCTACTTGTAGCCATTTAGGCTATTTTAAAACTTTATCCCGGGTCAAAGAGAGATTTTACTGGCCGAAGATGAGGAGAGACGTCCTCAAATACGTTCGTTCTTGCCAAGTCTGTGGAGCACAGAAAGCTCCAAATGTTCCTCAAATGGGTTTAATGGGAAATCAGAAGAAAGCCGAGTTCCCGTGGCAAATAATTGCTATTGATTTTATCGGTCCCCTCACGCGCAGTAAAAAAGGTTTCTCTTGGTTACTCGTCGTGACTGACTGGTTCTCTAAATATACGTTAATACAACCCCTACGCAAAGCTACCGCTCAGAATGTCGCTAACTTCCTAGAAAATAATGTTTTCTTAACTTTCGGTGTTCCCCAACACATCATATGCGACAATGCCTCTAATTTTAATAGCAAAATTCTTAAGAATCTTTGTCATGAATACAGAGTTCAAAAAATCTGGTTCACTGCCGTTTATTCCCCCCAATGCAACTTCGTAGAAAGAAGTAATCGTACCATTTGTACCGCTATTCGCAGCTATATTACCGAACATTCCGAATGGGATAGAGAAATTTTTAAAATTCAACAAGCTATTAATACCGCCCGCCATGAAGTTACTCAACACTCCCCAGCTTTTCTGAATTTTGCCCGCAACGTTCCCTTATTAGGAGATTATTATAATCGTCCCTATGACCAGCTCCAAAATATCGAATTCTCTCCCGGTAACAGAGACGAATATGCCTCTGAAATAACTGGACTGTCAACTGTCTTCAAGGAAGTCCAAACCCACCTATCTAAAGCCTATGAAAGAAATGCCAAATACTATAATCTCCGCAAACGAGATGTTCAATTTTCTGTTGGTGATACCGTGTGGCGCAAAAATATTGTTCTTAGTAGTGCTCCAAAACGTTTCATGTCTAAGCTTGCTCCCAAGTATGTCAAGGGTACAATATCTAAAAAATTCTCTCGTCTGGTGTATCAAATAAAAAACGAAGATGGTACTAATGCTGGACGCTGGCATATAAAAGATTTAAAGCCGTGTTATAGTGACTCTTTTGATTCCGAAGTCTCAGAAAATGAGCAAGAATAACTATTTACCATGCTAGAAATATATATATTATACCTTTTGTAACTGTCGTCTAACGCCCACATCTAACTTTATTGACTAGGAACTTTTACCTCCCATATCTATATATGTTATAATACGTCTGTAGTAAAAACGGTTATTTTACTATTTCCTACTATTTCTTATCTGACACTCATACATACATTGTTGTAACAAGATTCGTGAAAACACCTCTCATGTCTTTCTACCGATGTATCTTACCTGTCCATGTAAATTGATGTTTGTTGAGACCCCTATAATTCATGGTTAGTCTTAATTGCTTTGATTTCTACCTATCTATGTCTTTATTTTTACTTTCGACGTCATGCGATTTACCTTAAATTTTTCGTCCTATCTTATAACACACCTTACCTCATTGCGTTGATAAAATAATCGTTATATAGGCTGTGCTGTAGTCCTTACAAGCGAAGAAATCTTATCGTGTGTTACCTTTATTTAAAAATTTTTACCTTATCTTCAAATAAAAATGGAAGGATATCTTACCTGTTGAAAATATACCTTATCTTCCAACAAAAATTGGAAAAGATTTACCTTACCTTCAAATGAAAATTGAAGGGTACCTTATCTGTTGAAAATATACCTTATCTTCCAACAAAAATTGGAAAAGATTTACCTTACCTTCAAATGAAAATTGAAGGGTACCTTATCTGTTAGAAACACACCTTACCTTCCAAAGAAAATTGGAAACATATCGTATCTTGAATAAAACTACCTTGACTCCAAATGGAATAATTAAGGACTACCTTATTTAAGAAAACCTAAGATTTTCTTGCCTTTACCTTCTAAAAAGTACAATTGCCTTATACCTTATCTTTACTGATACAGTGTTTCTAACAAGACTTCCCCTAAATCCCTAAACACACTGTCCGGCTGTGACATCTCTGTCGTGTTTAGAATTCCCAAATCGTGTAGTACTCTCTTTCCTACTTGGTTTAACTTTTGATGTGAGACCCAACATAGAAATAACATCTTCTCTACCCCTTTTCGTCATAGAGATCAGCATCTGCCAGAGATACTAGGCACTGAGGAAGGCTAGGACTGATGTTAGCGGACGTTCGCCAGTTGACTCGCCGAAAATAGTATCTGGATCCTAGTTTCTATTGACCATCTGTGGTAAGAATTCAGTCGTTCTTCAACCGGAATGAGGCCAATTAAATGACTCTCTTAGTGTTAATTTTGGTGCCTAAGAGGTTAGTCCCATCAATACCAGAATAAATACCCTATGTGCACCTGAAAAATTATGTACCATATGTACCCCCTGCTCCTAAACCTCGGGTTTTTGCAACCACATTACTGAAATATAATTTTTAACTCTATTAAATCTCAATCTCTTGTTAATACTGCATAGACTTTTGATAATCATTAAGAGATACTAAGTACGCAAATCCTCATTACAATTCTCCTTGTTAGTTACAAACTCCCTACCTACCTAACCAAAACTTAACATTAGTCTTATTACCTTTATGCCGGGTTACGAAAAACGTTGGCATATTAATCGTCTATTATTACCGCTTATATTTCAATAAGTACCGTTATATGGATTTTTAGCTATCTTCTTACACCACTGAAACTAGGTTAAGTCTATCTTTCTAGTGATGATATCTAAGCAAAATACTCGGACTATCTATTGATACAGTGTTATTTAAACCAAGGTGCCTCACGTTAACAATCTCGCGACGAACTCACTCTCTCGCTCATTGTTTAACGATCTCCATATTGCCTTGTTTGCCTTACGTGTCCTATTTTGCTGTAACAATATCGAGCGGATACCCTCTTATACCTTTTGACACATAAGTGTATATATTAACATAGTTGTATAAAAATATTATATAGGTTAAATAAATTCATTAAGCTTGTACTTTCATACCTTTTGTAAAAATTATAATTATTAAGCATATACCTTTATAACTTTTGTAAAACTTGTAGAATTACTTTTATGTTTTGTCTATTGTGTTAGATAGATACTATGTAGTGTATCGTTTATGTTATGTTATAATGTTACTTGGTCATATTGTACGTATGTGTTATCGTAGTAACGTAAACTTTCCTTGTTTTTCTCAACTTGTCTTTACGATAGTTCTCCCATGCTTCCTTGTTTCACAGTTCCGATGCAAACTCAGTACACCCAGTTTACATCGTGGAAAGGGCTGTGAAGCATGTTCATAATTTCTTTAAATTATTCCCTTTAATAAACTATTTTCACGCCGCCCATGCCTGCATACCTTCGTTTTGTTACGCCTTTTTTTAACAAAGAAATAACTTCGCCAAATGTTTCTTCTTCTTTTTATCTTGTTTTGCTACATAAAAATCTTTCCTAATAACAAAGGAAAAAGGACCTATTGTGAAATCTCCGAGCTACCTTCTCAGAAAATCAGAAGAGTTGTTTTTCGTAGAAACTTTACTTTCTATTGGTAAACGCTACGAAAATGAACCCCAATATCCCGGTTATTTAATGTCAATTTCGCGTGGCATCCTTCAGCCAATATCCCTTCCCTATTTTCAACCTTCGCTTGTCTAAGCCCTTCTAGATTCACAATCCGATATTCATTTCCAAGTTGGTTCCTGTGGCAAGCGGTCTTATCTTCGACAATCGGCGGTAAGTGGATTTTCAATTCACCCTTATTTATCTTTACACAGTGAGTCCTATATTAAATATTTTCTCTTTTGTCCAACAGACGTGTTCCACTTCGAAGGAACGAGGTCACTTCTGTTTGCCGATTAACCATTAGCCATTAACGATTAGCCATTAGCCATTGGCCATTATTTAATATTCACCATTCATTGTGCATTATTCATCATTCATCTCTACTACCGATTATTACCTGTGCTATTCCTGTTTGGCTGTTTATCTTCTCGTCTGCCGAAATCAAACCGTAATTCGTTGCTGTAGCTACCTGTTGCCGAGGACCAAGTGTCAAGTGACTTTATTGAAGGCCTAACGCCACTATCTGTATCCACCTGTGGCATATTAATTGTGAGTAGTAAATTTTATTGACTAAAGCTCAACTTTGATACCTAAACCGTAAGAATTTGATTTACAACGTTTAGTTTAGTGACCTTGCTGTTTATGGTTAAACGGAACGAACTATTATGAGTTTGAACCTACGATATAATATATGTATAAATTACGGACCATTTCTTTTATATTAATGTAGGGTATATTTATGTTAAATTTCATATATAGATTTGAGGTGATCACATTCAATAAAAAAATTTTTGGTAAACGTTTAAGTGTTCTCAAGGCATAATAATAATTTGTTTGACGAATATTGACTATTATAATGTCCCTTGCTTTCTTCTATTCTTGAGAATACTACGTTATGCAGAATTATTTTCCCAAAAAAGATATTTTTTGTTTTTATTCGATTATAAATTAATCAATCACTTATCTCGTGTCATCTAACTGTGCCGTAAAGATTGTTATAGTGTATTTTTTTTATATACCTCAATATAATTTTGTTGACGAACCTTTTGCTTTTTATTTTTATTGTTATGATATGAATATATATTATTGTGCATGGTGTATCTCTTTCAGGCATTTTTACTGATTTATGTTATTTGTTTTATCGTATAATTAGTGTATCTGTGTCGAAATATTGAGTGTGTACCGCACGATCAAGATACCTTTTCTCTCACGGTTTATTTTATTCTCGCGTATCTTAACTGTATCTTATCTTTCTCATTATCGTATTCTCTATGCCTTAAGGTTTCCCTGTTCCTCTAAAAATAGGGTGGTGCCCAAATAACTTTTCTTCTCTTATCTCTTATCTTCTCTTCTAACTTCTTGTCTTTGTGTCGTAAGTACTTCCTTAATTGATCCGTGATATTTGAGCTGTAACAAGAACCCCGACCAAGATACCTCTACCAGACTGAAGCCCGAGCCTAGTACCGTTCTTTGTGTAACCTTCAATCGATCATCAAGAGGGTACAATATATATATATTATAAGATGTCACTTTAAGGGAACGTACATTTTCCCTACTAAATATAAAAATCCCTAATGGTTGGATCCAGCCTGATTTTGATAAACTCATCAGGCTGACAAGTCAAAACTCATCACCTGCAAGCATCTCTTTGTACCTGGTCTTTTAGTAATAAAGACAAAAGTAGGCTGTAGCTCAGGTATGTGTCCAATTTTGGAAAAGGTGGTAAATAATTTGGCTAATATTAGTAAGTTTATGAGTTTTAGGAATTCTGGATAAATGGCGTCTGGCCTAGCTGCTTTACCATTTATTATCCCCTTCAGAACTTTCTCTATTTCTGATGTCATTATACTTAACCCCATTTTTATCTGATGTTGATTGTGAAAAGGGGGACCTCTGTCGTCAAAAACATCAGAAATATAGTTTGTCCACAGTTCTTCTATTTCTTGTGTGACTGTCTTATTATTATTATGAGTTTGTCTTTATCTTTTTCTTGGAGATCTTTCGATCTGTCCAATTCTGAAGCTGCCTCTGGTTAATTTCATGGGAGTTAGACTGCCAACTATCCCTCCATCTTTTAGGTGGTCTTGCGGGAGGTTTTGAACCGAGCGTTTATGAGAATTATTAGTTTGTATGTGTTGGAATTTAACTTTTTTGTGGATGTTACAGAAATTATATTTTTGGTATATTTCCTCTATTTACTTACTCCTTTCTGTATGATTCCTTGGCATATTTAATTTTTGTTCTGTTCTGATATGTTTATACTTTTATATAAAAGTATATTTATATATAATAATTTTAGTTTATACTTTTTATATACAGGGTGAGTCATGAGGAACTTTACATACTTCTACCATATGTAAAGTCCCTCAGGGAGCATATCATGTGGCCACTAAAAAATGTCAACTCCTCTTCTTTATTAATTAACAGGGTGATTTGTGTAATTGACCATTTATTTCATTTTACTGTAGTGTTTATACGGCTCATTTGATTTTTTTAATTTTTGCATGATACAGTACACTACTATCAAGCATTCGACTGGTATTAGCTAAACTAAAAAATTCCAGGACTGGCTTTGGAAAAATTAATTTAGGGATTCGTATTAAATATTACACCCTGTATAAATTTTTTTTAAAATGCAATAAGTGATTTTCAAACTACATAAATAGCCAATGAAAACGACATATGCGACAATGTTGTCGCACTTTTATTAAATTTTTAGTGAACGATCAAATCTTGCCAAAAATAGAACAACCATAATGAAGTATCAAATTATAAGGTATTAATTTAAACAAATGTTATAAATTTCAAACATTTTAATTAAAATGAGTTCCTACAACATAATCTAATACGTAGAAAATTAATATCTTTACTGTCACTTTGTATTATCTCTACGATAGAATCAATTGTTTTTCAATTTTAAATTTTTACTCATAGATCGTATTGGGGCATTATTTTCGATAAATAATAAATTAAATTGATTAAAAAAGCAAACCTCTTGTATGTGTTAGTTTTTGTTGATTGTAAATGATTAAAATTTTATGTCAAATAATAATACATTGCATCAACTGTACTAAATAAAAATAAATCTAAAAAAGTTTAAAATGAAGGTTGGCGTTGAAGCAACCGCCTTCTTAGATGTCAGTAAAGCCTTTGACAGAGTATGGCACGACGGATTGCTGTATAAAATGAACGAAATGGGGTACAGTGAAGCGATGACATGTCTCCTCTCCTCGTACCTAGCCAACAGAAGATTCAGAGTTCGAATAGGGCCCACCCTATCCGAAGTCGGAATCATGGAGGCTGGAGTGCCACAGGGAGCCGTGCTGTCGCCTTACCTGTACACCATATACACTTCAGATACCCCTGGTGGTGATCAACATACTATGCTCAGCCTTTACGCCGATGACACTGCTATAGCTGCTAGCAGCATAAATCCTGATCTGGCCACTAGATACTTGCAAACGGCACTAGACCATTTGCAATCTTGGTGTGTTACGTGGAAAATTGCCGTCAACCCGGACAAAACTCAGGCAGTCATGTACAAAAGACGGCACGGAATCCCCAACAGGGAACTATCTATCTTCGATACTCCGGTCGAATGGCAAGACGACGCCAAATATCTCGGAGTAACGCTAGATAAACGTCTCACCTTTACTAAACACATAAACAGAACAGTTCAAAAGGCAAAAATCCTTAAAAGTCAACTCTCCTCGCTTATAGGGAGGAAAAGTAATCTGAGGTTCAAAACGAAAATAAGAATGGCAAATGCCATCATTCTGCCAACCCTCACATACGCCTCAGCAGCGTGGGGGCATGCATGTGAAACAAACAGAAAGAAAATCCAAACTGTACAGAACTACATGATCAGAGAGGCTCTTAAAATTCCTAAATATGTGCCACTAAGGTACGTATATAGGGATTCGCAGCAAAAGAGCGTCCTGAACATGATGGTCGAACATGCATATGAGCTTTTTGAAAACCTCAGAAACCATCCGAACCGTTCGCTAAGAGAGTTGACAAACTACGATCCTAATATAAGGACAGTACATAGACGGCCAAAACAACAGCTGGCTGGATACAGGGGAAACCCTAATTGAACGTAAAGAAAGATATTCACATGAGAAGCCCTAATCTATGGCTTAGCAGATTTGGCCCATAAAAACACAAAAAGACAAAAAAAAATCAAAAAACAAAAAAGAGCTTAGCTCACCAAAAAAAAAAAAACCCTAAATCCCATCCCAATCCCCCAAACAAAAATCTGTATAGGCCAATAAAGTAAAATCAATAAACAGGACAAAATCCTAATAAGTAAAGCCACAAGGCTGAGGCCCCTCAGGCACGCCCCTAAGGAAAAAGACCCTTCAGGAATAGCCCTTCAGGACTAAGTTGCCACAGGCAACTCGCGAAAACTGAGCATCGAGGTCGTGTGCGACAAGCACGGGCTCGATGGCCAGGCCTATCGATCGCCCAGTCGGCAAGGAGACCAAAACTTGTTTTGCCAAATTGACGACTGTGTGACCGAGCACACAACAACCGAACAGGGGGCCGACAGTTTGCTGTCGACCCCCTGATCGGACACACATTTTTTAGGGTCACAGAGCCCAAAGTAAAGCCATAGTAAACTCAGTAAAGTAAATAGGGAGAAAAGCTACACTAAGCTACCCCTACAGATAGGTGGCCTAACCACAAGTCATGGAAAACGGAGGGTGTTTCTTTTCCCAAATCGCCCGACGTAACAGTTCAAGCCTCCTCTGCGTATGTCAGACGTAGAGGAGGGGTGGTGGAAAAACCTGGGGGTCAGATAGGTACCGAGCCAAAATGACTTGCTCTTTTGGAACGAGACCGGTCTGATCTTCGGACATGGGGGTCCCACTGTCTAGCAGTGGTACACTCATGTTCCATAGGGGTTGGGATGAACTCATGTGTGTGTGTGTGTGTGGTTGGCGTTGACCGTTTGACGTTTCTTGATATTTTATACCCATTGTCATTATTGTCATTATCAATTGTTATTTATGTGTACAAGAATACATATTTCTTCTGTCATATCTACGTTAAGTACATTGTGTTAGTTTTGGTAGAGCTTTTGTTACTTTCGTTCAAAATGCCACATCAGTTTTCGACCACAGAATATGCAGACATAATATTTGTTTATGGATTCTGTAATGGGAATGGTAGGGCTGCTAGTAGAGAATATCGCAGGAGATTTCCTAATCGTCGAACTCCCAGTCATCCAACATTTGGGTCAGTTTTTAATTATTTGCGAGAAAATGGCACTTTCCTAGTGGAACAACAGAGTGACATGTAGATGAAGCGCAGGAAGATGACATTATGGACGCCGTTACTATGAACCTTACAATAGGCACTAGACAAGTAAGTAAGTCGAGAACTCAATGTTACTCAATCAAAAGTAAGTAGAGTCTTACAAAAAAATAATCTATACCCATATCACATTCAAATGGTTCAGCGACTACATGCTGGAGATGAGATCGATAGGTTGGAATTTTGTAGATGGATTAACAATAATCGACCAACGCTATACAGGACACTATTTACAGATGAAGCCCAATTTACCAGAGACGGGATAAATAATTCACGAAATTCACATGTGTGGGCAGAAGAAAATCCCCATGCTATTCGAGAACGTCGTTCTCAGTTAAGGTTTTCGGTTAACGTGTGGATTGGTGTCATAAATAACCAATTAGTAGGTCCTCACTTTTTTGATGGTCCTTTAACAGGGCAGGTCTATTTGAACTTTCTACAAAATATTTTGACGAATTTGCTTGCCAACGCGAACGTTGCTATCCGAGGGATGTATTTTCAGCATGATGGGGCACCCCCACACTTTTTACTGGCAGTGAGACAACATCTCAATAATGTTTATGGCAACAGGTGGATAGGACGTGCAGGTTCTATTTCGTGGCCTTCAAGATCCCCTGATTTCAATCCCGTTGATTACCATATTTGGGGACGATTGAAGCAACTAGTTTACGCAGTGAATATTAATAACCGACAACAATTAATTGATAGAATTATACATTGTTGTAATACTATTAGAAACGATCCACAGAGTATCCGTAATTCAATACGTCAATTAACAATTCGGCAACAAAAATGTGTACAGGCTGCAGGGTTCCATTTCGAAAATCTATTTTGAATTATTTTTATTTTGTTACCATTATTGTATCTTTTCCAGTTCTAATTTCTGGGTTTATCATAACTATGTACATATTTTTAGTTTTTTTTTTAAATTGTTTTTCGTTATTGTTAGTAGTTACTGTTTTTTGTTGTGCAGTGACTCATTTCAAATAAAATGTTTGAAATTTATAACATTTGTTTAAATTAATTACCTTATAATTTGATACTTCATTATGGTTGTTCTATTTTTGGTAAGATTTGATCGTTCACTAAAAATTTAATAAAAGTGCGACAACATTGTCGCATATGTCGTTTTCATTGGCTATTTATGTAGTTTAAAAATCACTTATTGCATTTTAAAAAAAATATATACAGGGTGTAATATTTAATACGAATCCCCAAATTAATTTTTCCAAAGCCAGTCCTGGAATTTTTTAGTTTAGCTAATACCAGTCGAATGCTTGATAGTAGTGTACTGTATCATACAAAAATTAAAAAAATCAAATGAGCCGTATAAACACTACAGTAAAATGAAATAAATGGTCAATTACACAAATCACCCTGTTAATTAATAAAGAAGAGGAGTTGACATTTTTTAGTGGCCACATGATATGCTCCCTGAGGGACTCTACATATGGTAGAAGTATGTAAAGTTCCTCATGACTCACCCTGTATATTTTGTTTATACTTTTCTATATGCATATTTTTAAATGTTTGTCGTTATTCCGTTAAGTCTAATTTAATCTTATTCCATTCCTTACGTTGTTTTTTGATATTTGTAGGTATTAAATGCTCTTGTGCGTTCAGAATTACACTTTTAAGCTGATTACAAGCATGCTCTATAATTTCCTTAGTAGTGTATTAGGCCTCTTGATTATTTTCGGCTTTATTCATCTGTTCATTGAGTATGTTGGAGATAAGCAAATAATTTACCTCTTGTCTTTTAATTAATGCATTATGTTTTCTTAAAATTATAACTATTCATTTTCGTTTATTTTTCTTTGACGATAGTTTGTGCTTTACCTTGAGTTCAACCACTGTATCAATAGGCGCTTAAAAATCTTATCGGTTGCCGAAAGGTTGTACAGTTAAAATAAAACAAAGTTAAATTCCAAGAGAAAATATAGTTAAAAAAATGAACTCACCAATACAATTTCTAGGGCCGTCACCGAAAGGTATGTATGTACCTTCCCATATCTTCGACTTATTTTCTTCTGAAAAGCGGTCTGGGTCAAACAGTTCCGGTTCAGGAAAATACTCTGGATCTTTGTGTAGACCGTAACACGGTATAAGTACAGATAAACCTTTCTCTATGACTATATTACTGTTTGGTACTGGATATGCTTTTGTGCATTTTCTAAGAAATACAGGTGCTGGGGGATATTTCCGCATTGTTTCTGCAAATTAGTTAAACATTATTAGAAATCAACCTTAAATAAAATGTGAAATACTAAGAACTCAATCTAGTCCAGGTGAGATCTGTTTTGAATTGGACACTTTCCATAGGAGTCTATTTTTTTGCTGGAATTACTTTAGGATGTAACTTTAAATAATAATCACTATATGCCAATCGCAAATCTTTTCCTTAATTTTGTATTTAACAAAATCTAAAAAAAATCGAAAATTTTCAGTTTTTTCGTTTATAACTCAAAAGATATTGCTCCTACAAATAAAATTATAGATGGGTCAAATTTTGTTTTTAAATTTTACATACTATTGATAGGATCGGTTTAATAGTTTTGCATAATAATTTTGAAATGCAGCGTCCACAAAAAACTGCAAATTTGCAAAATTATTCTGCAAAATATATACACTCAGATGAAATAAAAAGGCAACGGAGAAAATTTTGGTCAAATTCAAAGTAGGTATTTCAGTTTTTTTATTTTTAGCCCTATTTTGATTTTTTTATATGCATGCTGTGTATAAATTTATAAATTTTAATTTGGTATAGTCAGTTTTTTGATAAAATTTTATATTTGACTTATTGTATGGGGTTAATTCAAACGTGGTTTTATTATCCTAACTTTGAAACTTCCTGTGGAATAATTCCGTTTGAAAATTTTCATAAAACCTTATTTTTAGGTTGCAACCGTGTCTCCTAAGTATTGTGTTTTTTGTTTTATGTCAAAATATGCCTTGGTTCATTTTTTAGAGCCAAATGAATTTGTCACCCACAATTTAGGACTTTTTTAATTATGATTGTTTTGGAGTTATTTTTTAATACGACGAGGTGGCTTTGATGACTGTTATCATTATGTCACATTGACACTTACATTTTGTTTACTTATGATTGATCATGGTTCTTAGTGTCGAAGATTGCGCGAAAGCCGGTGCTCTGGTTGAAGATGGGCGAAATAAAGAATAGGTGGCTAGAGTACTACACACTCCTCGTTTTACCATCCAAGGGGTAGTGGAACGTTTTATACGAACTGTACCAAATAAATGTAAAGCTGGAAGTGGCAGGAAGCGCAAAACTACCGCTTTAGATGATCCTTTTATACGAGTGAACGCTTTGCGGGATCATCATTTAACAGCGGTGCAAACAAGAAATCAGCTTCAAGAGGTTCGAAGCAATAATGTAAGTGTATTTACAGTTCGTCGAAGATTACATGAATTTGATTTGCAAAGTTGCAGACCAGCAACTGGACCCAAATTACTTCCACGGCACAGAGTGGCTAGACTACAATTTTACAGGGAACATTTACATTGGAATTTAGGACCATGTAGTAATGTTCTTTTTACGGATGAGTGGAGATACTGTCTTCACTCACCAGATGGGAGAGAACGATTATGGCGTCGAACTGGTTGCGGAGTGCGCTTTCAGTCCCCGAGTTAGCCATGGAGGGGGTTCGGTGACGGTATGGGCAGGAATATCCCGAGAGGCGCACACTGAATTGGTATTTATTGAGGGTTCGTTGACCGGTATATTGAGAAAATTTTAGCCAATCACTTAGTACCCTTTTCTGAATATATCGGCGATGATTTTCTATTAATGCAAGACAATGCGCGACCCCACTCTGCAATGTGTGTTATGCAATATTTAGAGGAAGTTGATATTAATAAAATGAACTGGCCACCGTGTTTGCCAGATCTGAAACCAATAGAACACGTTTGGGACATGTTTGGTAGAAATATTAGAAGTCGCGAAGTCCCACCAGCCTCAATTAACGAATTTCGCTTGGCGCTAGAAGAGGAATGGCAAAACATCCAGCAAGATGATATTCGCAACCTCATAGACAGCATGAGCCGACGTGTACAGGCAATTATAGATGCTAGGGGTGGCAATACAAAGTATTAAGTTATTTTTTAGTAGTTTTTCTTTGTTATTTGCATACTTAGGTTAAGTTAAATTTAAGTTGTTTTTTTATGTTTTGTTATTGTTATCATTGTTCATTAAAACCAAGATGGTCGTTGTCGTTGCTTTTAAGCATTATTTAAAAACTTTTAAACATTTATTTAATTATGCTTCTGGGATATCGATATGCCATTCCTTCGATATCAGTCACCAAAGCCCCCACCGTTGTATCACAAATTAATACAAAAGATAAATAGGAAAAGTCGTAAATTATGGGTGGCAAAGTCATTTCGCTTCTAAAAATAAATCAATCCATATTTACACATGAAACAAAAAATATAATACTAACAAGACATGGTTGCAACCGAAAAACAACGTTTTACGAAAATCCGCTAACGGAATTATTCCACACGATGTTTCAAAGTTAGGATAAAAAACCACCTTTCGATTAACCCCGTACAGTAAGTCAAATACCAAATTTTATTAAAAAACTCACTATATATATATATATATATATATATATATATATATATATATATATATATATATATATAATCAATAACCCTTCTACCCTAAGGTGTTGGGTGAAAAAAAAAAAACTCACTATACTAAATTAAAATTTATAAGTTTTTACACAGTGTGCTAAAAAATCATCAAAATACGGCTAAAAATACTTTGAATTTGACCAAAATTTTCTCCGTTGCGTTTTTTGCATTTAAGTGTATAATAAAGGCTTAGTATTTCAAAAGCAATTTGAAAAATTAAAATCGGTAAACCAGAAGAGCACAGGGAATTTTTTAAAGTAAAAAAACATTTTTTTTTCAAAAACTTTCAAAATTTGTCCACTTATAGAACTTTGAAGGACGCTTCTTTTAAAAAAAATTGTCCATTATGGTCTGCTTTTCGACAGATACCATCTGAACTAATCTGGACTAATGAAATACTTTAAAGTACTTGTTTTAATAATTTAAGTTTATCTCGCAAAAAATAATAAATTTACGTTAAATAGAAGACATATCAGGGAAGTACCATGATAACAGAAAGTAACGGATGCAATAAAATTCGAAAAAAAAAACAGTCAATTAAAGTTAAATATACTTATTTTATCTAAAATTAAATGTGTATACCAAATATAATTGTATCCAAATAATTCATTTCCATTATAGATTCATACGACAATTCCTGGTATTTCTCCATAAGCTCATCCACTTCTTTCCTTGCTCTGTTTTGAATCGATTTATTCACAGCCATTTCATATAAAGCAAAGCTTATGGTAGTTGAAGTAGTTTCAAAACCAGCGAGAAAGAAAATAAATGCTTGGGCTGCTGCCTCTTCTATGGTAAGAGCTGTTCCAGGAGGTGGCTAAAACAGATGTTGTACAACTAAATTATATGAGAGGTAATTTATTTATTTGCGAATAAATTATTTTACAAAATAGTTTATGTAATCATAATTTCTTGCAAATAAATACAATACCACTTGAAGCAGAATGCTTGCGACGTAATTAAATGAATTCATTGTAATGTAGAAATGTTCTGAACATACACTATCTTTTCACAATCAAAACAATCTTTTACTTATATTAATAATAAGAGAACAGAACACAAAAAGATTACATAGTTGTTTCATATATAATAAAAAAATATTTAAATTACAAAATCAAGAAAAATGCGTCATCCATACGATCTGCTTACTGAAAAATAACAGCAACAAATAAAAAAAAACAGTTTCAATAATTATTACTCGTATGAGTCTAATATCCACACACTTATTTTATTTCTTAATGTTAATTAAATTATGGATTACTGTAAGAGGCATGTCTGTAATAAATTTCTTTAATATAATTCTTAATTTTAAACTGTTTTATATTCCTGACATTCTGAATAAGTAAGTACGTACCATGGTACAATGAATACACAAGGTATGATATTGCGCATGACATTTGACAGCTGGCCCAGGAGTGTGACGTAGTTAAGATCGCCTGAACCACTATTACAGCTTAACGTACACATTAATTTTGAAATTATGGTTAAAAAGTGATCTAATTTTTTTTTAATGTTTTGTTTTGGTTATAATTGAATAAAAAATATATTTTCAGTAGCGTAAAACCTTTACTTCTCCTAGAGATTCAGGCGAAATATTTATTTTTGTTTTCATACATATACTAATAATATAAGTACTCTTTTTGTATGCAAATCCCTTGAAATTTAAAAATTTTCTGCAGAGGAAATACTGTGAATAGGTAAATAGTAGTAGATTTGCTTATTCTGATTCACTGTCACTCGCTTCCAAGTAGTTTTACTGAAATAAAAACAAAATAGAGTACAATAGAGAAAAATCTGTTTTAGAATTCAATATGGTATTTTAGATGAGTTATAATGAAATTTAGTAAAATAAAAAATATACACATTACTATAACCTACCGATTATTATATGCAAAATTTACTTATCAAACAATATAATAATATGAAAATAAGACACAAATTAGTTCAAACGCAAAACACAATAAATATCGACTTCAGACGACTTTACACCGGCAAGACAGAAAGCTTGTATACAAACAAAAGTTCAACAATTATATCGGTTATCAATGGTGACTATTGCAAATTGCAAATTATGAGATAATAAATATATTTTAAAGTATCTCAATACTGACTGATACTATTTTATAATAGAAAATTTAAAATACTATTTTATAATAGAAAAATAATTTAGATATATGCTTATATATGTGTCTTTATACAAATGGTGTTTAGTTACTATTTATTTATACAGTATAGTATTTCTTTGTAAAACTGAAAGTTTTTATTTGCCATTGTATATCTGGTTTTGTACCTTTTTCAAAGTAGGCTGTGCAATTGCTTGTTGCAATAGTGACAATGAAGATAAAATCTTTAGGTTTCATACATTTCCTAAAGATAGTGTGACCAGAAAATTGTGGATTATATCTTGTTGTAGATAGGATAATTTTAATTGTAATACTGCAAGAATTTGTTATACACATTTTAAAACTGAAGATTATTAAAGAAATCTACAACAGGAACTTTTAAATTACGTTTCTAAAAAGGGACTAAAACTCAAACCTGAGGCAGTACCTAGTCTTTATTTGTCTAAATCAACATCGGCTACCCTTTTAACCAACCAAAAGAAACGCGTACAAAGAGGCGAACACAGAGAGTCCAAAAAGTATGTTGAGCAGCTTCTTACTACTTCTAGGTCAACGACGTAAGTCTAAATCTTTATTTTTATTAATTATTAGTCATGAAACCTTAAATGGTTTTTTCATATTGATTTGTTAAGTAAGAAACTAGCCTCAGCCTGCTATGCAATTTGCAATAAGAACTGTTTCGGAGGAAATCAATTTAGCATCTTCCAAAATAACATATTTTTCTTTGTTAAATCATGTTATCATTATTAAAATATACAATGTTATCATTATTATAAACAATACCAAGATAATTTTATGTGTGAATATTACAAAAATGTCATTTTAAATGTTGTGCAATATTGTGTGCCCTCACTACACTCATATTCGATGGCCAGCTAGCTCATTCGATATAAATAAAGTTGACTTTGTCATTATTTATTTTGATTTTGTGTTTAGTTCAGTAGGTATATATACGTACAAATTTTGTGTACCTCCATTACCACTTTTCTGTATCTTTTTAAACATCTGAAATATCGAACTCTGGAGTATAAGTTAATTAACCTGTACCTACGTGTAATAAAAGATAATTAAAACTTGTCTTATAAATGATATTTTATCTATGTTTTATAAAGGATAAATATTATAATACCATAATTTTATCATCTCTTTATAATTACTATAATTAAATTAGCCAAATTATATAAAAAAACTTAAAATTAAAAGTCTTTCCTATACAACTACATTCAAATGTTGCGGGAATAAGCGTTCTTGACTACGTCATGCGTGAAAGCGAACCGATTTTGGAACATTATGTATCATACCTTGTGCATTCATTGTACCATGAGTACGTACGTAGGGTAAGTGAAACAACGCTGTTTAATTGGGGTAAACATTGCTCTATACCTGCTTCTTGTGGAGTATTTATGTAAGGAAAACTGTAGTTTATGTATATTTTTATATTAGTATATAGTAACAGTAAAAGGCATCACTGTTTTCTGTAGGTAAATAGATATTTTTTATGGACAACTTGTTCGGTTTGCTGTTTACTCTAATGTATGATATTTTTTCACTTATGGGTTTAAATTCCATAACTTTATGTCTCATTTTATCCTATCACCATAAATATCGTTCCTCCATATCACTGCTTTTCTTCGCCTGCGTACCATGCTGTACAATTTTTCTTTTCGATTTTTCCATGTCCCCCCCCCCATCTGATTTCCTGAATTCCTGCAATATCTATTTTGTATTGTTTTAACTTCGTCGCTAGTTCTTTCATTTTTCCTGTTTCCAGCAGCGTCCTCACGTTCCATGTTTCAATATTTTTTGTCATTCTCTTAATTCTCTTTCTCCTTTTTTTTTGTATTTTTCTTATTATTCTGAATATACCTAGACTCATTTTCCTATTCGTTTGCAATGTCTGTTTCCTTTTCATCCATCCATTCTTCTTTTTCTAGTTTTTTTCTATCAAATTCGTAAAGACGTATCCAGGTGCTGATGTAGATTCTGATCACAACCCAGTTGTTACTAAATTTAGGTTAAATCTTAAATACTCTAAACAAAGCCAAAATGGACAGAACTCTCCACACTAAGAAAGAATGGCGACTTTTATTAGCGAAACCTGGATGTTGAAAAAATCTGCATATATAGGAACGTAAAATATTATTTAAAAGAATTGATGGTGGGAAGAAAATAGATGATGGTTGAAAAAAAAGAGGTAACGATGAATCATATGACTCATGCCAAGAAATCCTTCACATAGCCATGTTTATGTATCGTAAAGGTCAAGAATGATGAATTATTATATATTATATTATTATTATATATTATATAATTATATTTGAAAAAGCACAGAAAATAAGATAATAAAACAAGTTTTAAACAAGGTAGTGCTAAGGAACAGAGGAAGAGAAAGATGAAAAATTAGATGACAAGACGAAGCATGGAAGGATCTAAAAATCCTAGAGTTAAAAACTGGAAAGTACTGCCAGATATACGAATAGATAAAGAGAAGTTGTACAACAAGCCTTGGATCAGTAGGCCTATTAAATCAACAATACTTTGACCAGTAGGCCTAATTGTTACATATTATTCTAATTTTAAAATTTATACCTTTTTAAACTCATCTGCAACATCCTCTTCTAGTTGTCCGTTACGTCTTAGCTGTATCAACAGCTGAAGAAAATCTGGTCTTGTTACATTATTCTTTTCCCTGAATTCTATAGTGTCTCTTACAACTCGGTTAAAAAAATCTGTTACATTTCCGGAAAATACACCGATACCTAATAAACCTGCTAGGGGTGGAAAACTGCGAATTACTACCTGTAAAACAAAAATAAAATGAGAAAATATAAAAGAGATTAACAAATGACCATAATCAAGTTATACAAAATATTTTAAATAAATTATTTTAAATAACAATATGGAATAACAGCAAGAAAAATTATATAAATACCAAAACAAGATAAAAAATATAATAAAAGAAAAGTTGTATTTGCTTTTTCTTCTTCTTCAAGTTCCTTCTCCTCTAAAAAATTGGAAATCTTAACCGGACTTATCTTATTTAGTGATATTTCTAAAGAATTCTAGTGAGTTTCAATTAAATCATTCTCCTAAATTTTATAGCAAAATCTTTTTCTATTCATGTTTTTCTTTCCTGATTTCTACCTTTATACAATCTTCTGCTTCTTCAAGTGCCATCTCCGTGCTATCATAGCTATTCGGACTTTTGAGACGGCTGCTCTGAAAAGTTTATTTGATGTACATCCGTACCACTCTCTTAGGTTGCGCAGTCATGACCTTCTACGCCTCCCTATGCTTCTCTTTCCTTGGATCTTTCCCTACATAATTAGTTGGAGCAAGGTGTATTTCTCTCTACGTGTAATATGTCCGAAATATTCAAATTTTCTTGTTTTTATTGTATTTAAAATTTCTATTTCTTTATTTATCCTTCTCAAAACCTCTTTGTTTGTGACGTGTTCTGTCCACGATATTTTCAGAATTCTTCTATACACCCACAGCTCGAATGATTCCAGTTTTTTCATTGATGATGCATTGAAGGTCCAAGATTCCGTTATATAAAATTCCATTCCATAAAAGTTGAAAAAACATAGCACCTCACCAACCTAACTCTTAGTTTCAATTTTAAATCTCTTATACATAACACTCTTCTCATTTTGTTGAAATTTGCTCTAGCCTTTTATATTCTGATTTTGATCTCCTGAATGTAATCATTTGTGGAGCTAATCATTGTTTCCAGATATGCATATTTGTCCACTTGTTCGACGTTGGTTCCGTTTATTAAAAGATTCTCGTTATTTCTTTGAGTTTTCGATATTCTCATAAATTTCGTATTCTTGACATTCATTGTTAGACCATACTCTTTTTCATACTCAGATCACAGTGTCGTCCGCATATCTAATGTTGTTAATGGGAACTCCGTTTACCTTAATTCCAGCTCTTTCACCCTCAAGAGCGTTTTTCAGGATCTCTTCAGAGTAGGAATTAAAAAGAATTGGCGACAATACGCATCCCTGTCTCACTCCACATCTTATTTAAATTTCTTCTGACAGCTGTTCGTTAACACGTACTTTTGCTCACTGTTTATAGTATAAATTTGATGTGATCCTGAGGTTGTTGTAGTCAATCTTCTTTGATTTCAGAACATTCATTAAGTTTTTATGTCGTAGTTTATCGAGTGCTTTATTATAGTCAATAAAACAGGCGTGTATATCTTGATTTATACAATACATGTAACATATTTTTCTGTTCTTATTACACTGGGCAAAAAAATACAATGCTTTGTCTCAAAAGTTTTATTGACTGATTCTTATATCCCGTATTTACAGCTATACGGGTATGGGTTTACTAAATTAAAAGATGGTCGTGAGGGATTTTCTTGAGTATTTTCCTTCTGGTGCATTTCTTTATAAGTGTCAGCCAGCATTCTCGGACTTCATTTATTATTGATATCATTTTTATATACTTGAAATACCTTGATAGAAACATTTTTCATGTTCCTCATTAACATTTCCAAGATTTTGTGAAAAAAATCCAAGTGGGAATCAAGAAATGTAAAAAACAGGTTGCATCCCAAATCAACATTAAGTCTGCTTTTGTAATTGTTATTTGTTAAAGTTGTTTAAAACTTTTGTTTTAAATATAAAAAAAAAATTTCTATTCTTTTCCATAGCTTTGACAGTTTTTTAATTAATCCTAACTTGATATGCAGTTGAAATAGGTATACCTTTTAGGATCAACCGAAGACGTGCTTGTAACACTTTTCTTACCAAGTTCAAGGGATTTTCGCTTAGGCCATGGTTTATTGTTATAATAGATTTTGTGATCGCGGTTGTCCTATTTACATAGGAAGTGGCAAAATGAATGTTAGGGGCTAGGGTCTAATACTCACAAACCGTGTTAGTTGTTGTAGATACAGTAGACTCCCTCTATAACGAGAACTGAAATGACAGACTAATTACCTCGTTATAAGCCGATCTCGTTATATCAGACAATAATAATACTGTGCATACATATGAATCTGTAGTTTTATAAACCATTAACTTCCTATAGTGAAGCCATTCGGAGCAATATAAGATGCTAATAAATATTGTTTGAATGGCGTTTTTGAAACAAAGTTATTTACTTTTATTGTCAATGAAATATATTAAAACATAAAAGAGTTGTTTCCTTTTATTATCAATGATATACGTTAAAACAAAAAATCTGTACTAATATTTTTTTCCAACGACATAATGTATAAAGCGTATTTTCAAGGATAACATAAACTATTGCTTCTGCAATTTTAAGAACTCTGTCATTTTTAACTGCTTTAAATGGTCCAGTATCATTCTATCATATTTTCTAAAGATGTGAAACAGTTGTATTTATTCATTGTAAAGAAGTTTATTGCGGGCTGCAGTTAAGTTTACTGAGGGGCTGTTTGAAAAGGTATTTATTTATAGCCACGACCGGACCAAAAACGTAAAAAACACGTTTTTGGATCTTATTTTCTCTCGTTATAACCAAATTTGCCTCGCTATAGACGGTTATAGTTCAATAGAAATTTCACGGGACATCTAATGTATCTGGTTATAAGCGAAATCTCGTAATAACCGTGTTCGTTATAGAGGGAGTATACTGTATATTTTAAGAGAAAGATTGGCCGACCGGTTTCGCTGTTTATAAGTTATACAGCATCATCAGTCCCTCAAGAAACTAAAGGCTGAAATAGATGATATATGTAAGCCAATATGTATACAACCAAAAAATTCATTAAAAGTGGTGTAAGAACTATAGGACTATATCAACAGTCAGTTATATAAAAATATAAAAAATATAAAAGGTGGTCAGCAATATACAACAATATATATGTGACATAGCTAACTACTGTTGTATTATTAACTGATTTGTTTGGACGTATTTGTATATGTTGAAGATAACGCTGGCTGTTATATCTGTGATCAATCCTAAATGCTTTTAAGACCTCAACATTATACACGTGTAACGTCTTCTTAGAATCTATGTATCGTTTTCACTAATACAAATTTATAATCATATTAGTATTGCTATTGAGACTAATTGGTCCATAATGCTCTATTACTTTTGCTTTTTTTTACTTCGTTTGGAAACCTTAATAGAATTTCCAGTCTATCTACCATTTCCTAACAAAATTACATAAAACCTATTAACGCCGAGAAAAGAAAATTCTTTTTATATGCAATAATTTTATTTAAAACTATGTGAAAACAACTTATTTTCCTTAAATTTATGCCGAAATAAAAAAAAAAAATCTTTTTTTTTTGGAAAAAAAAGGTGGTCCCATATGGAGCATTTTGGGGAGCTGCGTCAATGAGGCACCTACGTAAATATTGGCCAGTACCATTTTTTGGAATGAATACCGACTCCAAAACTAAATAAAATTACCCGTATATTTTAGTTTATAGAAATATTGCCCTTTATTTCTTACCGAAATATCTTACGGTCCATGAGATCAGTTCCTCCCATGTTGTTATTATACTGCGATAGAAGATAGGGCCTAGGTACTTGTATAGTATTGCTATTTTTTTAGAATATCTTTCTACATTTTTACTGGCTGAACACCAAAACATGTACTTGCAACAGTTACAAATTTGTTGTCCCTCCAACGAACGTATTGGAACAATATTCCCGTCGTGCCCTCTTTTCCATCGTCTTTTTGCTTTTTGGAAACAAGACGACAATTTCTAGGAATTCTATTATCACTCACAGTAGCCGTAACCTCGTACCCATTAGCTTTTAGAGTACTTAATTTAAGTTTGTATTGATAAATAAATTATCAACGAAAAACTTATATATCAGAGATCCTTTGTCACTCAATTCTTCGATCATCTGTACTACGGAAGCTGTAGCTTTTCCAAAATATTTTTGATATTTCTCATTAGATCTAGGGTTTTTTCCTAATATACTTCAAAGTTTATCATGATATACTTCAAAGTTTATCAAATATTCACTAGATGTATTCATACACCATACCTTATAGCCAAATCTTCAGGCTTTCCTCGGATAAACTGTTTGAGTCCATGGTCCCCAAAGTAGCGGATCATCGATTTATATCTACAAATCGTTATCATAACTTGCCTTTAGGTCTGATTGTACATCTCCTAGACGTTCAGAGTCTGCAAATACAACTTCCGTACCTGAAAGAATTTGATGAGCATTCAAATTCCAACATCTGGGTAACCACCTTCGTCTTCGTCACCTAAATCCTCATCCATAAGGAAATTTGATTCAGGCGTTTAAAATAAAATTTCTGTTACATAATCTTCTTCATATGCCAAGTCTAAAGCTTCCTTTCGTGCCAGTCCACTGAAATTATAAAAATATAAGTTTTGAAAACATAACTGCCTAGTCGGTCCATATGGGTAGAGCAATATTTACATGAATTTTTAACTGTCGCTTGTAATCCTGATACAAAAATATGTACACTAAGTTATGTTTTAAAAAATGTAAAATTGATTTGATCTAAGTATTCCCAAAAAAGGTACTGAAAATATATTTACATAAATCGGATGTCCATTATCAAACACTTTTTACTATTACACAATTTTCTAACTTCCTTTGTTTGAGAAATTTAATAAAACATTTGTGAGTATTCATCAACGTGGGTTCATACAAGTCTAAATAAAGTATTTATGCAGTAAACCTAATGTTGGTTGCTTATTTTATTATAATTTTATTGTGTTAAACCATACCTTTACAGCTGGGTCCATATGGTGACTGTAGGCGCTAATGGGGTGCAGTAGACGATTTCATTTCTTTTTAATTCAAGCTACATGATTATTCGTGTTTCGAGCTATTTACCTTTTATCAGGAAAAATTGCAGTAGCTCGACCAAATAATTGAGAACTGAAATGATATGATCATTTCAGTTCACGCTTCCACAAGTACTCCTGATGAGAAGTGAATACTTCAAAATACGTGTAAACCAAGGTTGGAACTTAAATTGAAAAGAAATGTAATCGTCTACTTTTATTTCAACGTCTTTTATCTATGTAAAAAGTGCAAAATATGGTGTTTGTCAAGGGTAAACTGTAGATTTATTGTCGAAATAAAAGGTTATTCCTAACATCGTTCAATAGCTTCCAGTAAGCTTGGATTTGCAGTTTATCTAATTCGCCATCGAAGAGAAGTCTCCTAATTTCTCGTTGCTTTAAAAACATTAAGGTATTTTTAAAAATATCCAGTCATCTCATTATACATCACATATGTATTTTTAGTAAAATTAGTGGCACTAATAAGCAATTGAGACTTGGTATTTTCCTTGTTAATTTACTTTGTTATAGTTTTTAAACTGTTGTGATGGTATTAATAAAACATTATTTACATATTGGTTTATAAAAGAAATTAAAAAAAAAAAATACTAACTATTTTTAAAACATCCCCGATAGTTTGAGTAAAAGCTCTTTTTCCCATTAATCTAAATTCCGCTTCGGGATCAGTCATACAATGACATTCTAGTCCAAATGCACACGAACCTATTACATCGGTCGTATATCTTGCTAGAATTTCTTTAATTTCCACTTCACCTTTCTCGTTGGCAATTTCTTGTAGCTTTCTTGTCATGGTATGTCCGCACTTATCTATGGTTCCAAACATGTATTTCAGTTTGCCGGGTGAGTACGCTGGAGTTAGTTTCGATCTCAAGTTTTTCCATTTTGTACCTACAATATACGAATTAAAGTATGTAAACAATATTAATAATATTTATAAATCAATTTTTGGTATATTTTCCATAGTTTACACCAAACAAATTTGTGGACATGTTGTATATTACAAATATACCCACACATCAAAAATATCTCAGACACACCACTCTTATTCCACTTTTTTTAATAAAAAAATTAACACTTTTTGGTTAATACGTATCATTTAATTTGAAAACTTGTTCTCTACAAATCAAGGTAAGGACCAGAAATGCGCATAAACCACTTTTCTAAGAAAGCAAAATGCGCACCTGTATGAGTAAATCTGTACATGGGCGAGATTCCAATGAAGTCAATCAAAACTATGTAGATATTCTATCATCCAATTTGACAATTGGTTGACATCAGGAAAGATATTTTCTGAACCAGGCTAAGATTCCATACTCATCATTCAAGATCAGCCAAAATTTACCTAAAAAATATCGTTTAAGAACCTCAGATCCAAAAAGATAAATTTCGATATAGATATCAAGCTCAAGAAACCAACCAACATATTAAGTGAGGCTGTCAGAAATTTACTACAATGGAGAATGGAAAAGACTCAGACGATATTTATTATTCTCTTTACTCCTCTTGTCATCTCAACAAATCTAGTAGAAAACATAAAACGGCTGGGACTGAATGATCATCTCTATAAGATCATGCAGAAAGCTGTACTACTCTCAAAGCGACGTCCAGGTGCGTACGAACATTTTTGGAAGATACTCAAGCGTACCAGGTCACCTAGATCTCGATAATACAGATAAAGTATATCCAGACCTCAATCCTTTTAATACCAGAGGCATCTGTCAAGTTGATTATCTTCTATCAATTTCAATATCTCAGCATATATTCCATCATATCCTGGCGCTTTGTTGTTTTTTAGACGACTTATAGCAGATCTTACTTCTGATTTTGTTATTGTTGGTTAATTCTCGACGTTGTCATATACTTCAATGTGTTGGTTGTCACTGAACAGTTCTGCTATATATTCCTGCCATCTGTCCAGTTTTTCTTGCGTATTAAATAGTATGTTTTCATCTTTATCAAACAGTGCAGTGGGCATTTTTGTTCTATATATTCCTGCTATTTCTTTAATCTTTCTGTGCATATTGAATATATCATGTTTTTTCTGTAGGATCTCTATTTCTAAGCATTTTTCTAACAGCCAGGATTCTTTTGCTAATTTTATTTCTTTAAGTACCTTTTTGTGGTGTTCCTTGTGCTTTTCTGCGTCTTTATTCTTAAACTCTCTTCTTTGCTCCATAAGCTCTAAAATCTGATGTGTCATCCATGGTTGTTTTATTTGTCTTATTTGTTTGATGTTGTTTATTGTTGTTGTTACTAATATATCTTTGATCTCGTTTCACATTGTATCTATATCTTTCCTATTATGTGTTGCAATGTCGTTAAATTTTGTGTTTATTTCTTCTTGCATTTGTTGTTTTAGCTTTGTTTCAGTTTTTGTATGTCCACCGTTCTTATAACGCCCGATTTTCGAGTTTTTTTCATCCCTACTCTCAGTTCAGCAAGCAATAAGTTATGGTCGGAGTTGATATCTGCTCCAGGATAGGTTTATATTAAAGTAACCGCATTACGAAACCTTTTATTTATTTGAAAATAATCTATTTGATTTATAATTATTCGTTGCGGGCTATCGGCGGCAGACCTCCAGGTATTTAGCCTTCTAGCTGGTAGTTTGAATTGGCTGTTCATGATTACATTATCTGTTTCTTGACAAAATTGTATTAGTCGTTCTCCTCTTTCATTCCGTATACCCAATCCATACGCTCCTATTCTGCCTTCTACTGTACCCTTTCCAATTTTGGCATTAATTTCTTGTTGTGCCTGATAATTATTTTTGGGTTTGTTAAAGAAGTCGAGAGACTGCTATTCGGTTAATAAAAAATTAGAAACTGACATTCCTTAATATTTTCAATATTTCACGAAATTTTGCAACGGCAACGCAACTATTTGGTCCATCTAAATTATCGACAACCTGTTACTACTTTATAGTTCTGTTTAAATCACATTTGTACAGAAATCCATTAAGTTGTGAAATCTTTACTTGCCGGTATTACATCCAGGTTACGCGTTTATTACGCAAAACTTTTTGCTAATCACGGACGTTGTATTATTCTTATTTTTATTGCTTAATCTTTTAACATTTTAATATTTGATGGTCTTCTGGCAGCATTGTTTAAACTTAATTACATTTAATATAATATTTAATTTCGCTTTTTGTTTACTTTAATTACTAATATTGTTTTACTACTAAGTTTTTCTATTTGTTTTTGAATATTTCGGCTATCGTCAGAGCCGATCCTAGGGAGTTGGCCGCCCGCTTGCGAAAACCTAATGTGCCGCCACCCTCTAGAGAATGTTTCACATTTTTATTAATTCTTAACGATGGCATAATTTATTTGTCCGTTTAAAAATACAAAGTAAAACATAATTGGTATACAAATACCAATAACATTTGAAACGTAAAAGTTTATTTTTTGGCAAGTGAAAAGTATGTTATTAAAATAGTAAAAAAAAAATCAAAAATTAAATCTCTTATAGTATTTTTCATATAAAAATGCGTGCACGTCATTCAAGATTTATGACGTCAGAACCTCCCAGCGTTGCCAAAACATCAGAATATTTAGTAAGTGAGGAATTTTTAAAATGTCAACTATTTGTCAAACTATTATATTAACAGTAAATACACTTAGTTTTAAGATTACTGCAACACACTTAAATACATAAGAAAACATTTTAATACAAAATTAAATATTCTAAATTTTAAACTTACCACTTTAAGAGCATTAATAATAAAAACGTCCCGCCATTATTTCTTGTTCAAAATAATGGCATAGCACAATCACAATACACAACAATAATTACTTTTTAACGCTATTATTCTAAATTTAATATGTATTTATAAATACAATTTGTTAATACATAATATATTATGATCAAATTGTGTAAGAAATCAAAACATAAACAAAATTCTAACTCTAAAGAAGCGGCAACACTTTAAACAATTTTACCACACGCTGAACTGTCAAAAAATTTGAAGTATTTTCGTACCAGTTGCGTACAATTGTCTAATATATTTAATTAAAATTATTATTTTGTGGAATATTAGACTTAAAGAGTTATTTTATAAAATTTATATTATTAATAATAACAAATGTTTTTGGTTATTGGTAATCAATATAATTCTAAAATTCCCAACATAACGATGATTACATTTTTCTGATTATTATACCATGTTGACGCCTATGAAAGATCGAGCAGTTCCGTATGGGTTTCGTATTATTAGCTGTGTTAGGAAAATATGAACTCTAACGTTGACGTTCTGGAAATTTTAAATATAAGTGACGTCACTTTATATAAATTGTGACGTGAACGCATTTTTATATGAAAAATACTATACGCGAAAATAGACATTTCATAATTAGAAATACAAAACAACAATATTCAGTCAGAAAAAACAATCTGGTAATAAAGAAAACATTTTCTAATAAATATTTATAAATTAAATTTTTTGGTCTTCTATCCGTTTTCGTGTCTCTGGTGGGATCTCCAATTAAGACATTTGATGCAGTAATAATGTTCTTTAGTTCTTGTTTTCAAATTCTTAAAATTCTTAAAGTTCTTAAAATTCAAACAATTGTTCTGTGACAAAAATCTGAATATTGCGCTGAGACTGAGGTTTGTTGAATGTTATGTCTGGTCGCAACTATTGTACGGGGTAGAAACATGGACACTAAAAGCGCAAATAGTTAAAAAGATTGAAGCCTTTGAACTTTGAATATACCGGAGAATGTTGAGAATCCCATGGACTGCCAGGGTCACCAATGAGGAAGTGCTGAGAAGAATGGGTCGAGACAAAAAATTGTTGAGAACGATAAAAGTACGCAAGACTGCATACCTTGAACACATACTAAGAAATAATAAATATAGCCTTCTGCAGGTCATCATGCAGGGTAGAGTCGATGGCAAAAAGGGAATAGGTAGAAACAGGAAGTCATGGCTGCGAAATATTCGAGACTGGACAAACATGACTGTAGACGAATTATTCCACGTTGCAAAAGACAGAGAAGCTTTTAAAAATGTGGTCGCCAACCTCCGTTAATGGGGACGGCATAGGAAGAAGAAGAAGTTCTTGTTTTAGAGGTCTAATAGTATTAAAACGAACTCCCCAGCTTGTTTCACTTGATGGTTTTAAAGTTATACTTTTTACGTGCTCTTTTAGTAAATCGCATCGACATGGGGACACAGACAAAGACACAGGCATAATCCACTTCATATTCCACATCATATTAAAAAACCCAAAGTTTCACTGCTAGACTTGGCAGTGTTATTAATGACTAGTTTTATTGTCTGAACCGCACAGAGCACGTATAATGCTCTAGGATTGACATTAGGAATCCGTTTTTGAAGCCCTATATGTTTCTCTTTGATGTTCCATCCATTGTCATAGCCCTGTATATCTTTAACTTCGAGCTTCTTTTTCATTCCTCTTCTAATGGCGCTACAACCCTTTGTGAGTCTTGGCCTGCTTAACAATGTTCTTCCATTCTGCCCTGTCGGATACTTTCCTTCGCCACTGCCTGATGTTGATGGTTTTAAGATCCCTCTCTACGTCGTCTATCCATCTTTTACAGGGATCTTCCTCTTGTTTTGTTTCCTTAGGGCTTCCATCTTTAACTTCGAGCTGCAGACTAAATAATAACTTGTCTAATAGAAAATTGCACAGGCTTTCTCTAGTAATATTAGTTACTGGAAAAAATTTAAGAAAAAATTCTAAAATATGCATTTTAGAATAGTATCTAGTTTAAAAAATACCGAAAACATAGCGTCAAGCTTCGTGCTAGTCTACTGTATCGCTTACTGTACCATCTTTTTTTTTCTTTAACAGACACGTAAGAAATAATTTAAATTATTATAAATTTTATGTGAATTTATTAATTTATATCTTATACTCATATCAACTCATATCAATTTTTAAACTATGTATATTTTACTTACCAGCGATGGAAAATAAATGAGCACTTAGAGGATCTTTCTTTTCGTTATAATAAATGCCTCTATCGGAAAAGTATTGGAAATCCTTATTGAGAATATCTTTAATTAATATTGGATCTAGTGGCAAAAATGCTTTCCGACTAAAGAAATATAGACCTACAAACCTAAAAATATAAAGAAAAATAATTGATTTATAAAGTAATCTACATCACTTATAAGCGGAGGAACTGGCAAAATAGTTAGACAACAAAAAACTAGTCCTTTTTTGTCAGTTCCTCTGCTTACAAGAGATGAATTAATACAAAGTGCCCCCTTTTTAATTAAATGTCTGTTGTGTCTTTTTGAATGTGTTCTGTTTGTTCTTAAGTGTCCTTAAGTGTTTTTTAATTTAAATTTAATTGACATCACAATAATTTTTGCCCAAATATAGACCAAAATCGGTGTATTATAATTTGATAATTACAGGGTGGAGATATTGCACACCCAAACTTATATCATAAATAGAACATCTACCTTTTTATACATTATAACAGTGCTGCTAAATAAATAATTTCAATAAATTAACACACATTTCCAAAATATACCTCTAGAATAAATATAAATAACTTTTAAATAATGTAATACATTACATTTAATTTCAACAATTTACACAATACCTACAACTGATTGTTCGGGCTGTTAGGCCGTTGTTTTATGAGATTAGTTCTCTCAACTAGGAGAATTGAATTAATTCTGAAAAAAATATATATAGTTCTTATATACAACGAATATGTTAATGCTATTTTAACTAATATATTACATCTAAAAATGTATACTCAATAAACCATAAATATTATTGTTGTATAAGCTTTGTTGACTCTATTTGATAATACAATTGATCAAATGTGTAAAGTTGACATTGACCCATTAGTAACAAATATTAACACTTCATTTCTTACTGATAACATAAACAAACACATCTAAACTTGATTATAAAAAGGAATTAGTCAAGGTAAAATGTGTATTCTCGTGAAGTGGCCGTGACCATTTAATAAGTGAAAACGTCTTCTGATACTTTTTCAGCACCATTTTTCTATGTTGTAACAGTTATCGCACCACCTTCTTCTTGAGGGTATAAGTAAACTCATGACCATTAGCATTAATGCACTCATAGATAGTAAAATCTCATCACCGCAATAAAACCAGTATTTTAAAATAGACCTGACGCGATTTGCAAACTGATTACTGGCCTACCTGCACTCTGTGGTAGGTAGACCATAAAATAACTCTTTACCATCTCTAAAAGTCAGGAAACTGCACTTGAGTTAACAATGATGCTACGAACTGCAGAGCTTTGCGCATGTAGGCAATTAAGTTTCTTTCATATTCTAGTAGGTACAAACACTCAAGTTTATAGCTTTATCTGGTTTTCAGATATTTTACACTTACAAACTTTAAATCGCCTACTGTTTCCAAAAAGTTATATAAAGACAAAATGGCAACACTTAGAAAGAATGTATGCTACTACTACTTTTTTCTTAGAGCATTACTTTGAGTATGAACTGCAGTATCGAATATCTGCTAGGTTTTATTATATGCCTAAAGTATAACAAAAGATAACTTGGTATAACTCCTGTTTCAATGAAAATTTCTTCTGTCTCAATATCGTCTACGAGAACAGAGGCTTTTTAGTCCAAGGTTTTTAACATTAGATGATCTCTTTCAACCATCTTTAGATACTTGAACAGTCTATCGTATTGGATCCTATCAAATGCTTATTCAAAATCTATAAAATATACCATTTCTTTAATCCTCAATACGTGTCTAAATCCAAATTGTCTTTCCCATAGTTTCGAAGCATTTATATTGAAGAAACAATTGAAGAGAGTAACTCTTGAGACTAATTGAAGAGTGAAAGTTTCAAATGAGCTGTATGCCAAAAGCAATATTTTGAAATATTTAGTAACAACGTTAAAAAACGCAAGGAATAATTTTGTTTGTTTATTTATACAAAAAATATGTATATAACAAGACGGAAAACTTAATCTAAAAGTATAATACTGTTATAAAGAAACGAAATAAAGAAAATTATTTTTTTTTTCTTTGTTAAATATGAAGGTGCTTAATGCCCACCTACTTTTCTTCAGTAATAAGATGGAATATATCATTATTTTGCATATCAATGTTTTCAGCAAGGGTCTTCTTGTGCAGTTTCAACTACTTCTAGTAAATTTTTGTAGAACTGTTGGTGCTGAGGATTGTTGAGGTGTGGTAGGTATCATTGATTGGAGGCTCTTCTTTTTGTTCGCTGATACTTTGTGTTCGGGTTCCATTATCACTAATTTATTTTTTTTTTCAAATCATTTAGCGTCTTGTTCCTTTTTAAAATGTTAGTTTCACGCAATGATTCAAATTCTGAAAATAAATGGGTGATTCCTTTCCCTGTAAAATAAATATAATTCTCTTTTTTAACACGTATTCTAACTGATTTGCTAACTTGTAGCTTAATGGTATTTAACATTTTCTCAGCAGCCTCTTTGATGTTCCAAAAACCAAAGCTATTCATGTCGATGAAATCGAAAAATGGAGTGTATCTTGCGGAAGTAATAACGTTGATCATATCCTGCGGCACGAATGTTTTCATAGTTTTTTTCTGTTTTTCTATTAGGGCCAAATACCTCTCACAAGGCGTAACACTGTGACCGCTTACCAAAAATCTTTGCTCTATAGAATCGTATATGCCATTAGAAACCAAAAACATCAACACATATAAAATAAATTTATTTTTATTTTGGCCACCACAGTTGTCGCTCCAAATAATAATGGTTTCCTTCTTGTTAGCAAAGCCCCTATTTAAAAAACGTAGCATTAGCGAAGTAATTTCGTTTACGCCACGTCCCGAGAATCCTTCGTGCCACAGAAAAAGTGGAAGCATTATTTGTGTCCCCTACATGTATTCCAAAGTTGAAACAGGAAAGCTGTGACAAGAAGAACATATCTGAGTGAACTAACGTTGGCACAAATATGACCTGTTTCATATTCATGGATAAGCAGCAAACTTTGCTACCATGTTGTTGTGAATCTACTGTATCTTGCTTGAGTAGTTCTCTTGCCTTTTCGGCTTTCGTTTGGTGAAGTTCTAGCTCACATTTTGACTGATGGCTACTACCTTTGGTTTGTAGGGATTTCACAGTACAATCTATCACATGTGTGACATGTATACATTCGAGGTCGTCGAAAAGATAAATTTGGAAATTCGCGTTTGAAAACAGATCTATAGAATTTATAAGTTTTAATATTTAAGTCCGAGCTTAGGTAATCTTTACTGGACTTTGACCTCGTATAATGACCAACATAGCGGGGTATTGAATTAATGTGCTGTTTCATAGCACAGCGATCATCTTCAGAATATAGCGATTTTTTATGAGACGTTCTATTATATGAGAAAGAAGTTTCGCCAAGGTTCTTTTTATTTACAAGAACTTCCAGCTTTTTGCTTGTTACAGCAAGGGTATTCATGAATGTATTCTTACACACTTGAGCAAAGGCTCCATCTTCATTGGGTAGGGTGTAGCTGTGTAGTTGTTTGACGTCTACTATCTTCCGGTACCACGTCGGCGCCTCCTAACCCACAGGAGCTGTATAAGACCCATCAGATAAGTAACTTGCGTTTTGGTGTTCTCTCGGTGAAACTTTTCAAACAAGGATTTTCTCCAGCGATAACTGATACTTGTACAATTAAATTTAAACTTACAAATCACCTAAAAATTAAAAATATATAGAGTAAGACAGAGTGCAACATGATAGGTTATGCTACAAACCTCCTGTGTTGGCAACAGTTTTGCTGCTATATCTTTACGTTTTCTAGTTTTATATGTTTTGCCAGCCTCCCTAAGTTATGTTTGTTTTTCGCCAAAACTGCCATTACCATTACTTCTTCGGGTTTTCACTTCACTCATTGCAACAAACTGTACGTTTTAATCAGAACAAAATTAATAACAATAAATTCGACAGCCTGGCACATAACCCCTTTGTAAAGCAACAGGTAAGCCACATATCGCTGGTGCCATCTTGCAGTCTCTATACAAAGATAATGGAAAGGAAAACTTATATTAGGAATGGCACCTAGCGCCTTTGTTAGATAAAGCATGACAAATACAACCTTTCTATAGCAATAACTCAAAATTAAAAGTTTTGGTACTTAGCACCTTTGAAACTTCCACTCTTCAATTAGTCTTAAGTTCAGACTACCAAAAATGCCATACAATTTGACGAGAAATTGAAAAATTTAATGCAAATAACGAAATTGCAGACTATTTCCGGTATAAACTTGTATTCTGGTATGCTCAAAAATATTTTTATTAAAAAGTTCAGTATTGAAACAATTTTCAGATCTCAAATCCATTTAGATTGGCAGATACGTCTAATAGGCCGTTTACTATGACACACCCGATATAAATATGTTAGTTAAATTTTAAAGCAATTTGATTAAAATAATTTCTAAAGGCAATAGTGGCTATTTCTTTGCTTTTTTTAAACATATTGAGTGTGTCACTTTTCGCGATTTTTATCTTTTGTTTCATTAATTTCTGTTTTTTCTTATCTTCCTCCCTATTATTTCCCTGTTGTCTTCTCTGCTCTATCTATTCAAGAATTTTGCTAGTAATCCATTGTTGTTTTTTGTTTTTGATTCATTATCGTATGTTTTTCTATTATTTGTAAGATATTATCTTCAAACATTTTTCATATTTTTACACCATTGTTTTCATATATTATTTTATTAAGCTTGTTATTTAGATCTTTTTCTATCTGTTTTTTTTTATCTTCCATTATATTAATTTTGTTGTTTTGGGACTTTTTGAATTTTTTTATGTTGGGTTAAAAGATTAGGGTGAGTTTTTAAAAACGGTACCGTTTCTATGTAAACTTTATCTATCTCAGAGAGTGGTTGACGAGGAAGATGAGTAAAATTTAACAAAATATTTTTGGGAGATGACCCAAGATCAAGAAGTTCTGATTGAAAGACAATTCTGATATAGATAGACAATAATGATATAAAAATTACACCTTACACTTACCTCTGTCCTTTCATTTTGTCATAAATTTCCTTTATTTTATCGCCCATATTCTGTTTTCTAAATATAGTATCGTACATATCTCCAAAGGGAAACTCCGGATCAAGTTGGGGCACTCCCATGTTTTTCCAGTATTTGTAGGCATTTTTGTAGTACATATATATTAAAACGAAAATTGTGAGGAATAATATTAAACCTAAATTTTCCTTGATAACCTCCATTTTGTAATCTAAAAGGAAAAATATGTTGAAATAATTAGAAATTCATTTTTTCTAAAATGTTCGATTTTAAACAAGTATCCCGACACAACTCGATTTTTATTTTTAAATTGATTTTTTTTGCATATATATCATATTAGTGACGTTATCCATCTGGGCGTGAGGACATAATCGAGGATTTTTTTAAATGAGAATAAGAATCGTGTGCTAGCGCTTTTGTAAAGTTATTAAATTCTCTATTCGACGATATTAACACTAACATAATTATTTAGACAGGGTAGCAAAAAAAAATATTTAATAATTTTTGAATTAGAATAATTTCCACAAGCATGTAAGTAATAGAGTAATGATCGTCGATAGAATCAGAAATAACCAGGCAGAGATAAAAATCATAGCAGGTTACGAAGTGGTGAGGCAATTTAATTACTAATATTACTAACAGTGGAGGATGCTAAGACGAGATCCGTCTACGCATCACAATGGCCATATCGGCAACAGTTAAACTCACAAAAATTTGGAAGAACACTGACATCACAAAAAACACAAAATTACTCCTTGTTCGAGCATTGATATTTCCTATCGCCACCTATGCTTCAGAAACTTGGACAATAAAAAAAGCCGATTCAAAGCGTATAATGGTATTTGAAATGTGGGTCTACCGTAGAATGTTGCCCATACCACGGACCGCCATCGCACAAATAACTTAATTCTAGCAGAACTTAACATAAAAACTAGACTTATCACAACTATCAACTAAAATATACTGAGATATTTTGGACATATAACTAGAAGAAGAGAAGGCATGGAGCGAATGATAGTTGAAAGTAACGTAGCGTATCTGAGTAAAAGATCCAGAGGAATATCTCCAGTACGATGGTCGGACCAAATAAAGGACATGAGTGGTTACTCATTCTCCGAAGCAAAAAAAAACACGCACAGGAGAGAGGTAGTTGGATAGAAATAGTCAAATAAATTACATGACGCCACTACATCCTTACGAAGGAGAAAATATTGAGTAGGAAGAGGTTTACATTATCATTTATTGGTAGACTACCATCATTTGCAACATTTTACATTTACACTGTATCTATAATGCTGCTCAAGTCAGTCTTATACGACGGAGAAGCTCAACGGTTTGGTTATCTTTTCCTATGCGAATCTCATGACCTAGGTATTTATAGGCCATTACCTGGTCTATGGATCTTGTTCCTACGCATGTATCTTCGCTGACTACAAGATTTGTCATCATCTGGGTTTTAGATATATTTATTTTCAATCCCCCTTCTAGCGAGGAAAGGTAGAGCTGATTTAAAAGTTCTTTGGCCTCATCTATCCTATAATATATGTATATATATTTAAAATTTCAGTTTTTAAATCTCTGACGGTCATTGCAGCTTCGAGATCTTCTCTACATGACAGTTTTGGTCTACCTCGTTTTCTTCTAGCGGACGAAGTCCTTTTTTTCTATCTCTTTTGGCCATCTATTTTCAAGCATTCTCTGTAGGTGTCCATACCAGTTTAGTCTTTTGGCTTTGATGGTATCTATTATGTCTAGGTCAATTTCCATTTCTCTCGTAATATCTACGTTCCTCACCCTATTAAGTCTAGTGTACGGACAACATCGTCTCCAATAGTCTATTTTGATAATTTCTATCACTGTTTTATAAATTCTTCTTTTATTTTCTTTTGTTATTTTATTATTCCACAATAGTCTGTGTTACTGTCTCTGGCTACTAATTTTGCTTGGTCTATCCTAGAATGTATTTCTTCATTACTTCTTGCTTCTGATGTTATTTAAACTCCCAAGTATTTGAAGGTTTCAGTTTATTTTATAGCTCCCATTTCAATTTGCAGGTTTTCTGGTTTTTCTCCTGTAACTAAATACTCGATTTTTTGTATATTAATTGGAAGTTATTCCTCTTCCAGTTTTCTAAGCATATAGTCTATATCACTCTCGTCTTCAGCTAGAATGGCTTGGTGGTCGGCGAAGTGTATCATGTACAACCTCTCGTCTTCAGTTGGAATGCCCATATTGCACTATTTTCTTCTCAGCACTAAGAGCGCCTCATTCAGATATATTTTGAAAAGTGTAAGTGCTATGGAGTAGCCTTGCTTTAGATCCTTACTAATAGGAATTTCTCTAGTTAATTTGTTTCCAGTTTTAATGTTTACCATCATATTTTTGTAAAGTTGTTGTACTGCTTTTATATATTTTTTATTTATTCCTTGTTTTTTCATTGTTAACCAGAGCATTAAACGTGGAACACTATTGTATGCCTTTGTCAGATTTATAAAGACTACATAAGTTAAAAGGTTGAGGGCTAATCTTTTCTCAATAACCTGCTGTAGAGAAAATATGCTGTCTATACAGGATCTGCCTGCACAAAAGTCATTTTGTTCTTCTACATCTGTCATCTCTTTTTCAATTTTATTTTTTATTATTTTTCCATAGAATCTTGAAAGTGAATTTATGATACATAGCCCCCTATAGTTTGAACAATTCTTTCTATCACCTTTTTTGTAGACTTTGTTAATATGTGCTTTTGTCCACTTTGGTGGTAAGCCATGTCCTTTATAGAATAAGGTGAAAACGTACCCAAATGTGACCAAAAAATTTGTTCAAATATTGCATTCAATGAAGACTAACAGTTCCTTTCAACGACTCTACAGCGCAAATTGAGGATTGTCCTCCTGTAATTTCTGTCTCCAATATACACAGACCTGCGCCGTTCGTTTCCAAGTCCTAACGTTCAGCAAACTGTGCGCATCTGCTCCCACTCTCCAATCTTGCACGTCGCCTTCCTTTTGCTCTTCTGCCCTGCATTTTACCACAGATTAACATGGTCTGTTAATCTGTGATTTTACCATCTAGAGCTCTTTTCAGTCGGATTGTTCATGGTCCATCCTCACTATATGATTAGCGCACCGAAGTTTCTGGAATCTAGCGAATTCTGAGATAGGTGGTTCTTTAAACAGTTGAAAAAGTTCATGATTATATTTAGATTTCTATATATCATTTTCGGTGATTAGTCCAAATATCTTTCTTAGAATTTTTTTTCTACAATTTCTAACTTTCTTTTTGTGTTTTCTGTCATTTTTTTCGATGTACGCTTTTGGGGCGGACTATATCAGTTAACCAGAAACTTTGACAGAAACATATGAAAGATTGCAAAAGCTAAAAATTCAGTAGATTGTCAAGAAAATATAGGAAATAACACGATTATTTATGATTCTCTTGCACAAAGATAACTCATATGCGGAGGTGGGGTTTGGAATTGAATTGGCGAAAAGAAAACAAACTACCCACTACAGAAATTGGAAATGAAGATATCAAAAGAATGCTCGTAATAGAAAGAACTGTCATTATTGATATACTTCAGTACTGGGAATCGGTAGAAAACGACATTCGCTATAAACCATGTTGTATATTATAATTTGATGAGTAGAAGACATCATATTAAATGGAGAAGCTAGGATACATTGTTAATACGGTGTTGATTGCGGACAGCTTAAATTATTAAGAGAATATACTAAAAAATACATCACAACTGCATTAACAATGGGTAAAATATGAATTAAAAGAAACTGAAATTAAAATCCTACGAAAACAATAGTACCCAGAATAACTCTAATAAATCTAATGCAATTAATGGAGAAATGGCATCAAATAAGTCACGTAATTTATAATATATATAAAATATTTTGTAGCATGGTCTATTAATCATTCATTGTGATGTTTTATTGTAGCTTTAAATAGGGAGATAAGTTTTAGACACATAATTAACAATTGCATAATTAATTTCACCTTTTTGAAAGAAAATAACGATTGTTTTACATCAAGCAAGCATAAAATATTTACTTGTCCTAATAAGTTTTATGTCCAGATTAAAAAGTCGTTAAAGCCTTTCCTTGCACTTTCAATAGTTTTAAGTATGTCAGTCACATTGCATTCGCACAATTGCATAATCTTCGAGTTGGGCAATGATTTTGTCGCATACCAGATGGATATTAGCCCACAAAAAATGATCAAAGTATGTTACACATGTTTAATTTATGGAACATTAAGGTAGCTGGATTCTATAAATCAAACCATAATGGAAGACGACGTTAAATTCACAATTTAAAATAATTAATACTATTTAAAATGTACATAATAAAATCGTAAATTTCAGATCTAGAAATATATACAGGATTATTAGTTTTACTTAAATTGTTTAATTTTAAGAATTGGAATAATTTAGTTTATAGGAGTTCAGTGAATTTTTTAAAGTGGTTGATGATATATAATATCCTTTTCTGACAAATATGCTATTACTTCAAACCAGACAAAGATAACCACCTAATCAGTTTAATGAGTAAAGTACTCAAGGCCTTTCTCCTTACTTATTTCCGTGCCCGGAACACCAACAAATTACATCCTATATTTTCAATGATGGTCCACGTAGATGGTCCTATCATTTGCTAAAACAATGGAGCCGATACCCACGGTATCGGCTTCCTGGTATCCCCATCTTCTCAGGCTACTAGCACAACGTGAGTCGCCAGTTCTTAATCTGCTTAGACTTAACGTAGGTTTATTCGGACGGATCTTGATTTTTTTAGAAAGCTTTTTCGAGACCTTAGTCTGCTTGGCTGAGTTTGGTAGTCATATAAGGAGTTTGTTTGATCTATCTACTACTTTTTTTCGTTCTACCTCTGATGTAACATGTCCTCTGATGAGTTGTGATAGACCTGGTCGATGGGTGGCGGTTTCAGGCAATTTGATATTATACGAACTGTTTCATTAAGACCCACGTCGACTTTTTAGCATGAATAAAGTTTTTTCACACTGGTGAGAAATTTTTTTCTAAATTCCGCGGAGGGAAAACACAATGCTAAGACAAAGGTGTGAAGAGTGTGTGGTTTCTGCATTTAATCTTGTGAAATTTAACAATCTCCTAGAAGATATAAACAGTCCAGAAAGACAGAAAACCATCGTACAAGACTATTACCAAGGAAAGACAAACCATAGAGGAATTAACGAAACAGAAATTTAAATCAAAAACACTATTACTGGAGAAGATTGAAAAATGATATAGACGAACATATTAATCTCTGCAATACTTGCCTAATAAACAAATACGACATAAATCCTGAAAAACCGAGGTTTATGTTAACCCCAGAACCAACAAAACCACTGGAAATTGTTCACATAGATACATTTCAAGCAGCAGGTCAAAAATTCCTTACCATCATTGACACATTTTCAATGTACGGTCATGAGCCATGTACTGAAAATATTTCTGAAAATTATACACTCTAGAGTACACAGAAAACTGGAAATGGACATCAATAATACCCAGTTTGGATTCCGAAATGGACTTGGAACAAGAGAGGCGTTGTTTGCACTGAACGTTATGTCTCAAAGATGTCTTGACATAAATCAAGATGTATTCATGTGTTTCATAGATTACAACAAGGCCTTTGATAAAGTGCGGCATGATCACCTAATCAGACTCCTGACAGAAAAGAATTTAGATAAACGAGACATCCGACTAATAGCAAATATGTACTACAATCAGAAAGCAGTAGTGCGAGTAGAGAATAATACCACTGAAGAAATCGAAATAAAGCGAGCAGTGAGACAAGGGTGTATACTGTCACCAACCCTGTTTAATCTCTATTCCGAAGACGTAATGAATAGAACACTCTCTGAGCAATCCGTAGGTATTAAAATAAATGGTGTTAGATTAAAAAACACCAAAATTTATATTTACACAATGAAATTATCGATCGAGTTAGCAAATACAAATATTTAGGCACTTTTATAAATGAAGACAACGATAGCTCAGCAGAAATCAAAATAAGAATAGAAAAAGCCAGATCCATATTCACTAAAATGAAGAGAGTGTTCTGCGGAAGAGATTTGAGCCTTGAAATGAAACTTCGCCTGATGAGATGTTACGTACTTTCTACGATCTATGCACTAGAGAACAACAGAGATACCACCACATGTCAAAACTTCTACGAACACCTTCAGACTGTAATAAACGAGACCCTAAGTGATGAATATATAATCATTATGGATGATTTTAACGCCTGTGTTGGCAATGATATAGTTCCAGGAATAAAACAGATATAATGAAAATATTAGAAATGAAAACAGATACCTTTTGACGGACCTCTGCAGCATAAACGAAATACGTATTAATAATTCATTTTTCCCTCACAAAGAACAATGTAAATACACGTTTGAAGACAGTAGAGGACAAAGATCTATGATAGACTATATTCTGTCGAATAGAGAGTTACACTCCTCTCAAATCTTGGATGTAAGAGCACTAACATCAGCAGGAATAGGAAGCGATCATAAATTGGTATTGTGCAAAATCCGAATAAAAACATATATGTGATAACAAAACACCACCATACAAAACAAAGTTAAGAATCGAAGGCTTACAAGATGAATCCACAGGATACCTAAGAATAACCGAAAAAAATCAGAAACACATATATAACAGAAAGTGATGGAGTCGAAGGAAGCTGGGCAAGAAAGTTTTTGGTGAAGGAAATATAAATGCAAATAAATTGTTCTCAAGCCGAAGAACTAAAACAAGGGGATTCATTGAGCCCCATGCTTTTCAACTTAATCATGGATGAAATCATCAAAAGCGTTAACAAAAGAAGAGGATACAGAATGGAAAACAAAGAAATAAAAATACTTTGAAGGAGACGACGCAATATTGATAGTCCGAGATGAAGATAGTCTGCAAAGACTGGTCCACAGATTTAACATAAGAGCAAAAGAATTTAATATGACAATCTCATCTCAGAAAACTAAAACAATAGTAGTCAGCAAAGAACCAACCAGATGTAAAATAGAAATTAATGGCATCAGTATTGAACAAGTAATGGAAATAAAATATCTGGGAATAACACTGTCTAGTTATGTAGACCTGGACAATGGAGCGAGAGATCAAAAAGCAAATAGACTGGCAGGGTGCTTTAATAACACTATATGGTGAAACATACACATTAACACTGAGATCAAGTCAAGAATTTATAAAGCCAGTATAAGACTAATAATGACATATGCCTCAGAAACAAGACCCGATACAGCAACAATACAAAGGCTACTAGAAATGGCAGAGATGAGAGTACTGAGAAGAATTACAAGAAATAGGATGAGAGATCGAAAGAGAAGTGAAGACATTAGAAGAAAATGTAACGTACAGTGTATAAATTAATGGACGCAAAATAGAAAAAAGAATGGAATAACCACATAAGCAGAATGGAGGAGACCCGTGCTGTCAAAATAGCAAGATATAAGTCACTAATCGGTAAAAGAAGTATCGGACGACCGTTCAAAAGATCGAGTGGCAACCTTCAATAGAGATATTAATCCGCCAATGAAAAAGCAGAATTGCTCATAAAGAGGAGGAAGAAGAAGAAGGAGCATAGATTAAAAACAAAATAGATGTATAAAGAAATAAATAAGAAATTTTGTAAAAGAGCAAACATATATAATAGAGAGCAAAAATATTAAACATCAACCACCAATAAAAACTAAACCCAAAAAATACTTTACAGATGTATCTCAGCAACAGCCCAAGCAGTGAAAATCCAAGATTTTCAAGACAATCCAGGGATCCTTCGTGTTAAGCTTGGAGAAACCAGAATCAAAATTAGCACCCATGATTTCATCCACTATTTCCAATTGGAACCCATAGCACAAGAAATCGAAATATTAGAATCTCAATATCATACTACAATCACGGCTATACATATTTAACTAAGTCAGCCGTACTTCGACAGTCTACAGAACTTCGACAAAACATTGCAATATCTTCTCAAAACAGCCCAAGTGAAACTCGATTAAGTTTATCCAGCAACCAGAAATAAAAGAGGTCTCATTGGATTAGGAAATATTATAGAATTTATCTCCGTAAACTTGGATCAATAAAACGCAGAAAGATACGATGCTGCAATGCAATCACTTGAACTTAATAAATAAAATATTATTTACAACATCAATAACCAATTAAGCCTTAATAAGAAAATAATGTTATAGTTTATTCGTCTTCCGGGTTTGGACCGTGTCATTTGTGAGTGACCCAAAAGTGGGTTCATCTCGACGTTTCGCTACAATTGTATGTAGCTTCTTCAGGAGAACAAAAAAGAAAAAGAAAAACAAGAGACAGGAAGATGGGTAGTTAGCAACGGTAACTCAGTTACTCAACGCAACCAGAGGCGAATACTAACTACCAAGATGGGCATTTGGTCACAGTAACTCAACTACTCAACGCAGCCAGAGGTGAAAACCAAATGCCAGGACAGGGATTCACGTCCAACAGCTCAGAACACTAACGCGTCGAGAGGCAGGGAGTGAATCCGACGATTACTCCGCTACCGCTCTATTTATAGTCGCGGTGACCTGTCGTGTCGGGACGTATCGGCACACTCCGTGGCGCGAACGTCAAGAAGCGCGCGCTGGCCAATCATGTGGCTGCATCGTGGTAGCGGGACCGGACGGCGGCTCTAGACTGAGATTCCAGATGGGAGACAAGTAGTATCCTTCCTCTCGATTGATATTATGTGGATTTTTTCTGGATCTCTAGAGATTCGCGGATTTTCCTGGAATAAAAGAAGGGGCTCTTAGAAATAATATGGGTTTTTTCGAATAATATGGAATGACCGATTTCTTGGCAGTGTTCTGCAACTGCAGAATGGGAGAAAAGACCTGATCGAATGCATCTTTGATGCTCTTGAATACGAGTTTTGACGGAACGACCAGTTTCGCCAATATACACTTGTCCACAGGAACAAGGAATAGAATAGACACCACAGGAAGATAGGGGCGGTAATGGGTCCTTAGGACCCATTACCTAACTATAAATAGAGCGGTAGCGGAGTAATCGTCGGATTCACTCCCTGCCTCTCGACGCGTTAGTGTTCTGAGCTGTTGGACGTGAATCCCTGTCCTGGCATTTGGTTTTCACCTCTGGCTGCGTTGAGTAGTTGAGTTACTGTGACCAAATGCCCATCTTGGTAGTTAGTATTCGCCTCTGGTTGCGTTGAGTAACTGAGTTACCGTTGCTAACTACCCATCTTCCTGTCTCTTGTTTTTCTATTTTTTCTTTTTTGTTCTCCTGAAGAAGCTACATACAATTGTAGCGAAACGTCGAGATGAACCCACTTTTGGGTCACTCACAAATGACACGGTCCAAACCCGGAAGACGAATAAACTATAATTCTGACTCTGGCCGTGGAAGCCTACGATTTCAAGAAAATAATGAACAACTATAACGAGACAGTGACGCTACTAACCCACAATCAAGATATAATAGCCACAGAATTCAACAAAATCCGAACAGATTTAAACCAATTCAAACAAGAATGACGATATACAAATAATACATTATAGAAAGAAAACTAGAATGGATATATCTAAAGTTACATCTAAATTCCACATACTTAAGAGCGGTTTCGATAGAATTGGCAGAAAACGAGGGTTACCTGTCTAATAAAGCTGCCCCATCTATAACGTATGCGAGTGAAGCATGGACATTACAGAAAATATACTTAACAAAAATAACAGCTATGGAAATTAAAAATCTTAGAAGGATTGCTGATTAGATCAAAAAAATTTTTACTCCAATAGAATAATTAAGCGTTTAAGTATCAATATTTTATTTTCCGTCTACTTTATAAATGTATTAACTTTATTATAATATGCATTGTTATCACAAAATAAGGAGTTGGATGCAACCATAAATATAATAATTATAAAACTCATACAATAGTAACATTCCGAGCAAGTATTGTTAATTTTTGTTATTATTTATAAAAAAACCTCTTACCTTTGTATATTAACTCTTTCACATTACACAAACCAAACAAGCAAGTAATTAAAAAATTTAAATTAAAACTCACGCAATGATTATATCGTTCGAGATATTGTGGACACCAATATCTGATATTATAACTACTATAAAGTGGTAGCGCGACTTCTCTTAACCGACAGCAGCACGACCTAGTTTACAGGGCACCACTGTTCTCGCAAGAAGACGAAGACTTTTTTATTTACGCATTTTCCAAGTACAAACTTAATGTGGGTAAGTTGTTGGTAATCATGGATATTACAAAACTAATATCGGAACAAGCCACGCGAGTTGCGAGGTTATATGGTTTTCTTTGCAGATAAGGATCGAAACATAATATTAAAACAATACAAGTTAACATTAAATAAATTACGTACAAATGTACAAGTCGGCATTAATAACCTAACGTTTTAGCAACGTGAATGTTTAAATATTAAGGAAATAACATTTTCCAATAGGAGGTAGGTATCATAAGCACCATTCTTTTTTCAATTAAAATTTGTGAGTTGGCGTCGAAATGGCTCTAGAAGTCATTCAACTAATAGTTCGGAATGCTAATGATCATAATGAGTGCATAAAAGAAATGCATAAAGATACCCTGCAGAGGTACAGCTGGTTCCTAAAAAAACTGGTACGACTCTTAAAGCGTATTTTATAGAAAATTAAGCAGTGTATTTTGAATGATAAATACTTATTATTTACATACTGTCACTGTCACTGTCACTGTCATTGTCAAATCTTAAAATTTGTTAGATAACTTATTCTGTTCAACCTCAGAAAATGGTTCCACATGCTAGCAAAGAACTAAAAGCAAGAATTGTAACGAAATTAGAAGATGGTTGGTCATTATCTGCCGTAGCGAATCATTTTAAAGCAAGCAGAACATTTTTTAATATTAACAAAAAAAGGAGAGAACAAGAAACTCTCGAAAGAAAGCAAGGTTCTGGAAGACCAAAAATATCTACCGCTCATGAAGATCATACGCTTTTGGAGAGATTAGAAGAGAATCCTTTTGAAGATGCGAAAACTACAAGAATTATGTCACAGTTTCCGGGAAGAAACACAACAACTTGGCGCAGAATTAAAGCATCGCCAAGCAATCAAGACTTGTATTTGCTTTAAACCATCAGCTACAAAATCAAGATTTTTGGGACAGGGTAATATTTACAGATGAGAAAGATTTCAATCTTCTAAAAAGGACAAAATTGGGGTGTATAGACCAGATAATAATAGATTTAATCCTCTATATGTTGATAGATATCGAGCAGGTGGTCATTTTAGCGCCAATGTATGGGGATGAATTTCATCTAGAGGAATACGAATGGTATGCCGTATTGGTGGCAGGTTTGTTGACGAGACATGTGAATATTCTAGAAAACGTCATATTTCTCAGTGTAGAATAGTTGTATCCAGAAAATAACAAGATACTTGTCCTGTTTACACTGCCAATATAATAAACCAGTGGCTCCAGAATAACAACATCGAAACCTTACCATGGCCCAACTACAGTCCAGATTTAAACCCAATCGATAATGTGTGGGAGGTTTTTATAAAACAGTTGTATCGGCGTAATTTTATACCTCAAAATGCTGAAGAGCTGTGCCACGGTATACAACAGGTTTGGGAAGAGCTCTCTAAAGAAGACAATTTCATAGTATTTTCACGCAGATGGACCGAATACTGCAAGCTGTTATCAATGCTGATGAAGATTTACAAAATATTATTTGTCTGTCATAAAAAATATAATATAATGTCACACCAATCAAATACACTGCTGAAAATAATCAAATCTTACTAAGAGTTGTATCAGTTTTTTTAGGAACCAGCTCGACCAGATCGACTGAGCAGCTTGTTTTCACAAGCTGCATCAGTCGATCCGGTCGATCGTTGTACAGTCGATCGTCCTCTATGCGGCACCAGTCTGGAGCGGGGCGGTAGAGATAACGGTCTATAGGGGGCTCATGACACGAGTGGACAGAACAAATCTGTTGCGAGTGGCATGTGCCTACTGGACTGTGTCTGCGGCAGCCTTGTGGACCATCACTGGATGTGTTCCGTTGCATGTTCTGGCGGTGGAAAGAAAAGAGCTTTATGAGAGAAGAGGCCCGAATCTTACTATGGCCGAGAGAAGACAGGTAAGGGAAAGGTCAATTGAAAGATGGCAAGACAAATGGCATAACACGGAGGATGTGGCGTTTTTTTACAATATACAAACAGAAAATTTGAGTGATTTTATATTAAAACTTTACCAAGATAAAGACAGAATTTTTTTTTTAATACTAATGCTTAGGTTGATAAGTACTTATACCCCTTTACATGCACTCGGTGATGCAAAACAATATCGTGTAATGTATTAATTAAATTATATAAATAATAGGAAAAAAACAAAAAACAAAAAAATAAATTAAAAACAAAAAGAACAAAAAAAAAAGCAAAAAACAAAAAGCAACAAAACAAAAAAAAAACAATAAAATAAAAGAATAAAAAAAAGAAAATAAAAATATGTATAATATATATAAAATATAAAAAATTTATGTATCCATAAAAATATTAGGTATATGTAGTACTAATATTTGACTATGAATCTGCAATCAATAATAATTAAAAATTCAGTCGATTTTAACAATAAACACAAATAAGTCTGGCTAATTGGCTCTGCCAAAGCCATTTTTCAGAAAAAAAAATTATATAAATATAATAGTGGATATAAAGTGAAATTAAAAGATAAAGTTGATTTAAATCTTTATGGTTGATGCGAACTAAAGAAGAAAAATTTAAACTTCAAATAGATTATACACTGCCGTTAAAGTATTTACGTTGTTTGACCAAATGTACAGTACATAAGGATGAATTAGAGACATTTATCTTTATGCAACTCCAGATAGGGAATACTCGCTACACAGCTAAATAACGACCATAAGCGATTTACTGCTCCCAATCGATGGTATTATTTTTTTTTTATCCTGAGGTCTATTTTATATAGGCTAACTTGTGTTTTTTCTATTTACTATAGTTTATTTTTATGAACGAGAGAGTAATTAGCATAATTTTAACTGGTAGCTCCGACCACTCCATGGGCGTGCTCAAGATTAATTGAAAAATTACTTTGAATAATTGTAAAAAATAAATGAATTATTTCAGTGTTATAAAGTGTTATGTGTATGTAAACAAAAGTGACCTCTTTTATCACACACTATATTAGAACTGACTGGCCTACATTAAAAAGGGTTTTAAAAAATTCACATTTTTTTTAATTTTTAAAAATTACAAAAGAGAAAAAGAGTTTTTAAAACCGTCTAAGGTATGTTAAATAGATGAATAAAAATATTAATATAAAACTTACAGCTACTTGTTACAAATCCAAATCAGATTCAGAAGATGAACTTTCAGAACCAAGATTTATAATAACTGGCTCGATCATTTTATCAGTAATATTGTCCAGCTTCCACATTTTTTCCTCTTCTTTAATAGTGTGATTTACTGCCTTTTCCCAGTTTTCAGGTTTTACATTATTTACGGCCTCCAAAAACAACTGTTTAACATCATGAATTTTAAAAGTGGTATTTTTTCTTGAAACTTCACTCTTTATCTGTGCCCATACCAGTTCAATCGGGTTTAATTCACAATGATATGGTGGGGATCTAAGTACTGTCATTCCACGATTTTTGGCAATTTCATCAATTTCGTATTTTTTAAATTTTTCTTTATGAAGGGCACACAACGAATAAAGTTCCTTTCTTATAGATCCGGGATGGTACGTAATATTTTTTGAACTCAGCCAATTCTGCAAGTCTTTTTTTAACCACTTGGTTGTGGGCAGTCCTTCTATAAGTCTGGAGTGATAACTTGCATTATCCATTACTATTACACAGTTCTTAGGAAGAAGATCTATCATTTGTTCGAACCATTCTTGAAAGACATCAGCGTTCATGTCTTCATGGTAGTCACCGGTACGAGTTGATTCAAAAGTTAATAAACCACCTTCAACAAAACCGTCTGAACTGCCAATGTGTACTATTATCAGCCTGCGTCCCTTTCCTGATGGTGGGTTTAAACCAGTAGATAAGTTATTTACAAAAGCGTGCCTTTGACTTGTAACAGTTTCATCCTGCCAAAATTTATTTGGTGTATGAACCTCGTTGATCCATGTTTCATCAAGATAAAATATTTTTCTTTTTTGGTTTCTCATTTCCTTTATGGTTCTTAGAAAATGTCTTCTCCATATGACAATATCGCTTCTTTCTAATAAAATAGACTTTCTGGGATTCTTTTTCCAGCGGAAGCCTATTTCTTTTAAAAGTTTCCATAACGTACTTCGACTCATTTCTGGGCAATCCTTATCATCTCGAACTGAGACAAGAACTTTATCCAATGTTGGAAATTCTTGTCTAAAGAAGAATTCATGCACTTTCCGTCGAAGTCCTTCTTTAAAATGATATTCTATTTGAAATTTTGGTTTCCCTGGAGCATTACGTGGCATTTGAAAGCTACCACATTTCTCTTCTTTAATAACTCTGTAAATTGTAGATTTCCCAACACCAAGTGTACTGCTAACTAACTCAACGGTCTCATCAACACTTTCACATAAACGTTTGTCTGTAAATGATTTAAAACAATTAAATATTAATGTTTTTTCATTAACTGTTAGAGGACCAATTTTTCGGCGTTTACACGGCACTTCCAAATTTTCCATAACACCAGTATACACAATAAACTGCACCTTGCAACTGAAGTACCTACTTTTAGTGAACTGTTAAGAATTTTGAATACGCCACTTGGACCTTCCTACAAAATGGAAAAACCCACTATCACATTTTCTGTGGAATAAGTTTAGAAGGTAATTATCTAGTCAATTACTGTCGTAGATTCCTGGAATTAAAGAATTAAATGTTTGATTGTTGAAACCCTTACTTCGTGGAATGCACTCATTTCAGATAAAATAAAACGTTTTATTTTATCTAAAGAATTAAACTTTATTTTGCAAATAGGTAGGTACTTATTAAACTTTTATTGGTTATGTATAACCAATAAAATAAACATCTTACATTTCTTGCAAATTCATTAGTACCTGTTAACCTCCATCACTCCGACACTGGCAACCTTATTTAGGGATTAGTAACCCTCACAACTATTGTATTCTATTCTGCTCCAACCTTTATATCTGGTGGTCATACTCAATTTAAAATTGTTTTCCTATATACTTCTGTAAACTTGTTGACAAATATCTGTTTTTCATTGAGTCACCCGTATCAACAGTTTAGGGATTTGCATACATAAGTTATTGTTTTATTACTCTCTCATACATAAAAATACACTATAGGTACGGCTAAAAAGAAGTTCTTATAAGTGTCTAGAAATATTTTCCGTGGATATAAGGTGAGACAGACCGGTTTATCAGATACTTAACGGTACTCTTCCACGCATATGGAATAATCACCCCACACAATAAAATCGAAAATAATATTTGAGTAATAAATTTCTAGCATTAGCTTCACTAAATTTGAATTATTATCAAATAAAATAAATGATTTATCTACATGCGGTTCCTAAATATTTAAACTGTACCAAAATTTTCTCACCAGACGACTGTTTTCATAGTTTTATTTAACTCGAGTTGGCTGAATTCTCATTTAAATATTTCATCATCATTATTTAATTCATTTTATTAATTGTGCCTCTCGTCTGCCGGTTTTGTTTTCTACTTAATATCGTTTGTGTTTATTCCCATCTAGTTCTGCTTCAAATCGCTTGCCAACTAGCACTGATTTTCAACCAACGTTCAGTTCAATAGTTAGTCCGTATAACTATGGTTTTTTTTGCTTGATACATTAATTGATATGGAATTGGCTAAGGTTACGGTAGCGTAGTGCTACATAGGGTTTTTAATTTTGCAAAAATCCTTTGCCCCTTTTTTTCTAAGATGGTCGCCTAGGGACAAGGGTAGCGACCCCAAAAACTTTTAATTTAAGCTTACACTAGCCACCTTCCACATATCAAAAAAATAAAATTGCGTCCTCTTAAAAATGTAATCTCAATGTAACTTTTCAATGGGCTATTTCCATTATTTGTTTTATTGTGTGTATAGCATCTATTATCTATTTTTGATTTTCCTTCTGGAAATCCACATTGCTATTATCCCACTTTATTCTTCGTGATCTTTGACAATCTTCTTAATTTTATCTTCTACAATTATTGATGTCAATATTTTATACGTTGTTCTTGGTAACGTTACTACTTATCGTCCTCTATAATTTTCACAAATTTGTGTTGGTCTCCCTTTTTATGTCTTGTTATTTGGATTTTATCAATCGTCCATTGTTGTTTGCCTTTATTAATAGTTTTTTAATTTTTGTTTTTTCTTGTATGATGGTTTTGGTCTGATTTCAATGGTCTTCAACGTTAGTCGATTGTTGATGTTTTACTTTTTTAAGTTTGAGTTTAACGTCACTGATCATTAAGTTCAGATCATTAAGCTGAGAACAAAACAAACTGCAATATATGATTGGTACACAGACATCATTTGAAATAAAAAATACTGTTATAATTTAAACATGATTCTTACGTCATTTTCATGGAGGCATAATTTACATAATTTGAAGGATTATAATAATTGTTTCTTTAACGTTGAGTATTACAAATAAATTTATCGCCATACATATAAAATACATTTTTGTTATAAATATTCATGATACTTTTATTATAAAATTAACAAACATTATGTGTCTTTTTTAGATGTAATGATTAATATTTCAACACTTCAAACTTTCGTAAAAATATAAATTTGACAATAATTTTAAATTGAATGTGTAGGTGAAAATATTTGTTAAAAAAGTAAATGCGTCATTAAATACACGAATTTGAATGTAAATCAAGACTTTCTTACGCATAGACGGGACCAGATTGTCGACAAACAAACAGGCGGAGGACTTAAAGGCGTATGAATTAAAGGTTAGAGAAAATAAAAACAAAAATAAATATTTTGTGTTTAAATGATAATTTAACATTTTTTTTTATTTTTGTGTGACATATTAGCTTAAATTGTAAGGTGCAACTTGTATTTTAAAAAAAAAAAACATCAAAGTAGAGGTAAAAAAATATTAAATAATTAAGACCTTAATTAAAATATATTGGAATCATGAATTCATTCTTAGTAAATTAAGTCCTTCAGTAACAGTAACCACATAAATAAAAACTAAACCATTAAAACGCTTTTTAGTGGTCCAAGAAGCACAACCCATAGGTTCAATAGTAATAATGGGTTTAATATCCAAATATTATATATATATATATATATATATATATATATATATATATATATATATATATATATATATATATATATATTCGGTTTTTTATAACGTCTTACGACGTTGTCCGACTCACAAACGCCACTGTATTCTGTCTTGAGTTAGGTCTTCGTCCAGATTTCGAGCGCTAATCGATTTCCTAACTCCCAGGGTCCAGCTCTGTGGTGGTCTTCCTCGTTTCCTCTTCTCTGGCGGTTGCCACACCATCGTTTTTTTAGGCAATCTTTCGTCCCCCATTCGGCTCACATGCCCATACCATATGAGCTGTTTTCTCTCAATATCCTCAACTATAGTGCCCTCTATACCCATTTGTTGTTTTATCACTTCATTTCGTATTCTGTCGGCTCTTGATATTCTCATCGATCTTCTGATGGCATCCATTTCCGTGGCTTCGACCTTTTTCTTATATTTTTCGGTTATTCTCCATGTCTCAGCTCCATAAAGTAGGCTAGTTTTAACCATTGTCTCATAGATGTTCCATTTTTTTTTCTTTGATATTTCTTTACTCCATAGAATTCCGTTCAAATATGCTATAGCTCTTCGTGCTTGTACAATTCGATGTTCTATTTCTCGTTCGTCTTTTCCACTACGGTCGAAGATGACGCCCAGGTATTTATATTCGTTGCATGGATTTATTTTTTGATTGTCATCGATATCGAGTTGTTCTGTCATATGCCTTCTCAAGATCTACAAAAGTCATATGTAACTCTCTATTTGTCACAATTTTCTTTTCTATAATTTGTTTAAGACAGAAGATGTTATCTGTACATAAACGACCTGCTCTAAATCCTCCTTGTTCTTCGTCTTCAAACGATTGATAATCTTCCTCTCTCTCCAAATATTAAAGATCTCGAATAAATAAATCTTTATTCATAATATCACTGACATATGATAAAAAAAGGTATACTGATTATGGTACTGGGACATCAAGATCCGACAGGAAAAGACAAGCCGTTATCCAGCGAAACACTTTTCCACTGGCAATATTTTTTTTTGTTAATAAAACACACACAGTAATCTGACCAGAAAGATTAGTGAGCTAATCTGTTCCGTCCTAAATTAGTACTAATAAATATTTAAAACTATAGATGCATTCAATCATATTTCTACAGGGTCTTTCTTACTTACAGTAATTATTTACACAAGCACTCGTGTACACTAAGCCGCACTATACTCTGCTTTTGAACTAATCACTACAATACCTCAAAATGCTTTACACTCCTCAGTCTTCCATATTTACCATAGAATTTTGAAATGTGCAGATCACTATGATTGTGACTGCTCATCCAAGTTGTCATATGTCAGATGAGACTTAAACATTTCCATTAAGACCAGGAACCATTCTCTATTCTGCTGTCACCTACAATGTAGCTTCTATAATTTTTGAAAATGTTTCTGAAAATGAGGCTTATAGCTTCTACATGAAGAGGTTTGTCTGGAGTTGTTTTTATGGTACCAAGACAACCACGTAGGACTGAGTTCTGCAAGATATTTATTTTATTTAAAAACTGTGAAATAGGAGAGCCGTACAAGATATATCCATAATCCAATATGGATCTGACATATAAAGCTCGCTATCGAGTCTTAGTAACCATTTTAAAAAAAATTAACCCTTTTATACATCGGTCTAACATGTAATTAATATGCATTTTCTATGTCAATTTCCTACGAAGTACCATGCCAAGATATTTGAGGAGTCTTTAAGGGAAAAATTATAAGAACCTAGGACAATGTAACTTAATTAAGGTATATTGCTGAAAACCCAAACTTTAGACTTGGAGTAGGACATCTGAAAACCATTTAATGTTAACCATTCATGAACAACACCAAAAATATCTTTGAGAGAATCCATAGCGGTAATAAATTTCTTGTTTTCAATATATATGCAAAGGTCATCTGTATACTACTTTAAACGGAATATCATTGATTAAAACTTAATTGACGTAAATCAACAATATGCGTATAAATTAAAGAGAAGGGCTTAAAACTGAGCCTTGTGGAAGTCCGTTTTTGTTATTTCTTGGACCTACAATTGTTTGATCAAAATTTGTTAAAAATATTTTTCTATTAGTATAGAATATAATAATCATGTTGACTACCTGATTTGGAATGTGAAATAGTTTCAACATCTTATCTCTTAAAATGGGAAGACATGTATTATCATAAGCACTTACTATGTCTACAAAAAGCGCAGAAAGGTAATTGTTTCTGCCAAAATTATTGTTTATGTCTACCACAAGAGTACTAAGAGCATCTAGAGAACCAACCCCTTTTTTAAAAGAGACTTGATTTTGACAAGCTAATTTATTATAAGTTATCCACCATTCTAAGCTAACTTTGATAAATTCTTTCCAAAGTCATAAAAACAGACGACATCCAAGAGATTGGCCTATATGATTGTACCAAGAAAAAAGATCTTTATTTGGTTTAAGGATTGGTATGACAATAACTGTTCTTTCTTAATATATTAATTTTTGCGTCTTTAAAAAGAAAATCATTAAAAATATTAAGTAATACATTTTTCGCTATATTTGGAAGTTTTTTAAGTATAGAATATTTAATATCATCGTAACCCGGAGCGGTGTTAGACCTGTTAGTTAGCGCAAAGTCAAGTTCTATGTAAATTGATTTAGAAGAAAGTGACTTAAAGTTGTAGGATTATTTTGAATATCTATAGCAGTATTAACTGATGGAGGTGCTATTTTCAAATTTTTTCAAATATAGGTCAAAAAATTCTTCAATCATTTGATCTTTAAGATGATTAATACTTGGAGTGTACTTTTTTTGCATTTTCCTTGCTTCATCCCAAACATTTTTAATAGGCATATTTTTATTTAAGGATGAACACTAGTTTTTCCAACTTTTTTCGGCTTTTTGTTTTAGAACTTTTTTGTTTTAGCCATTACTTCCTTACATCGTACATAACTAGCGAAACTAGAGTTAGTTTTTTATGTTTTTAAAGCATCTTTCCTGTCAGAAACAACTTGTTCACATTCGAAATTCCACCAAGGAGGAGGTGGTGGTTTAATAATTTTAAAAGGTTTATATGTCGGAATGGATTGAGAAGATGCATTATTAATACTTTCCATTAGGAAGTCATATTTCCCTGAGGTAGACAAGCTGTCCGAATAGTTAAGAAAATTTTGTTTAATTAGATCAGAGTATTGGGTAAAATTAGCTTTATTAACATTCCATTTGAACTTTGGAAGAATATATTCATTGCAAAAATTAACACAAGAAAGATTCATTTGAACTACATAATGATTCGATCCCAATATGTCATCTAAGACGTCTCAAGTAATTTCTTTTGCTAAATCAGGAGAGAACAACGTAATATGAACACTAGACTGTGTCACATCTGAGCGGGTCAGACAGGTTGGTTTGCCATTATTAAGAACAACATTACAAAAAACACTACAATTAAAAAAAAAAAACAAGCCAAATAAAATTAGTTTTAAATTACGCGATATTGCTTTAAATCGAACGAATTTAATTTTAAAATGGACAATTAAAAATGCGAATCCACACTTTGAAAGTTATTTGACAGCGGGGACAAACTTTATATTAAGTATTATGTTGCCTTTAATAATATACGCATACAAACTATTAAAATGACAAAACACTTTTACACAAAAGCTTTTACCGTTTGTGGTGATTCACAACATATATGTATTCAATTGAAAATATTTCTAATTAATTGGGCTTTATTTCGTCAGAATATATAACAGTGATTATGTTTGGTTTATCATCCACTATTTAATTTGCAGGGAGGTGTGGAAGTACGAACCGAATTAGACCGTCTTCAGACAGCGAATTCGAATTTGCAGAAAAGCAACTTGAGACTAGAAGCGGAGAACTTGGATCTGAAATTAGATCTGGAGAAATCTAATAAGGAAGTGCCTCATTTACATCAACAAATTCAACATCTGGAAAAGTAAGAAAAATATCGGAAATGCAATTTTAAAACAAGTTATGCGTCTCATATAATAAGGTTTAGATGATTAATTTTAAATCTCTTCCATTTTTTTTTCACAATAATAATATGTCTAATTTTATATATTTCTACTCCTTCGGTTCGGGGTTTAGACAGTTGTTGCATATTTCAGTATAAATCTTTGCTTTATTTCTTCAGGGGTTGTCCTATAATTCTTCTTCCAGTTTGTAACTTGGTATTTATTTAGTAAGTCGGTTTTCATCAATTTTCTTAATATTTTGTTTAAATTTTATTCTGTGTTCTTTTATTTTCTCATTATTCCGAAGATGAGGAACGCGTGCCGAAGATGAGGAAGGAATTTCGGTATGTCGGGTCTAAATCTCATTAAAAATCGGTAAAAAATGTTTAGAGTTTAGGGTCCTAATAACTTGAAAACATTGTTTTTTAAGGCACTTATACTGACGAGGATGAAGAGATACTTAAGCAAAAAAGCAGCATTATGTAGATTAATAGAACTGACTTACCTAGTTTTTATAAATCAAGTCGATCCTTTGGTCCCTTAGGGAGACAAATCTATCAATGATATACTCGTAAAAAGGATGCTTCTGCATAAGTTTAATCAATAGTTCTTTATGAAGTGCAATAATAGTTAAGCTGGATAGTCTTTCTTGTACAATAGTATTTCTTGTAAAAGTTTTTAACCTTTTTAAGCAGGAAAAACTTCTTTCTACGGACATGATTGTCGATGGAATTGTCAGAATTAAACAAAACAAATTAGAGGCTTTTGCAAAAATGTCTTTAATTGGCTGTAATTTTATAACCAATTTTTGCAAATTCACCTTTTTGTAATTTCCGTCGGCATAAAGAAGGCAGAGCTCACTTTTGAACTTTGATGTTTAGTAAATTTTGTGCCATAAAACTCAAATTTTAAAAAGCGTCGCGTCGCAAGGAAAGGTCAATATGTATGACTAAAGCTTTGTTGTATCTGCTAAGTTTATAAATTTTAATTTATTACAATCCTGAAAACGTACATCTAATTCCGTTAAAATATGATCATATATTTCAAAAAAGAATGCTCTATATTGAGTTGTTATCGCATTCCGGCTAATACAGAATTCATTATATTCTCAAAAACCTCTTTTAATTTTTGTCAGTCTTCAATAATTACACTGATTAATTTTGAATTAGATGACCATCGTTTCTCTGTAATTATTGGCATACGTCTAGCCGATGTACGATCAAAGCGTAGCCAAAAGCATACGATCGTTTTGCTGAACTATGAAAAAACGATGGTATTCCATTAACAGTTGTAAAAAAAAAATTTGATATTTTCTTAAATGTTGCAAAACAAGATTAAGTCGATGGGCTAATGCACAAAAATTGCTTGTGGAGCATGTGATTTAATTTTTTGTTGAAGTCCGTTTAAGTACCCTTACATCATACTGGCTCCATCGTAACACTGCCCTACAAACTTGTCGGTATTCCAAAGGTTCTAAAACTATCGCAGCCATAGTGAACAAATGCTGTTCATTCAGCTGTTCTACCGGCACTTACATTGTAAAATCCCATAAAACTCTCAATTAATAATCTTTGAGAATTTATACATCTTAATAATATTGAAGACTGAGATGCCTACGTTATATCAGTAGTACCATTAAGTAGTATGAGTAGTTATATCAGTAGTATCATGTACTGTTTTTAATTTTAGTTGTAATATGATCATTTATGTAACTAGAAATGCACTCAATCAATTAATTCATTTTAAATTGTTTTGATTCTCCACTAAAAACATTTTTGATTTTTTCGTAATGATTTTTAGTTTCCAAAGGGCTGTGAACAATTAACAAGTTTAATAACTGCTTAAAATTACCCCTGTTACTTGAGTCACTTTTCTCATCATGTCCCCTAAAAGGGAACTCTTGTTTGCTGAGGTACAAAACTGCGTCAATAACTGTCCGCAAACAAATCCTGTTTAGTCGAACATTTTTATTAAATTTTAATTTATATGATCTAGCGTTTTCTTTTTAGGCATCGGCAATCGTATCTTGATTTTGTTCTAAATTTCTAAACATTTTTTTCACAATTTTCTAAAGATTTTGTGGACAGAGTACGTGACCAAAAACGAGGTGCTGCAAAGAATGAGGACTGAGAGAAAACTCCGTAAATATTGTAAACGACAGAAAAACGAGTTATCTAGGACATATTTACAGAGGAGAAAAACATAACTTTCTAGAAGGAATGGAATGGAATTATAATGGAAGAGGAAGTAGAAGGAAAAAGAGGTCCAGGAAGAAGAAAATGATCCTGGCTGGAGAATGTAAGAGACTGGACAGGCATGGACAAACATTCGATAGTAAGAACAGCTCAAGATAGAGAGCAATTTGTTGTAGTTATAGCCACCCTTCCGTAATGAAGAAGGAACCTTAAGAAGAAGTCAAACAGCATTTTATTTAAATAAGTTTATTCAACAAAAAACATAATATAATTTAAGAATAGTTATTTCTATAATTAGGCATGTTTGGCTACAAGTGAGTGAAATAATTTTTTACTCGGTATTGAAATTTTTCTCACGAATTGTCAGCAACAACCGGCAACGAGTGGTAAATAAAAGTTCAGTGATTAAAAAGACTATGAGAATAAGATAAGTAAATATTATATTCCACAAGGAAACTAAGTTACTGTTAGTTGCTATCATCAAGTCCTCGTAGACACTTCGTCCCAGGACCAGCAACTTCATGTGAAGTCGTACGTTGCCATGTTATCATATCCACTGATAACTTTAACATCCTAATATATAAAACTAAATAATGTAAACTAAATTGTAACATATAACTTTTAACGGATTTTTACCCAGATATTTAGTAGCTCAAAACATGTACACCTAGACACTGATGTTGGAATATGGATGTCGAAAACGTTTTGTCTTCATGACATAGCCCGTTTGGGTTTTTTTTAATTTATATACCTTTTATAAAGGATTTTAACAAACATTTTTTTAATATTATATAATTTTATAAAATGTATTCCTTTCGCCATCCGATTTATCAAATCGCTCTATGATTGCATCAACATCTAGAGAAATTTCAGGATGCACATTGATTCGTGCTAAACCAGTTAACCTTTCCTCCGAAGTTCTATTTCTAAGCCAAGTCTTTAGACGCTTAAGCGTAGAAAAACTACGCTCTGCTGTTGCTGCAATGATTGGCACTGTAATTAATATTTGCAGAAATATTCTGATATTTCAATACATATGAATATCTCAGTTTTCTAATACTTCTAAAATAGAATCAGGAAGTTTTCCATTATTTTGCACGACTCTTTTCCACTTTTGAATCCACAGTAAAAACTCTTGTTTTATTGTGGAATATGCAATAGATAGCCCAATAATATCCTGGGAGGTGTCAACAATTTTTTTAATGCAACTTTATCTTATAGTGTGTTATCAGTTTTTGATAAAACAACTCGAAGATTAAATAGATTCATAACTTTCGGTAAAAGTCCTTCTAAATCAGTTAAGATATAGTCTAAAAGGGGTAAATAAATAGATCTTCGGAAATATTCTTCGCAAGAGTTAGCAGGTTGGTTTTGACGACAGGTTTGTTTGTTTAGCTATTTCCTTTACTTTATAGTAAAGTTTACCAAAAACAGATTCAACATTTTTTGATCTTTTATTCAGCAGCCTTCTTCAAATCTAATTTTGGTGATTAAAGAAGACGACTAAGTGATACAGTTGTACCTAAAACATCACTAAGACAAACTACTGAAATGTGAAGTTCTGGGTTCCTAATAGTTTGCATTAATGAAAATACATCAGCTGACATTTTACTGTCCTTCCACGTAGAAATTGTTTCAAGAGCGTTGTATATTTTGATGATTGGTTCGCCTTGGAACTGAAGATGACCTTCATGCCCTTCAACCTAACGAGTTTCACAAATACCTTGGACAGCAGCCCCCAATTACTTTATTTGTATTCACTAACGTATCAGACAGAGTAATGCAACAATAATATTCACTTTGATATTATTTATTATAGATAAATTATAAAATGTAGCATACAGTCTCAACAATATTATAATACATATTCAGATTACAAACAACCAATTCGTAGACAAAACTGAAAATAAGAAATACCTTATACAAAACAAAAATGTGCTGATTTCGTGCGAAAAGTCATATCATGTACATTGAACGAGCAATAATATGTGGGCGGTAATTTTATCTTATCGATAATCGAACTGGCACTCAAATGACGAATTGACAAAATTTGAAAATCGCGTAACTTTGAAGTCGGGGTAGCGTTAGTAGAGGTATTACTGTATTCAGAATTGTTGATTTTTTTAAAGAGCAATGTAAAAAGGCTTCCGCATAATTCTACACTTACTCCTAGAATAAATGAGTTTGAATCATTTCAACTCCTATTCCAACTTCCTGGTTATAGGGTTGATTGGTTTTAAATTATTTTTTTATCATTATTTGATTTATATTTAATTTTGTTTGGGGGGGGGGTCATGACCCACACCCCTAATGTATCTGCCACTGCAAGCATACTGGACAAGCTTGCAGTTGTGTCTGTAGCCTGTATTTGATGGTTTAAAATATATAAAAGCCAGGGAGGGAGCGTTTGCTAGTGAGCGTGTTGACCAAAATAAACACATCTACAAATTTTTAGTTTTGCCAGTGGCTGTCAATAATGTTTTTTACGGACATGTGTATCAAAAACAGAATAATAAAATTTAACTTTTCTTTTCTACAAAAAAAAGTTGTTAAAATAACTGAAAGAACAGTATAACAAAGTAATGTTTATTTTGACAAAAATGAAGTGTTTAATGAACAAACTGTTGTTTTCAATTTTTGATAATCATAGTGTTTGTAATTTTGAATTTACTTTTAGTTATATAGATGTCCTCAAGAGTGAAAATAGCAAACAGCAAGTTGACATTTCAAGTGATCCGCAAGCTTCTAGTCCTGGAACCAAAAAAGTTTCTGAGTTAGAACGAACTGTTTTTATATTAAAACGAGTTGTAGAGAAGCTTCAGGCAGAAAATAAAAGACTTGTTAGCGGAAAAAGGCCTCTTTCTGATCGATCAGTAAGTATTGAAATATTATGTAAGAATTTTGAATATTAGTTGATCAGCTTATTTCAGAAAGAGAGTAGAGTAGATTTTAGTATTTTTTATCAATTTTCTTCAAAGTTGGAACACGCTTTTCTCGATTATTACTGGATACAGAAAGGTGAAACAAAAATCAACGATTACAGAAAAAAAAACTCTTTTAAGTGATGGGCGTAAAAAGTTTGGTTATAATAGAACGTTAAACAGTATAATCTAATTTTTCAACAGAAGTTTCAAAAAAATAAAAAAAGTAAAACCATTATTTTAAAGGCAAGATAATTTAGAATAACGTGTCCAAATTTCGAGACATTTTGTCGGTAAATAACAAAGAAAACACTATCCCTAGGTTTTGGTGCACCGATAAAACAGCCTTAAGAATCAGCTGTAGAATTCTATATTTATTATCTCTCGGTATATAATTCAAATAGGATATTGTTTCATGTTGAATAGTTTTCACTCTTGCTCTTTCCTGAATACTTATTTGTTGGTCATATGAGCCGTTATTTATATTTTTGACAATTGCTTTCGTCCTACAATTTGTGACGTTGTCTTTCGCTATTTATAAGCAATGGTACTTAATTTTAACTGCATTTAAATTTTTCGGCAAATACTGATTAATAAATATTTCTTATCAAATATGTATTTTAGGCTTCTGCTGATAAACTGAAAAGAGACCACGTTCGCCTAAAAGAACAACATTCAGAATGCAAACAAAGAATCGAAGAACTAACAAAAGAATTAGAAGCAACCAAAAATACTCTGCACAGCCTTACTACATCTAGAAAAGAAGACGACAAATCAATTGTATTAGCGAGGGAACTATCCAACATTAAAGATCAATTGGAAATTAAATCATCACTATTGGATAAGGTTAAAATATTGTTGCATAGAGCCGCTGCGAAAGAAAAGGCACTCATACAAGAGGTAAGTTATACAAACATTTATAAAAGCGTTATTGTATTTATAATTTTTTAACAATGATGTTAATACGCGGGCGGGCAGTCCAGTAAGTGCTTGCTCTACAAAAGAAAAACGAAAATTTTGTGGCAATTTACAACAATTTTCAACTTCTTTAACCCATCTAACAAATACATTTTCTCGAATCCTGCAAAGTAGTCCTCCGTGGCGGCAATGACCTCCTCATTCGACTCAAATTTCTGCCCGGAAATGACTTTTTCAAGTTTGTAGACAAAAAGAAGTTGCACCTGGAGAATACCACGGCTGGGGTAGCAGTCGTATTATTCTAATTTGGACGTTGCGACGGTGGAGGTGAGAGACGGTGCGTTGACGATTTAGAAGAGCAACTGTTTCGAGATCTCTAGTGGATACCAGTGGATACATATTTCGTCGATGGCCACGAAGCTACGCAGAAACTCATTCGGATTGCACTTAAACAACGTCAAACACCGATCTGAAGTGGTGTCACGGTTATGCTTGTTGTTTGGAGTGAGCAAACGCGACTTGGATCTAGGGATCCCACCTTAAATTTTTACCTTTACCATGCGATCTGCGCGATGCTCCATTACGCATATTATGATTTTAAAATTTTGAGATAATAAATTGACAATTTATTTGAAAACTAGATTTAAGCTAGATATTTAATTAACCAATTATAATCTTTCATTTATGTAGTCTTATCGAAATTATGATTAAAATGATGACTAACAAATCTCATAAATAAAAAACTTACAACTAATTCTTAATTTAAAAGAAAATTTTATCCTTCATATCATTCATAATATATTATCTTAATTTCCAAAATTCTTTCTTTCCTCTTTCAAAAAGCCTATTTCTTGTTTTATTTGACAAACATTGAGTACTTCTACTGGTTTTTTGTATGTTTCTTTACATTTTATTCCCACTACTAAATAGCAAAATCTTTTACAATGAAACTTTTTTAAACTTCTTTTTTAATTTAAATATTATGTTTATATGGGATTAAGCCACAATTTATTGGTTGTAATGAAAATCACATTTTTTAATTAACCAAAGTTTGACGTTTTGAAATCGTTCTCAAAATATTTATAGAAATTTTGAACAACCTAAGAAAACGGCCAAGGATGGACCAAGGTTATTTTTATTGGTTATAATTGTGATGAGCATTGATCTCCTTTTTTAATCGGTAAAAGATACAGGATAGGTTAGGAGAAACAAAAATGTCAAAGTCTTAAAATCATCTGCGCAATGGTGCATAGCGCATCTCGCATGGTAAAGGTGAAAATTTAAGGTGGGATCCCTAGATCCTTGTGCAAACGCGTCACCCATCGCGACACCTTTTTCACACATTTTTTTTAGATTGTCACTGTCTCAGCTATCTCGCGCACCTTCGATAGGATATCTGCCAATACGAGGTCGTGATTTTTTTTCACGTTTTCCTTCGTTTTAGGAGAATATTGTTCGAAGGTCAATATCTTTGAGAAATTGTAGTAATTTCGTTACGGCGTTGTTGTTGTCAGGCCATTAGGCACAATTGCAAATCTGACAGGTTGAACGTCAGTAGTTTCTTGAAAAAGAGTGTATTATGGGGATAATAGCATATAATTTTTTAATGGAGGTAGTAATGAACGAGTTGTGTTAATTATGATAGGATTGTTAGGTTCATGTGATTTGGTTTTTTTGATGGTTTGTTTATAATTTGTGTTGGGTTTAGATCATCGGAGAGGGTTGTGTTTGGGTCTGGAAAGTTAAAGGATTTTAGGAGATATAGTGGGTGGAGTACCGAAAAAGCTGTAACTAGATTGAGGTCTTTATAATCAGGTTTTGGAAATGGTATAGTAGTTAAGATGGTAGAAGGATCTAGCCATCGATAAAAGTTTGAACATTGTTAGCTGAGCAGTCAACAAGAGAGAAGGTTAGAAGAGGATTATTGGATGTTTCTTTTAATGGTGAGGATGGAAAGTTAGTTAAGTGAGTTTAAGATTTAGTGGTGTGATCTGGTTGTTTACAATGAAAGCATTCCAATTTATCAATCGATATGAAAATTCAATGAGGAGTATTTTCATGTACGATGAGTAAGGAGGTTTGTAATGAAAATACATTATGTTCTGGTATTTTTTAAATTACAGAAATCAAAGAAAACTTTTTCAACTAATAAATAAAGAATAAAGGGGCTTACATGGGATATTAAAATTCATTTAGATGGTTAAATAAGTCTCTGAATGGGAATAACCTGATTATGCTGTGAATGGTTTTTAAAAGGTTTAATTGTTTTTTTTTTGGAAGATAAGTATATACAATTATATTCTATCTAATATAAATCAGTTAGGAATAGTTGGCATTATAATGGCATAATCAGGACACGGTGTAGAATGTGGGCAGCTTTTGTGAGAGCGGTGCAGCATAGAATCGATGGGTATGCTTGTAGCGGATGATCTCGTGTGGTTAAGATTAATATGTGTAATAGGGTTGGCTGGTGGTAGTAGAGTATATCGTGTGAAGTATTTGGTTTGATATGTTGCGATTCTGCTTACCAAAATCGCAAAAGTTTTGGGTTTGGAAAGATATTTAATATACATCGAATATACCATTATTCATTCAAAAAAGCTTACTTTTTCCTGGACTATTATTATTTCTAATAACAAACAATAATTAAACACTCGTTAATTATCAGCTCAACAAAAACATACATTATCGATAGTCAATTAAAACACGATTGCTCTGTTAGATAGCGTGAACGCAAATTATTTCAAACATGTTTTCCAAATTTGGATTTGGATGTGGTAAAATTGCCTGACAACTAAAATGTGCAGATTTTAATTCAGAAAACAAAAAAAAATTGGAAACATAAAATAAGCTTCACTTTTCTAAAACGGAATGTTTTTTTTTACTAAAAAATTAAAATTATGGCAAAAATTGTAGAATTACTTTGCATTTCTTTTGATTTTATGCGATTTTATTTGTCTCCTGCACAGATGCTATCTAATCCTGTGTTTTATAGCCTCTTCTCTTTCACTTATCAAACGGCCTTTACTATTGTTAATCATTTCGATCTTTGGGTGGAAACCCTTCTTAACTATTCTAACTCTGTTATAAAAAAGAGTCTTATATTTCCACCCATAGTCTTCCAACTCTTCTAAAAGTATTTTTTTAAAGCGAAGCTTTGATACGGGCCATGTATTAATTTTTTTTGTAGTAAAATTCAGAGCAGATCGTCACGCCACGGCAGAGCAGATTCGCACGACACGAAATAGTTGGAAGAGTCGATTTACTTTTATAGGAGAGTCCGTTATACAACATGTGAATATTTTATTTAATTATAAAACAAAACTATATCTTTCTATTATTATTTTATTTATATCATATTAGTGCGGAATATTTCATTATTTTTATTAGAATACTGGATTTATAATAGTATTTGATATCCACCAAAATAATCAATTTTGCTAATGAATATTGTGCTATCTTTATTATGACATTTGCATTGAATTATGGGGTCTGTGCAGGGTTGCCAATTTTTTTTGTTAGTTTTAAACTGTTTAATAAGATATACGATACTGGTCAAATTCCATCGGACTGATTGAAATCTACATTTGTGCCTCTTCCCAAGAAATCGAATTTTAAGACGTGTAGTGAATATCGCCTTATAAGTTTAATGAGTCACACCCTTAAAGTATTCTTGCGTATTATCCATTCCAGAATACGAGCAAAATTAGAACACAGCATAAGTAAAACACCGTTCGGTTTTAGATGCGGTTTTGAAACTCGAGAGTCGCTCTTTGCAATAAAAGTCTTGATTCAAAAATGTCTGGATCAACAGAAAGATGTTTACGCCTGTTTTATCGACTATGATAAAGCATTCGATACTATCAAACATGACGAACTCATAGAACTATTACATCTTGCAGGACTTGCCACTAAGGACATCCAGATTATAAAAAAATCTATATTGGAATCAAACAGCCCACATGAAGAATGGACATATGGTGAGTAACCATTTCGAGAGGGGTTAGACAGGGCTGTATTCTTTCACCACTGCTTTTCAACCTGTACACGGAACAAATATTTCTAGAGGCACTGGAAGAGTACAACGAGGGCATCAAGATTAATGGCGTACCAATAAGTAATTTTCAATATGCAGATGATACTGTTATACTGGCCGATAACATCGAAGATTTACAGATGATGCTAAATGGAGTAAATACAACTGGAAACCAATTTGGACTGAAGATCAATAGAAAGAAAACTAAATTTATGGTGATCAGTAAAAAAAACATTCAACATATCGACCTGAATATTGTGAATATTGAAGCCGAACGTATTGAAAGAGTACACCGATTTAAATATCTGGGATATACAGTAAATTATAAGTGGGACCCAGATGTAGAGATTAAGATCCGAGTTGAAATAGCAAGATCCAAATTAATCAAAATGAGAAAGCTCTTAAGCAACCGCCACTTAAGCGTTAACCTCCGATGGCGCGCCACGAAATGCTACGTACTCTCTACGCTACTTTACGGTGTTGAAGGGTGGACGTTAACAGCAGCAACTATAAAGAAGTTAGCGGCTCTAGAAATGTGGCTGTATCGACGCATACTGAGAATACCTTGGACAGACAGAGTGACCAACACAGAGGTATTAAGACGAATGGGTAAAGAGGTGGAATTGTTAACAACTGTTAAAAGGAGGAAAGCGTCATACCTGGGCCATGTGTTCCGTAATGATAAGTACAGTCTGCTACAGCTTATCGTGGAAGGCAAGATTGAAGGTAGAAGAGGTTTGGGCAGAAAGAAGAATTCCTGGCTGAGAAACTTGAGAGAATGGTTTCAAATAACAGAAGCTGCGAACATAATACATGCGGCACAAAACAGAGAAACCTATCGTTTGATGGTCGCCAACCTTCGGTAGAGGACGGCACATAAAGAAGAATAAGTTTTAAACATTTTAAATTATGTAATGTACAACTTTTTGACAACGTGAAACAATAATTTAAAATAAGTTTAGTTTAGTACCCTTTTTTTCTGACAAAATGGCAGTATTTTCTATTATTGATGTAACAAATATCACACAAACCATGCGGAATTAATCTAATATTTGCAAAATGTTGGATTCATTAAAGAACAATTTAAATGTAAAATAATTCGACATTGTTGACGTTTATGTGGAGTCAGACAAAAAAGGGTACAAATTAAACCATGGTTTTGGTGCAGTAAATGTAAGAAGATGTATCCCATATGCATTGGTACATTTTTTGAAGGACTGCTAGTAAAATTTCAATTTTAAAAATACAGGAAATATTCCACTTTTTTTCCATTTTTTTTTGTTTCCTTGAACACAGCTAGAGATTCTCTTGTTTTTTTGAATATGTAATCATTTGTCTCAATATAGTCATATATAGCCAGTACATATGTTTGAGTTTCAAATTCCATGTTTTCCTACACATCTTTCAACATGTCAGAAGGAAATGTGCTTTGTTTAATATTTTTACCAAATGGGCCTTTTCTGTAATCTTTCGCCTTATTCACCTCTTTAACAGTTTCTCCATACAGAGGGGACATCCAAATGTTATCTAGGTTCCGTCTCCTTATGAAACTGACTACTACTGTTTTACTAGGATTAACAGAAAGCGTTTGCTTGTCGCACCACCTAGTAAGGATATTTAATATTCTTTGGAGTATGCTGTATAGAACATTACCATATTTTCCTCTTGTCATAATTAGCCTATTATATATTAGAATCAGCGTATTTTCCAGCATTTCTTTGATTCAGCTTCATTTGGTAGCAGATATACCTATGGTGATGCTGCATCATAACGAGAATTTGGTAATGCATTATTAAATGCGCCTTCTCTATCTAGAAAGGCGGTTATGTAATCCCTCCATTATTCTGGCGATTTTCTGAACTAGTTTGTCCAGTTGATATTCCTGCTTGATTTGCATGCAGTTTGCCATTGAGAGTATGATCTCTCAATGGCCAATCCTTAATATGTATATCAAAATTTTTTCTATTGTCTTCAACAGAAATGACGTAAGACTGATCGGCCTGTAGAACTTAGGTAGAACGCTGTCTTGTCATCCTTTTTTGTGTTCACTAGCTTTACCTTAGTTGTCCAATTCTTTGGTATATAATCTAGTGCTATGGTAGCCCTAAAGATTTTTAATATTGTTCTGAAGCTAAAAAATAGAGAATTTGATAGATCTCAAATATGTAAACACGCATGGGATAATGAACATAGGGTTCAATGGAATGATTCAAATATAGTCCTAAAAGAAACGGTAAAAAGAGAAAAATCAAAGAAGCGGCTCTAATTATGCTAAATGAGACCAATTGTGTCGCGAATTCCTCGGCAGAATGTAGTAGGATCTGGTTACCCATATTGAAAGAGGAAGTTATTAAAAGGAAAATACCAGTATTGGTAAGTCAGTAACATATAGAGAATACATCATTTATGTTGTGTATTTTTTTGTTTTTTTTTTAATAACAAACATATAAAATCGGAATTTGGTGTTTATTGAAGGTAAACTAAATGCACGATCAAATACTTACCATGTCGGGATAGTATTATGAGGTTTTTTCCTGGTTTTTTCCTGGTTTTTCCCTCATAATTTACTATGGAATCACTAACAGGAGAATTTTACTGTCATCATGGCATGTATTTGTCTTTTTAAAGACGAATTACATGATATGATCTTTTCTGACGGATATTCTCAAGTTAAAGTTGATTTTATGTAATCGAATGAACTATCTTATAAGTAAAGTCGTCCCAGGAACGCAACTCAACAATATTTGCAATATCATTTTGAAGTCGTCTACTTTAAAATGTATAAGGTATGTCTGAATTGTCAATATGGATGAGTCAGATAAAATTAAATTATTAGAAGAATTTTTCACTAAGTAACAAAAAACAAAATTTGTTTAATTTACTAATGTTTGTATTTTGAGAACGATTTCCGAAGTGGAAATTGAAACGTCAATAAACGTGTTTTAACCTTTAATTGTGGCTTATTCCCATTTAAATAGTAATTAATCTAAAGATTTTTGTTAGGATAGTAAATAGGATGTCCAATTCTTTTTATAGTAGGATAATTTTTTTCCGGTTTAATGTTTATTGCATAGATTTCCCAGTATTTTTTCTAAAGACGTTTAGTCATTCTAGGTTTTCAGCCTGAATCTGCTTTTCAATTGTTGAACCTGGAAAGTGGTTCTGTAGTCAGAGCTGTAGAATTTCCCTTTTAGATTTGGCAATAAAGGTGCCATCAGATCTTTTAAGTAGGCTTGATACCTGTGCTGAAACCTTGAATAGAATCTTGTGGATTTTATGCTAGCAGGTATATCTGAAATACTCTGGCAAAATTTCCTCCAAGATTCCCTTTTTATTTATTATATTCTGTATTACAGCTTCATACAAATAATTTTTTCTGTAATTGATGGATTGATGAAATACCTCAGTATCATGAACCCACAGCCTCCTAAATTATACTCTTTCATTAAACTACACAAACCGAAGCACCATTTGTGTCCATTCATTTATATACTGTACGTTACATTTTCTTCTAATGTCTTCACTTCTCTTTCGATCTCTCATCGTATTTCCTGTAATTTTTCTCAGTACTCTAATCTCTGTAGTTTCCAGTAGCCTTTGCGTTGTGGCTGTGTCGGTCCTTGTTTGTAAGGCATATGTCATTATTGGTCTTACACTGGCTTTATAAATTCTTGACTTCATCTCAGTGTTGACGTGTATGTTTCGCCATATAGTGTTATTAAGACATCCTGCCAGTATATTTTCTTTTTGTACTTGATCTCTCACTACTTTGTCCAGGTCTCCATAGCTAGACAGTGTATATTTTTAATAATTGATGGATTCGACCGTTACTTGATGGAAATTCATTTTATGTAACAATAAAACACTGAAAACTTTGTTTTCAAAACTTCCACAAATTTTTATTTTAAATTCTTATCACTACAGCTGTTTCGGCTGATTGCCTTTCTCAAGTGATCTGTTTTTGGCATCGGTTTACACTTTATAGTCTCTAATGAAATAAGTTGAGGAGGGGAGAACTGTTTGTCTCAAGCTGGTCATTCAGAATTATATCTGTGTTTTTTAATTTGTTGATTTCCATAGATTCTAACAAAGATAGCTTAAGGCCTTTATTTTGAATGTGTATAATTTTAAATTCGTCATCAAAAGAATGATTATGATCTAGAAGGTGAAGTGCGTATGTAGAATCTGTTTTTCTATTATTGAAAGCCCTTTTATGTTCTGCTATTCGTTTATTGAAATTTCTACCTGTTTGACCAATGTAAGTTTTTGGGCAGTCGCCACATTTAAGTTTGTACACACCACTGTGTAAGTGTTTTTTATGTTGGCTCTTATTGTTTTTAATATATTTGCCTAGGTTGTTATTTGTTCTGAAAGCTGGTGTTATTCCTTTCTTTTTTATGTGTTTGGCTATTTTTGTTGATATTTTGCCTGTATATGTAATCGAGCAGAAGGTACTGGGTTTTTTCTCTGGTGGTGGAAATACTAAGTTCAGGGCTTTCTTGTGTAGTTTTTGATTTAACATTTTATTAATTGTTTGTTCGTTGTATCCATTGTTTACTGCTATTTGCTTAATGATATTTAATTCTGTCTCAAAATAGTAGTGTCTTTTTATACAGCTCCGTCATATAAACTTTCAAAAAAACTGTTAGAGATTATTTTAAAACACACTAAATTTTCACCTAAATTTACCATCAAAAATACAATAGAACTAGTTAATAAAATACAACATTTTCAGTTACCTAACAACTCCAGATTAATTTCATTTGACGTAAAAAATCTTTTTCCTAGTATCCCTCCTACAGAATCTTTTATTCTAGTAAAAAACCTTTTAGACCAAAATAGTACAAATCCAATCATTACATCTGAAATTTTACATCTTCTTGAAGTTTGCATAAACCAGGACTACTTTGAATTTAATAATGAATTATATACAAATAACAGTACAGGACTTATAATGGGCAATCCTCTAAGCCCATTGCTATCAGATATTTTTATGGATCATCTAGAGACAAAGATTTCAAAACATCCCATATTCAAACAGTTTTTATATTGGTAGAGATACGTAGACGACGTACTGGTATGTTTCACAGAAACTAACAGGCAACTCGACCAATTTTTATCGTATAATAAATCTCTTCATAGTCATATTGAATTTACAATAGAAACAGAACAAAATCAATCCATAAATTTTTTAGATTTAAAAATTACCAGACTTAAAAACAAACATGACTTCTCCATATTTCATAAACCTATCCATACTGACACGACTATTCACAATTCATCATCCCATCCCACACAACATAAACTGGCAGCCTATCATAGTATGTTACATAGATTAACAGCAATTCCTATGTCAAAATACAATTTTGAGACAGAATTAAATATCATTAAGCAAAGAGCAGTAAACAATGGATACAACGAACAAACAATTAATAAAATTTTAAATCAAAAACTACACAAGAAAGCCCTGAACTTAGTATTTCCACCACCAGAGAAAAAACCCAGTACCTTCTGCTCGATTACATATACAGGCAAAATATCAACAAAAATAGCCAAACACATAAAAAAGAAAGGAATAACACCAGCTTTCAGAACAAATAACAACCTAGGCAAATATATTAAAAACAACAAGAGCAACATAAAAAACACTTACACAGTGGTGTGTACAAACTTAAATGTGGCGACTGCCCAAAAACTTACATTGGTCAAACAGGTAGAAATTTTAATAAACGAATAGCAGAACATAAAACTTTCAATAATAGAAAAACAGATTCTACATACGTACTTCACCTTCTAGATCATAATCATTCTTTTAATGACGAATTTAAAATTCTACACATTCAAAATAAAGGCCTTAAGCTATCTTTGTTAGAATCTATGGAAATCAACAAATTAAAAAACACAGATATAATTCTGAATGACCAGCTTGAGACAAACAGTTCTCCCCTCTTCAACCTATTTCATTAGAGACTATAAAGTGTAAACCCATGCCAAAAACAGATCACTTGAGAAAGGCAATTAGCCGAAACAGCTGTAGTGATAAGAATTTAAAATAAATTTTGTGGAAGTTTTGAAAACAAAGTTTTCAGTGTTTTATTGTTACAATTTTTTCTGTATATTTCTGTCCCCCAATTCTGTGACTTTATTCGATAGCCTCCTTGCTTCTATTCTTAGTTTCAGTCTTTTACCCTTAGCAACTGATCAGCAGGGCTGCTCATTATAGTTAATAATCTCAGGTAATTTTTGATAAATTTGACTGCTAATTTTTGTTTCTGTTGACGTTTAAAACCTCAAAACACAAGCTCAGATAAATGTAAGTACTTATGAAACATGGCTTTAAGTTTAACAAGAATCCTTCATGTGTAATATAATCTATTCTAAAATAACTCTCGTTTGCGCCACATTTCATTGACTGCATCATTATTTATACAAATACAGTTTATGTAATGTTTGCATGAAATAGACAAACTCGAACTTGTAAAGTAGTAAGGACTTTCACCTGTTTGTTCGCTGCCTACAATAATATTGTGATTACCGTAAAACAGTTCATAATGAGCAATTGTTTGGTTTATTCATAAGTTTGGTATGTTATATGGTCTAATTTTTTTTATAAATTAAAGAAAGGAAATTATATTAATTATGGTAAACTTTAGAGAGAAAAAACATTTGATAAATGCTTTGGAAAACTAAAATTTAAGCACATTCATCCATTGAAATGAGTGTAATTTATGTATTTTTAATTTAAAGTTAAAATTATTAAACAATATCAATTAAGAGATTTGAGCCGCTCTTAAGGCTCTCACTCTCTTTATGGTGAAAATTCACTCATCTTAGATACCTATGGTATCAAAAGGATTGAACTTCGAGGAGAATATTTACGATTTTTCTTAAGATATCTGTACTTGGCGATCTTCTCGTTGTGTTGAACATGCAGAGTTAGCTGTTAGTTAGTTTATTAACTAAAAATAAAAATTTTAATATGATATTCAGTCTATAATGTGTCACTGGTTGGTCCGTGAGTACGGTCCCAGTACCATTGCTCCTTGCTACCGTATTGCTCAATATAAAAGGATTCTATAATTATTTAGTGGGAGGTTTAGTATTTATTATTTTTAATAACTGATATTATCGTTTTTTTTCTTGAGAATTGTTTATTTATTAGCATTAGTACTTTTGTGTCTGTAATTTTGTCGTTCAATGAAATTCGCAGTATATGCTGGTAGGTCCACAGTTCAAAGGCTTCCAGTTTCTTACACATGGCATCTGTGAATGCTCATACTTTCACTCCATATGTTAGTATAACGGAGAGATACTATCGGATATCGGAGAATACTGAATAGTTTCCTGAAATATAATATATATATATATATATATATATATATATATATATATATATATATATATATATATATAAGCGAGATTCCTACAGCCTTTGCCGCTTCTCGCATTTCGACACCCATCGCTTTCTGTCCATCCATTCGTCTTCTTTGATGGCTCTATCTCTCATTATCTGCCGTACATTTTCTTCCCAGGCAACTGAAGGCCTTTCCTTTCTTCTTCTTTGTTGTGGTATGTAATTTAAACCTTTCTTTGGCCATCTATCTTCATTCATTCGATTCACGTGACCATACCACACTAGTTGTCTCGTTTCAATTCTGTCTACACTGGAATATACAGTATTTGTACTCCTTCTAATATCTTCAATCGTGATATGATCTTTTTTGGATACACCACATGCCCTCCTTAGAAAATCCATTTCTACTACTTCTATTATTTTTTAATCTTTTTTCGTGATCTGCCAAACTTCTGCCCTATAAGTCATAATAGGCTCTACCAAGGTTCGATAGATTGTCAATTACGTTTCTTGTCTAATATCTTTAGACCATAATAGAGAGTTTAGAATGTTTACCGCTTTTTTCCCCTGCTGCATTCTGTTTTCGATACCTCTTTTGGTAGTGCCTTCTTTAGATATTATAGATCCGAGATATTTATATTCATTACATGTTTTTGTGTTTCTAATTTCTAACTATGGATCTTCTTCATCATCTCCTATTTCAAGATACTCTATCTTTGACATATTCATATTGAGGCCCCATTTTTCATATTCTTTCTTTAGTTTTCTAAACATGACATGTAGTACATGTCTTCCTCATCATTCGCTACGACTACCTGATCATCTGCGAAAAATAAACTTGTTAGACATTTACCACCGCCTATGTCTATTCCCATTCCGGATACTTGTTTCCTCCACTGCTCTAGCGATGATTGAATATATATTTTAAATAAGGTCGGAGATAGACAACATCCTTGTTTAAGCCCATTTGTTATTGGAAATGATTCAGATATAAAATTTCCTTCTTTAACGACACTTCTTGCATTTTTGTATATATTTGCGATGGCATTCACATACTCTCTACTAAGGCCTACTTTCGTCAATGTTTGAAACAGTTTTTTCAAAGGTACCGTATCGTATGCCTTCTCTAAATCTACAAACAATAGGTGGGTAGATAGATTCCTTGCCTTTCGTTTTTCGATTACCTGCTGCAGAACGAATATACGATCAGTGCACGAAATCCATTTTGTTCTTCTATGCCTTCGTATTCTGATTCTATTCTTTCTTTTATTATTCGACCGTACAACCTCCCCACTGAGCTAATAACAGTTATTCCCGCATAATTAGAGCATTTGTGTTTATCCCCTTTCTTGAATTTTGAGCTGATGTATCCAACATTCCAATCATCAGGGATATTTTGTCCTTTTAAGCATTTGTTAAATAGTTGAACCAACATCTCATGTAATATTTTTGGTCCATTCTTTACCAACTCAATTGGGATGTCTACAGGTCCTGCTGCTTTACCGTTTTTCGATCTTTTGAGGTCATCGCTTAACTCTCCGGTTGTTATCTCAATTATTTGTGTATGTTCGAATATTTCTTCCATTTCGATCTCTTGGAATTTACATCTATCCTCTGTCAGTAAGATCTCATAATGGTGTTTCCACTGTTTTAGATCTATTAACTGTAAGTTAGATTTTTTCTTTCCTACCCTCCGGACAGACTTTATCACCTTCCACGCTTGCTCAACTCTTTTTCCACCTATCCATATACGTATTCCATATACCTATCCACCTCTGCACATCTTTGATCCCACATCTCATTTGTCTTTTTACATCTCGATTTAATTTTTTATATATCTTGTAATCTTCCTCTTTCCTCGTTGACATCCATTTCTGATAAGCGGTGTTCTCTTTGTTTACTAACGTTTGCATATTCTCTGACCACCATTCTTGATTTTTTGTTTCATGTTTGTCTTTATACCCCAAAGCTTCACTTGCGGCCTCATAAATGCATTTTTTAAGTTGCTGGTATAATTATTCCGCTGATATATTTTCTCGATCCACATTTTGTAATACGGGTATATACAATATACAATACCTTTTTTACTTTTATATAAAGGTCTAGAGCTTGTTCTATTTGGAATATTATCTCTTATCTCTTGTCTCAGTTTAAATTAAATGTGACGCACTAATATTTGTACTACTGAACACACTGTATAGTTGTTTCGTCATATTCTAAAATATCAAATACCTATGCTTGCTTACTACGAGCCACTGTATCTTCTTGATATTCAACTTAAGTCCCACATCTCTACTTTTGTCTGCCACGTAGTTTAACAGTTTCTACAATTCTTTCAGTGTGTTCTTTAGAAGTACAGTATCTTCTTCTTCGTTTTCTTCTGCCTCAGCTTTTCCAAGGATCGTTGTTCCATACTCTTCTTCGCAAATTATTTTTGTTCATCGTGTCTTCCACATTTCAAACTTTTTTTCTCAAGTCCACTGCCACACAGCCCTTCCATCTTCTCCTGTTTTTTTGCTCTCTTTCCCTCAACTTCTAACAGCTCTATCCTTCGTCCCACATAATTCTCATTTCTACGTTTAAAGTGACCAAACCGTTGCAGTTTTTGTTGTTAAATCTTTTTGAGACTGTAGTCACCCTAGTTCTTTCCCCAATTACTTCTTTTCTGATTTTCTCCCTTTTAGTCTTTCTCAGCATCCACTGTATAATTTTCATTTCAACTACCTCCATCTTCTTTTCCTGAACCCTCTTTACAAGCCACACTTCATCGCCGCACATCAACGCCGTACGAATTTTCGTTCACAGAGTACCCCGACCATTCGCTTCCAGTTGAACCAACTAGCCTGTATTCTGTGGGAAATTTGTCGATCTGGTGTTCCATTTTCGGTTATGTAGGAGCCAAGGTGTTTAAATTCTCCTATTCGTCCTAGTTTTTCCTCAAACAATTCGCTGCCCCAACCATTTCTGTTCCTTCCAACCACAAACAACTCTGTTTTCCACATGCTAAACTTAGGTTATCTCTCCCTTCAATAACCCTTTTCAAGCCTCCAACTTCTCTAACATTTCTTTGCTCTACTCCCCTCTCTCTCTTGTTGTTTACCCATTACTGAGGATCGTGATTTCTTTCAATACTTCTAACACATTTTCTCCATTGGTTTCTATCTTCAGCTGCTCTGAGAGCTTCACAGAATGAGTTTCCAGCTGAATTCTTAGTTTGGTCGGAAGTTGGTGATCGTCCTCTTGATCTTTTTTCCGGAACGTTTCCAGAAACAATTAATATCTCCAAACTATCGTCACCTATGCAAACCACGTGACCGAAGAATTGCAGAATACAATGCAGACATATTATGGACAGTCTTTTTTAATCTTGAGTTGGTTTAGAATGGAAACGTTTGTCCTCTGAGCTGTCTAAGGTATGCGCAGCATTCTTCTCCAGCACCACATCCCAAAAGCATTAATTTTTTGGCGCTCGCGTCAGTGAAGGGTCCAAATCTTCAAAGCGACGTTAACTTTATTCCTCTATAGTTCTTACATCCCCGAACGTCTCCTTTACATTTATACAGTGATGCATATCATCATTCTCTCCCTCCATGCGTTGGGCATTTATTTCTTCGTCATATTTATATCCTACTCACCATTTACCACAACCGATCAACCCCTTCCTCTTCTATAGATTGTCTCAATGTGACTAGTCTGTACAGGGTAAATGCACAACATCGATGCCTACTTTGCAAACTTGTATTAAAATAAACGTCACTTCTTACTACTTAGCCTAGTCCATCTTTTGTGGTTCTCTCAGTGGTTCTCAAACATAAATAATATTTGCTACAACATACTTGGGTTAAATTAAAATAAAATAGAAATTAAGAAATGCCTTTTATTTATCTCACACAAGCAGTTTGTTTTTAATTTTACAGTATGTGCTAGCGATACAAATCATTTGTTTATAGATTTAAATAAAATCGAATAAATAAAACTAAAATATAAAGACACATTTTATTTATGTATTGTTCCGTTCAAAAGTTAAGAGGGGAAGGACATTTAAAAACCGCACTGTATATGTTGGCAGTAACAAAACGTTATCGCTATCACATTTAGTCTCTGCTTCACTATAATCATCATCATTATTATCGTCACTGTCATCATTATCTCCGTTATTTATATTTATAATAATTGGTTCGATATCATCCAACAAATTGTCAATTTCCCACATTTTTTTTTCTGTTGCTATTACGTGGTTTACGTAGTTTTTCCATTTCTCTGGCGTAATGACCTGGTACGCTGATGTAATTAAATTTCGCATTTCAACTTCTTTAAAATTAGCGTCGCGTCCAGCTATATACCGTTTCACTTCACTCCAAACCATTTCGATGGGATTGAGTTGACAGTGATAGGGTGACAGAAGCCATTCTTGAATATCTTTTTTAGTGTTGAACTGTTAGGAATTTGTTCTGACTTTCTGCTGTAATAGGAGGCATTGTTCATTACCGCAACAGTTTTTTCTGGCAAATTTAGCATTAAGTTATTTTCGAACCAATCTTCTAAGGTAGGTCCATCCATTACGTCGTGGTGGTCGTGAGTATTTTTCTTTACCAAAAACGTGAGCTCTGCTTCATCAACAAATCCACTGGTAAATCCTGCGTGCAATAAAACGAACCTTGCACCACGAGCTGTTTGAGCTTATAATCCTGTTGTCAGACCACGAACAAAAGCATCGCGATACGATGTAATTGTTTTATCAACCCATTCTTTTTTCACACTGTGCCGATATTTACCCATGATTCATCCAAATACACTATTGGTGAAATTCCATTCCACTTGATATTAATTTTTAACCATGACGATATTGAAATTCTTAGAAGGAATAAAGAAAGATATTTAACGGTACTTTTAGGGGTAGGAGCCCTGCGCTACCTGCCTACATAATTTGGATATTATCAATCAGTTCAGAGTTCAGAACGAGCTATTACAAAAGACGGTCGCAAAATCTCGTAAGCTAAACTCGCTATATATAGCTCGCAAATACTCTCTTCGCTTATTAATATATCATAGGTATTTGTAACTAAGTAGTTACATTCGCATCGCGTTATTCATAAAAATTATCAAGCCAATCATTTATAGTAACCAGTGTTTTCTAAAACCGCAGTTATAGTTTCATATAAATAGTTAATCTATTCAAACCAGCAGTATTGCCAGTAGTTCGCTTTAAACATAGAAACTACATTCCGCTAAGCAATTCTACTTGTAATTATATATAATAGTGAAAATAGCGTCAGTGTAAAGTGTAGTGAAGTATCCCATATTACAGTGTTTTCGGACGGCTAACAAACATTTCTCTTTAATCTTAGCATTAAATATAAGTTAGTGTTGAATCTGTTTTTCATTCCAGCCCCTGGGCTGGTGGTCCTTCGTCCTTTAATTCTTTAAACGAGTCTGTTTTCCATTCCAACTATGTTGTATCATTCTGCAGCGTATTTACGAATTGCACGTAAATAACGATGACGCTACGAGATGATTTCTGGTTTTTCAATCAAAATTGAATTTCTGCCACGTTTTATAAACACAAAATCCATATCACTCAGCAAGCGATGTAGCGTGGCCCATAAAAATTTGGGCAAAGTTTCTTCGAGATTAACAACAGCTAATATAGTGTTTATTGTTGGTGTTATGTTGTCACGAAAAAATTGATGAACTATTCTACGAATTTGGCCCCTGACACCTTCATCGTACTTATTGTCACGAGAATTAATAACCTTTTCCTTCTTGGGCCTGCTCCATTGAACGTTTCCATTGAACAATTTCCTCCATTTTGCGGTAAAAATTCGGCGTCAAATATAACAATAGGCAACAACAGAAAATAACAATAATTGCCAACCGCAAATCACAACAACAGCCACCAATAAATAATAACAATAACAAAACAGTAACAGTACATCCAAGATGGTACAAATAATCGTAAATCGAATATGTTTACGCGCTCCGAAGAACAAATAAAGACGAATTAAGGCCCTGGATGTATCAAGCTTTTAAACATATTCTGTACAAGAATTACTCTAATTGCTTCTTAATTACTGAACAACTTAGAAGAAAGTATTTGCAGTTGATATTAACCAAAAACAAATTCCTTACACATTATGGCAGTAATTAGCACCGCAGGGACATAAATAACATTTTAAATTTGGCAGTTAGTAGAAATTACCGGAATTATTTTAAACTTTGAAACAAATGTTTATTTAATGCACATTTTATTATACTACTGCTACTAATAAAAGATAAAAGTTGATAAGTTACTATTAAAAACAAATAATGTATAGTATTATGTAAAATTATTAGCAAACGATATTTGTAAATTACACAAAATTGTACGTGCGGACATGTTGAGAACTCCTGGTTTATTCCGTTTATTTTGAAAGATAGACAATACAGAACGCCATCATGTATAGAGCCTTCTAAACCTCGACAAATACTTCGTCAGGTCGTACTGCCTTCTACTATATTGATAATAAATGTTTTACTTTAAACTGATCTGAATTATTTGGTTCCTGTATGCATGTATGTTACTATCTGATCGGGCCAACTACTCCTAAGACAAGTTAGCTAGCTAGTAGGTCTCATATTTAAATTTATAGAGATTATAAAGACTCCATATATCTGGAACTACAGGTGACTCTCGCAAAACCACGTGTAGGTACTTAAGCTACTATTGTGTATTTTGTACGCACTAAGTAACTCATTTTTATCTCTTGTATAACAATATTGTTCTAAATACCTATTTCAATAGTTATTTGGAAATAAAAATAAGGTATTTATTAAATTTTAAAATTTGAATGGTCCTCGAATGATGTGCTTACTATTATATAATCATATTCTTTATTGATAATGGTATATTAAGATATACTGATTTTATGAAGGCCAAAATATTTAGATTTATATATTAGAATATTATTCTGAAGCTATTTGCGTGTGGGAGCTTAATAGAATTTACTGTTTTTACTGGTAATTAACCACAATTTTAGTTTATAAGTTTATTTTTACGTTTCAATTTCCAATGATGAGAATGATTACAAACAAAAATATACATTACAAACAAGTATTAGATATGCAGAGCCTAAGCTGACTTAACGAAGACATTTACCACATGTTGTGGTAGCCCTATATATTTTGACATTTTTCGTTTGAATTTTTAAGTCTTTTGCACCTGATATTATGACATATTATATATCTATTTTCAGTCGTTGGAGCTACTCTTAGTAGTGTCTAATAAATTCTCTATTTGACATCACGTTATAGACACTTAGAAACAAAACATACTTAGAATTAATTTTACGAAAATAATAACAATATAAAAAACATAAAAACAACAATATTTAACAAAGGAACAATTAGAATTTATTTTACAAAAATTTAAAAATTACAATAAATAATCAAAATGCCCCCGTTTTGTTATAATAATAATTGACACCGTTTTCTTACAGATCTTACTCAATTGAATATATGCATTGGCTTTATTTTTCTAAATGCTTGCTGAATGTTTTGGAATTATTCTTTCTTAGTATTAAAGCCAGTTTTATAAATATTGTTTTTCTTAATCGCCAAATAAAAAAATTTCATAATAAGTTTTCCAATCCACCAATTATGAAAATTTTCATTTAAATAATTTCCAACGAATTCGACATTATGAGTAGATGCTCCATCTTGTTAAAACAAAAATGTATTCACGTATTTCTCATTAAAAATGTTATTTAAATTCGTTTTTAAGATACCTATATATCCGGTTGCAGTTAGTTTATCATCAAATACAAGATAAACTAAATTATTATCTATGCTTAACAAAACACTAACGTTAAAACCGAATCTCTCAACCTTACCTCTCACCTTACCTATTAACCTTCTGAACTAAGTGAAGATTTGAGTCACTCCAATATAGTTCATTGTGTCAATTAAATATTCCCGTACTGGATATGCGAGCTTTATCACTAAATATTATCTTGACTATTACCTATTATATATATATTTAGGGATTCTACAGTATTCACTGCCTTCCCTCGCTCAACCGTTTCCATCTCTCTCTGTTGTTCCATTCTCCATCGTTTAGGCCTCTCTTACTCATGGCGTCGTCTACTTCGTTCCTCCAGGATTTTCGGGGTCGTCCTCTTTTCCTCCTTCCTATGGGGCTCCATTCGGTTATTCTCTTTATCCATCTGCTGTCGCTAGTTCTTCTTACATGTCCATACCACTTTAATCTTTTTTGTTCTATATATGTTAGTATGTCTGTTTCTAATGATGTTCTTTGCTTTATTTCGTCATTACTTCTCCTATCCATTCTTGTTACTCTGCAGCATCTTCGCAGGCATTCCATCTCTGTTGCTACTATCTTACTGCTGTTTTTCTTGTTTATGATCCAATTTTCAGCCCCATATGTCATAATACTTCGCACTAATTTTTTATAAATCTGCGTTTTTGTCTTCATATTTAGGTGTCTATCCCACCAGACTGAGTTAAGTTGTCGGATTGCTGTTCTTGTTTGTCCTAATCTTTGTGTAATTTCTTCCTCTTTTTCGTGATTATAAACCCCAGGTATTTGAATTTATCCTTTCCTTTGATTGTTACGTTGTCATCAATCTGTAGATCTTCTATGTCTTCTATTACTATTACCTATTACCTTATAATAATTTCACCTTATTAATATTACCTTATACCCTTATTACCCAATACGCAAAATTTCGGGCCAATGCTTTTTAAATGCATTCATTTTTTTCGAATCCTGAGGAAACTAACAAATATTTTTAAAAAATTTAAACGCAGAATCAAAGCTTACATTATTACCGAGGGACGAAAGTCCCTTAGAATAAACAAAAAGTTTTTTTGAACTAGATATTTGAAATTAAAAATCACAATAAATTTTCTATTCTTTTTCACCCCTGTAACTTATTAAAATAAACATCATAGATGTTTTCAGGGACTTTCGGCCCTCAGTAATAATGTATTCTTTCATTCTGCGTTTAAATTTTTCAAAAATATTTATTAGTTTTTTCAGGATTCGAAAAAAATGAATGCATTTAAAAAGCATTGGCCCGAAATTTTGCGCCTACGCTCTTCTACTCTACGAAATGAATATTAATACAAGATGTAATAATATGTTATTTTAGATAAAAAATAATGCAATTTACGGAAATGTCAATGTCAAAATAAACTTATTTTAAAGTAAAATTGTGGCTTATTCTCAATAAAACTAGTAAATTGTATTAAGATGTCACAAGAAAATACCTTCAAAACAATAATAAAAAAAATAGAAGACAATAATATTATATCGGATAACAAAATATAAATAGAAACAAAAATTGAATAAAATACAGTGTGTTCTATTTCGTGACAATTTTTTTTATCAAATATGGAAGCAATACTTTAAAAATAATAATTCACTTTGAACCAACAATTAGCAGTAAGTATTGACTTTACTTTCAAGTTAGATAGGCACTGATTTTATGTTTGTTAAATCAAACTGTCCTCATAATAAAATGTTAAAATGTGTTATTATTGTTGCGAGTGTTTTATTTTTTATTTTATTTTAAGTGCCTATAACATAACACCAACTATAAACATATTATCTGCATAGTAGCTTCAAAAACTGAAAATAGGTGTATAATATGTCATATCAGGTGAAAGAGAATTAAATATGTAATCGAAAAATGTCAAAATATATAGGGTGTTTCATATAAGAAAACATAAGTTGGTATTATATTTCTTAAGTGAGACCTCCTAAAAAAAATTTTTCGTACGCTACTAAACGCTTCCATAATATTTCTATCAAAAATTTTTATTAAATTTAATATTGAACCTTGACATCTTAACTACTTTTTTTCTTGTTTTCTTCATCACATAATAAGTAAAAATATGAGAAAATTGATTTAGTTTGTGTCGATCTCAAAAAATGTGATTACCCCTGCCAAAACCCTTAAGAACCGTGCAAAACATGGTTTTGGGAGGTTTAAAGGAGTTTCGCCCTATTTTTGAATGTTCTAAAGACCTTATTTAATTTAAAATGTATGCACCCTATAAAAGAAACATTGATTTGATCTATTTTGACGTAGAGAAAATGAAGAAAATCCCCCAAATCCCTAAAAAAAATCTGAAAAAATCAGAGATATATTTTTTAATAGAATACACACAAAAATAATTGGACCCGCAGCCACCCCAAAAAAAATTATACGCTTTTTTAAAAAAAAAAAAATGCATTTTTAGGTTATGTACACTCGGGTCTACTTAGAACCTACGGGCAAAGAATATCTATATTCTTTGCTAAGGGGACCTATAAAAATAGAAAAGTTTTGTAAAAGCCTTAACAATGCTTGTGAATTTTTTGAAATTTTTAAATTGATTGCATCTCACCTAAAAAAATAAAAACACAAAATTGACTTTTTTATTTGACGAACTTTATTTTTTAATTACGAAATATGATGTGTATAATTGAACGTAAAAAAAATTATCCTGAGAGTGAGGTCATTTTGGCTATCTTAACGGGGGTACCCTTTATTAAGCACTACTTTGAAATTATTAAGGAAAATAATAACAAATATGCCAACAAAATGGCGTAGTATATCAGACTAGCAACAATGCTTCCTTCGATAGCCGAAGATCACGTAACGATGCTGTCTTCGTAGTCTACTATTTATGTTGTACTTAAATATTTAAATACTTAATTATGGTTTGTCTTGTTTCAGATTGCAGAGTTAAGAAACGAAAAAGGACTAGGTATAAGTCCTATACCAGAAGAATCTGAAGAAACCAGCAGCAATTCTGAAATATAATGTTTTTATACTTTTATATGTTTATACATTAATTTAAGAATAAACTTTTAAAGGAATGTGATTTATGTGTGTCAATAATTTTGGATGATTATCACGGCTGTTGATTTTACCCTTTACGCTAACACTGAAATTACCCTAGTCTTCTTCTTCTTTTATGTAGACATTTAACTGTACCTCCAGTAAGTTGTCGTTCCATCGTTAACGTGGTCTTCCTACTGATCGTCTTCCTATTGGTGAACCGTCTCTTGCCCTCTTTACTACCCTATTTAATGTCATTCGGCTTATATGATCGTTTTATTCTACTCTTCTATTTCTTACCCAGTCCTTGATGTTCTCCATGTTGCATCTACGTCGTATATTTGTAGTTCCAGCTCTCTCCCATAGTGTTTTACTATTAATTTTTCTGAGTGTTGTTATCTCTGCTGTTTCATCATTTTTGTCCTCTTTGTGGTCAAAAATATTTTTTGGTATATGGTTTAAAATACTGCACATTGCTTGAAGGAACGAAGCGGTTTAAATGTTTTTCAAAAAGAGGTTTTTAAAGCTATGATTCAACCAATGGATCAGAATGTCATCCAGAACACAAAACTGTGCTATCGGAAAGCTTTACTCTCCAACATTCTTGCTGACGAGCAAAGTGTAATGGATCTTTTAGTAGCTTTGAAGAAAGTTAATCTCAAGGACGTCGTTTTCAATTTGGCAAGTTGTTGGTCATCCATTTCACAATGTTTGATTCAGCTTTCTTGGAAAAACTTGAGCCCAAATTTAGAGGCTGTTGACGACTCTTTATCCAACGAAAAAGACATCATTTTAAGCCCTATTGTCGCTCAGCTGGCTCAAGACAACACGACAATAATTACTGAATCTGAGGTTCGAGAATGGGCATCAGGTGGCTGTGACAAAGAAATTGACACCCAAGAAATGCTCACGGATAAAGAAATTGGAAGGGCCAATTTCTTCAAAATGAAGAAACGGAAGAAGAGGATGTCGATGATGAACCACCTGCTATAAAATCTTTTGCTGCTGAAGCTGTTAAAGCCCTGGACACCACTGTTGGTTGTATCAATGTAAATCTACCCGTTCTACATCAATATCGTTCGATGGAATAAAAGTCCAAAATTATCAACAATAACTTCTATTCAAAAAATTACAGGCAGTTTTAAAATGAAATATTTCTAAAGAATATATCGGTGGTAAGTTCACGAAGGTATTGATTTTACAATCTTTTAAATTAATATAAACATGCCACGGCTTCTCCGAAATAAAAATATAATCAAAGCGGGAAGTCGTTAAATTTAATCACACATTCTCGACGTGAGATATAAACATAAAAACCACGTCGCCCTAATATTTAGAATAAACATCTTTTGAGTGCGTCTTATGCTTAATAAGCAATAATACTCGACTTAAGCCATAAATAATAAAATAATCTACTAAGTGTCTCTGACAACCACCATCAGTTGGGCAGAAGACAACCTCAACAGCAGCGAGGAGATCATGATACTGAGGCGTATAAGAGACAGAGCGTTTGATCAGCACGTCGAGACTGGCGTCCAGAAAAAAATTACAGATTTTTTTACTACTCTCTATTGAAATTTAAGTAGATAATATGTATGTATTAAATATATTGTATATATATTTGTATAATATAATATTTTACTAATATACATAAAGCATTTTCAGTCATTTTTATTGTGTTTTTGCAGTTTTTCTTCTCCCAATAAAAAAGTCATAGGTAATCCAAACGATGCGATCACCCGAACAACCCGTTTCCTCGATTCCGTTCGGATTAACGTGACCGTAGTGTATATATAATAAAGTTATTGGCATAGCTCGCAACAAAGGGAGGAATATACTTTTCTTTACTGGCCTAAATCCTAAATCTCCATATTCTTTGCGGGTTGGATTGTTGGATATTAGAAGTGTTATAGAAGTATTATACTTACTGAATGTTTTCTTTACACAATAGTCAAAAATTTTGACCTGCGTGAACTACCTGCTATTCTATTGTCTGTGTTTGTGTTCAGAAAGAGAGGATGGAATTATATTAGGTAACCTTTTTGCCACAAATGTTTTAAAATTCTAAAATAAAATCTTTCGGTTTCGTTAATCTAAGAATAAAATATTAAATATATTTATTTTAGAGTCTTCACGGAACTGTGGGGTATTCATCAAGTTTACAATTAAGGATTATAATATGATTTACACTTGCGGTAGAGTTGTTGTCACATAAACAAAAAGAGTTGATACGCATTCCAATTTTAACTAAATGTGTAGGAAAGTTGCCATGGTTTAATCTTAAACGGCTTGGGGATGATAAGTTAAATCGACTAACGGATAATCAAATATATGTGGAATGTTTTGCAGAAGTTGTGAGCATAGGTATGTAAGTGTATGGATTCTTCGAGTTTTGTACAATATATATATATATATATATATATATATATATATATATATATATATATATATATATATATATATATATATATATATATATATATATATGTATGTATGTATATTCAGGGATTCTACAGTATTCTGCCTTCACTCGCTCAACTGTTTCCATCTCTCTCTGTTATCTATTCTCCATCATTTAGGCCTCTCTTACTCATGGCGTTGTCTACTTCGTTCCTCCAGGATCTTCGGGGTTGTCCTCTTTTGCTCCGTCCTATGGGACTCCATTCGGTTATTCGCTTTATTCATCTGCTGTGGCTAGTTCTTCTTACATGTCCATACCACTAGTCTTTTTTGTTGTATATATGTTAGTATGTCTGTTTCTATTGATATTCCCTATCCATTCTTGTTACTCTGCAACATCTTAGCAGGCATTCCATCTCTGTTGCTACTATCTTCCTGCTGTTTTTCTTCTTTATAATCTCATTTTCAGCCCCATATATCATAATACTTCGCACTAATGTTTTATAAATCTGTGTTTTTGTCTTCATACTTAGGTGTCTATCCCACCATACTGAGTTAAGTTGTCGGATTGCTGTTCTTGTTTGTCCTAATCTTTGCTTAATTTCTTCCTCTGTTGTTGCCTTTTTCGTGATTATAAACCCCAAGTATTTGAATTTATCCTTTCCTTTGATTGTTACGTTTTCGTCAATCTGTAGATCTTCTATGTCTTCTTCACTTGTAGATACGTACTCTGTTTTCGCGAGGTTAATATCTAGGCCAGCCTTGTATATGCTTCTTGTAGTTTTCTCATCATGGTAGTGAGGTCTTCTTGATCTTGTGCAATACTACTTGATCGTCTGCAAAGCTTAACGTATATAGGTATTCGTTTCGTACCGGTACTCCCATGCCTTGGTATTTTCTTTTCCATGTAGTCAAGGCTTTCTCTAAGTATATTTTGACTAGGATTGGAGATGTGGAACAAACCTGCACGAGCCCTTTTGTTGTGGTAAAGTCTCCTATGATTCATGTTCCCATTTTAATGGACACTTTATTTTCTTTATACAGAGTCAAATGTCAAATGTATATCTCTATTTCTTGCTTTTTTCTTTACCAACAATTCTTCCAGTGTGTATATGTGGTCTATGCATGATCTTCTTTCCGTGGAGCCTGCCTGATCCTCCCCGATTTTGCCTTTTATCGCTTGCTCTATCCTTTCTCACAGTATCTTCCCATACAATCTTACTATTGATGGTATTACGCTTATTCCCATGTAGTTTTCGCTGAAGATTATTAAATTTTCTATTTTATTTAAATTTACCGAATTTTTTGCCATTTTATCCACTACCTTATTATTTTTGAATCTGGCATGTCCTTTTACCCAGATAAAGACCAAGTGGTTGGTTGCTATTATATTTAAATCGAGCGAATAACTTCTTAATATGGAATAACAACTAATTGATATGTTTTTTGGTTATTGGTTGTGATATTGCCCCAAGAGCAGATAAAGAATCTGATCCTAAAGTCTCGAAAGGTCTGTTCAACCGCGTAAATTAGAGCTCTTTTAATGACATAAAGGTCGGCAGTAAAGATAGATGTAAAGATTGGTAGTTTAAAAGAATAATGAAGCCGCCATTGCTTTTGACTTCAGTATTTCAATTAATTCTAATATTTCTTGATAGAAAAAATTATATTATGATACCAAAACTGTCTCACTCGCGCTTGTGGAGTATGAAGGATAGGAGATATCGTTTTCCTGAAAACAAGCATAAGTAATTGTTCAACGAAACCGAGAACCGATTATCCTTTCCTAGAATATTCTTATTTTAAATGTAAACTATTATAATGTTGTACCGTTTTTAATCCCTAAGAGATTTAAATAGGTTGAATTAATCTTAATATTTGGACAACGAAAATCTGTCTGAGTATCTCTTCAAATACTATCTGCTCGCTTCGGGAATTATTTATATTCTGACTCTGTCGACAAAAACGGATATTCAAAAATTTTTATTACCGTAAGTAGTAAATCCGATTACGCATTCAAAGTCAAATGAAGTACGAGGGATCATCAATAAGGACTATTAGGAATACATTCAGAAATATGGAATATGGAAAGACAGGAGGGATCCAACCTTAATTGTTTTCTAGTATTACATACAGTCTACAGATAAGGTTTTACTTAATTATTTTATATCTGAGATATTTGCAGGATGTTTATACCTCGGCTAAATATGGATTTTGTGCTGTTGTATTATGGTATTTAGAAAGTACGTGAATATTTTTGATTCGACCACACTAAGACTATTTTGAAAGATGGAATGAAACAGAAACTCAAAGACAGAAATATTACCTATTCTGCACTACAAAGGTCGATAAAAGTATGAAGATGAAATCTTCCCTGAGTGTAATAAAACTGAACACATATTTGGATTTCCGAACCTATGTGCTATAGTGTATTTTTATGTATGAGAGAGTAATAAAACAATAAATTATGTATGGAAATCCCTAAACTGTTGATACGGGTGACTCAATGAAAAACAGATATTTGTCAACAAGTTTACAGAAGTATATAGGAAAACAATTTTAAATTGAGTATGACCACCAGGTATAAAGGTTGGAGCAGAATAGAATACAATAGTTGTGAGGGTTACTAATCCCTAAATAAGGTTGCCAGTGTCGGAGTGATGGAGGTTAACAGGTACTAATGAATTTGCAAGAAATGTAAGATGTTTATTTTATTGGTTATATATAACCAATAAAAGTTTAATAAGTACCTACCTATTTGCAAAATAAAGTTTAATTCTTTAGATAAAATAAAACGTTTTATTTTATCTGAAATGAGTGCATTCCACGAAGTAAGGGTTTCAACAATCAAACATTTAATTCTTTAATTCCAGGAATCTACGACAGTAATTGACTAGATAATTACCTTCTAAACTTATTCCACAGAAAATGTGATAGTGGGTTTTTCCATTTTGTATATAGGAAGGTCCAAGTGGCGTATTCAAAATTCTTAACAGTTCACTAAAAGTAGGTACTTCAGTTGCAAGGTGCAGTTTATTGTGTATACTAGTGTTATGGAAAATTTGGAAGTGCCGTGTAAACGCCGAAAAATTGGTCCTCTAACAGTTAATGAAAAAACATTAATATTTAATTGTTTTAAATCATTTACAGACAAACGTTTATGTGAAAGTGTTGACGAGACCGTTGAGTTAGTTAGCAGTACACTTGGTGTTGGGAAATCTACGATTTACAGAGTTATTAAAGAAG